>NC_073305.1:221196593-221560760 GCF_027595985.1 Sorex araneus
ACTGCAACAGTGCCATTGGTTTGTACTGATACGTATACCTTTGAGGGATCCATCTGAGTGTAAGCTTCTATGTGTAGACCTCACTGTACCACCTTTAAGTTTTAATTAATGTGACTTGTGATGACTGAACTTGGCCAGCATGAGCCTGAGAATATCACTCACCCTTTGTCTAGCATTTTTCTTCAAGATTTTATGACCTAGGGACAGAGTTGCTTTCTTTTTTTTTCTTTTCCTTTTTGGGGTCACACCCAGCGATGCACAGGGGTTACTCCTGGCTCATGCACTCAGGATTACTCCTGGTGGTGCTCAGGGGACCATATGGGATGCTGGGAATCGAACCCAGGTTGGCCGCGTACAAGGCAAACGCCCTCCCCGCTGTGCTATTGCTCCAGTCCCCAGAGTTGCTTTCTTGTTTTTTGTTTTTGAGACACACTGGTGGTGATGTTCAGGGGTTACTTCTGGTGGTGCTCTGGGGACCATATGGGATGCTGGGGATTGAACCCGGGTCTGGTACGAGCAAGGCAATCACCTACCCGCTGTACCGTTGCTCCAGCCCCAGGACAAAGTGCTTTTAAAGAAACCATCTGTTAAAGATGGAGAGCACTGTCAATGCTTCCTGGCTTTCAGTTCTGGATTATTGGTTCTTTAGAAAATATTAGCAGTGTGGCCGGCCCCGGGGAGCTAGTGGGAGCGCCATGGGCCAGTGTCTCTTCACAGAGGCAGCGGGAGTCCGTGTGTGTAGGACAGGATCCCTTCTGAGGAGTCCTGGGGACGTGACCTCAGGATCAAGCCTGAGGATGGACATGAGGTGGCGGGGGCACTACCCCAGGTGCCCAGAGCTGCAGAGCCGGGGAGTGTGCGGCCCTGTGGGTGCGCTTCAGAATCCAGGTGCTGGGTGGCCTTCGTGTCGTGTTAGCCCGACTGCTCTTATGGGATTCTTCTGAACTTGAGGTAAATGCTTGTTGCGTGGCGGGCACTGCTAGGTGACCCCTGCTCACGGTGGTAGCTCTGTCCCCGAGGTCAGTGCTGTGTGGAAGGAGCTTCGGGCCCGGTGGGCAGCCACTTCCAGAGGAAAGAGGCGGGGCTCATTGCGAGGTGAGGCCGGCCAGGGAAGCCAGCTCACCCTTGAGGACTTGGAAACAGACCGCCCAGCGGAGCACAGTGCAGAAAGCTACTGATTTGTCCTGCAGAAGTTTCTGTTGGGGCTTAAACTTTTGTCACTTTGACCCCTTTTTGTTTGAGAAATTTTATGTGCCTGGAGTACATGGTCATATAAAGTAGGTTTAGAGGTAAAACAGTTTCCTACAATGAATCATGAATAAGTTTATTTTTAAACAGAAATTTTAAAATTACCAGATGAGGGTGAGGTGTGGAGAGATAGTGGGTAGGGCACTTGCTTTGTACATGGCTGACCTGGGTTCGATCCCTGGCACCCCATAGGGTCCTCCAGGAGTGATCCCTGAACACCGCTGGGTGTGCCACTCAAAAATGCAAAATAAAGTTGCTACATGGGGTTGTAGCCCACAGTTTAAAAGCTATGGTTTGGGTCATTTTGTAATTTGAATCCAAGTTTATCTCTGCGGGCAGAGTTGACGCCTGCCTGCTAGGAGAGGAGAAGAGCCCACGAGAAGCAGTTTAAGAATCAGGCTTAATGTTCTTAGAAGACATTAGGAAACTCCTACAAATGGAAGCGTCTTTGAAAAAAGAAAATCTCAGATCAGAGAGATTTGGGTTTAAGGTGCTTGCGTTTGCATGTAACCGACGTGGGGTCTGATCCCTGCACTGCTCAGTCCCCAGAGCACAGTCGGGAGTACCACTGAGCACGGCCAGTGTGGCCCAAAAAGAAAAAAGAAAAAAGCAAACCCCTTGAATTGGTAATGTTTATCACTGTATCACTGTATCAGTCATCCCATTGCTCATCGATTTGCTCGAGTGGACACCAATAACTTCTCCATTGTGAGACTTTGTTGTTACTGTTTTTGGGATACGAATACGCCACGGGGAGCTTGCCAGGCTCTGCCGCATGGGCGGGATACTCTCATAATGTTTATAGGGCTCAAAATTCCACAAAGTGGAAAGGAATATTCAGGAAGCAGCCCCCTCCCCAGAGAAAGCTGGCATGTCTGTGTTCCTGTGTTCAGGCGTGCTGTGGACATGTCACTGGGCGCTGCCTCCTCCATCGCCTCCTCTATACTCCCGTTCCCACGCATTTGTGTGTCACACCAGGGACAGTGCTCAGGTCGGAGAGCAGGCTCCATTCCAAACAGCGGGCTTGGCACAGCAGGGAGGGCACTTGCTTTCCAGGGGCTGACCTGGGTTAGGTACTCGGCATCCTATGTGGTCCCCTGAGCACTGCCGGGAGTAATTTCTCAGTACAGTTAGGAGGAACCCCTGGACATTGCTAGGTGGTGGCCTAAAAAAAAAGCAAAAAATTACTTTCATGTTGTCTCAGGATTTTGTTACCGTTATCAGGTTGCATGATGTGCAATTATTTTATACCAGAGTTCTGTTTATAGGTCCCAGTTTCTGGAAAAAATAAAAAAGAATGTTTTTTATACCGGTGTCGGAGGGTACACTCAACTGTGCTCAGGGCTTGCTCTTGGTTCTGCGCTTAGAAATCACTCCTAGCAAACTCTGGAGAACCTATTGGGTGTGCAAGGCAAGCATCCTAGCTGCTTTATTATTGCTCTACTATTATTATTTTTTTCCTTTTGGGGTCACACCCGGCTATGCTCAGGGGTTACTCCTGGCTCTGCGCTCAGGAATTACTCCTGGCAGTGCTCAGGGGACCATAAGGGGTGCTGGGAATCAAACCTAGGTCAACCGCGTGCAAGGCAAACACCCTACCCGCTGTGCTATTGCTCCAGCCCCTCTACTATTATTTTTGTTAATTTATTTGGTTTTGGGGCCACAAACAGCTGTGCCTAAGGGCTTCCTCCTGGCGAGCTGGTGTGGGTGGTCATTTGTGTGGTGCTGGGAGTCACTGTGTGCACAGGAGTGCCCTGCCTGCTCTGGCCCCAGATCTTTTCTTTTTTGGGGGAGGGGGTGGTTGTGGGCCACACCTGATAATACTCAGGAGTTACTCCCGGCTTTGTACTCTGGAATTACTTCTGGTGGTGAAGGTACTGGGAATGGAACCTGGCTCAGCCTCCTGGAAGGCAATCGCCCTGCATGCCCTACTGTCTCTCCAGAACCACCCCTCCTCCCCATTTTTTTTTTAATTACAATTTTTTGGTTTTGGGCCACATCCAGCAGTGTTCAGAGCTTGCTTCTGGCTCTGTGCTCAGGGATCACTCCTGGCACAGATTTCCTGTTGAATTGCTCTGCAGACTGTTCAGCGTGGTTGTGGGAGACCAGGCATGGTGGGGGGCTCTGGGGGGAGGGGGGCTTTTTTTTTCATTCTTTTGAATGCTTCAAAGCATGTTATTTTTATAAAGAAAAACTCGTTAAAAAATAAATCAAATCCAAAGTATATTATCTTATTTGTGGTTTGAGGACTGTTAAATGGCAAGAAGTGGAGTTCTGGTTATTATTTCCTGTTGCAAAACCCTTTGACCTAGCAAGATATTATTAGCATAAAGTATAAATTCACTGAGAGGTGCCATCCAGAGATAAGGATATGAGACTCTGGGCCAGGGAGATAGAGCAAGGAGCTGGAGTCCATGCTTGGCATGCATAGACCTTGGGTTCGATCCTCTGCACCCCTGGTGGAGCACTGCTGGGAGGACCCAAAATAAATCAGTGGGGAAAAGCGTTGGTGCTGGAGTGATGGTACAGCGGGGAGGGCACTAGCCTGGCACAGGGCCCACTGGGGTTTGGTTCTTGGCAGTGCTTGTGGTCCCCCGAGCCCACCAAAAGTGATTCTTAAGCGCAGACCCAGGGGCAAGCCTTGAGCACTGCTGGGTTTGGCCCAGACTTCACCCCCCCAAACCTACCCCACACACAAAATGAGTGTCTTGGTGTAACCTCCAAGCACTTCCTTTCACACTTGAAGGTTTTAACGAATCCTTTCAGTCGAGGATTCCTAACTGTTATCAGGAAGCTACAAACCCTGACAGCAAAGCTGTTTCTTTACCCGTTTTGAAATGGTCCCTGCTTCTCAGTGGCTAGCAGCGTTTATTTTTCTTAGCAGTGCGTTGGGTACATTATATGTAGATTGTCATTCAGTATTTAGAAAACTACTTTAAAAAATTCATTAGAGTACTGGTTAAATTTTTTTTTCTCTTTTTTGGGGGTTTTGGGGTCATAACTGGCCATGCTCAGGGCTCACTCCTGCCTTTGAGCTGAGAGATCACGCTTTGTGTGCTCAGGACTGTATAGGATGCTGGGGATTGAGCCCAGGCAAGCGCCCTCCCCAAGTGCTCTCTCGATGCCCCCCTACAACTATTCTAAGCCAATATTGGACCACTTCAGATTTCTTTCTCAAATTATTGACTCCCACTGGGAACAGGGGCATCTGGAAGCATCTCAGGTATCGGACGCCACTGAGGCTGGAGCTCATCACCTGGGCTGGGACACCACAGAGGCTTCATTCTGAAAGGCCACTTTGCAGCTGGAGCCCCAAGCTTGATCCTTGGGACTGGATGATCCCAGAGTAGGGAGGTGGAAGTAACCCCAGACAATCACCAGTGTCACCTGTAAACCCAAAAAATTTTTTAAAAAAGCACAACATTTTCTTCAGACACTTAAATGGGTTCAGAAATTAAAACAAGGTTGTGGTGCGCTCCAGCGCTCGCCGGCCGTAGGCCCAGCAGGCGGCCCGAGCGCTCCAGCGTCTCCGCCAGGCCTTACCTTTCTTCCTGCACACCCCCCCTGGACCCCTTGCCACCTTCTTGCTGAGGTGGCAGACCGCGCACATTGTCAGGGTCCCTGGCAGGGGTGTGTCCCGCACTGTCTCTTTGTAGCTGCTGGACTCCACTCTCGCCGCGTGCCTGATGAGTCTGCTCTGCTCCCCACTGGTGGTGTGGTAGCTGATTCCCAGTCGTGTTCCCGAACGGGGCTTTGATGAGTAGCCCAGCCCTCTCTGTTTCCTTGGGCCGCGTGTGGCGTTGTTAAGAATGATAAACACTTGGGGCTGGAGCAGTGTACAGTGGGGAGGCACTTGTCCTGTTACGTAGCCCACCCAGGTTTGATCTCTGGCATTCCACTTGGTCCCCTGAGCCCACCAGGAGTGGTTTCTGAGTGCAGAGTCAGGAGTAACCCCTGAGTACTGCTGGGTGTGGTACTGTCGCTCTGGCCCCTGATATGCATTTTTATTTTGATCAAATTAACCTCCAAGAACTGGCACATGGTGAATTTTTAAAACCTTTCAAAGAGGCACACTGCACCCAGCATCAACAACACTGCGTTGTTTTGGTTATTTTTCTTAAACTACAGCTTAGGTAGTGAATACTTCCCTTCTTCATCATTTGGTGCCTCTTCAGTCACATGCGATTTATCTGTAAAGTTTTGGTGTGGTTTCTTTCCCCCTTTTCAGAATGTTGGGGAGCAGTGGCAGGTTTACAACTGAACAGAAGGTACTAGATTTCCTATTACCCTCAGCCTCCCCACACTCACTTTCTCTCATGGTCCACCGCGCTCCCTGAGTGGGACGTTTGTGACCACTGGTAGACTTCCAGGTTACATCATCAGCTCTCCAGGTCTAACCTCAGTGTTCACGTTAGCTCCGGGCACAGGTGCAACGCGCCATTGTAACTCCAGAGTATTTCCATTCTCTAAAGATCCCCCATCTCTGCCTCTTCGTACCAGCCACCAGCTACTGGGACACACTAAACATTTTGCCTTTTCTAGAATGTTGTACAGCAAAAATAATACAGCATGTGGTTTGGAGAGCAGAGGTTGTGACTCGGTGGTAAAGCTCATTCTTTGTATGCATGAGATCTGGGGTTCAGTCCCAATACCACAAAATGGATAATAGGAACTCATGGCGTCTCCATGTCTTTCTTTTCCTGTTTGTCCTGGGGTCACACCGACAGTGCTCAGTTCCTCTCCAGTCTTTCTTTGCCTTGATAACCTGTTTCTTTTTGTTTGTTGGTTGGTTTTGTTTCTTGGGTCCCCCCCAGAGCTCAGGGCTCCCTCCGGGCTCTGCACTCTGGGGTCACTCTTAGCAGGGCCAGTGCTGTCTGCTGCTGGGGTTCGCGAGGGGGTGGGCGGTAGCAGACATCCATTGCAGCGGGATGGCTTTTTGTCATACCCCGTGCCGCCCAGGACTTATTCCTGGCTCTGCGCTCAGGGATCACTCCTGGTGGGGAGCGAATCTAGGTTTGCCCTACCCGGTGCAGCCAGGTTTCTTAAGGCCTGATGAAAGTAACCTTGAGGGAGCTGGAGCCATAGCACAGCGGGGAGGGTGTTTGCCTTGCACGCGGCCCACCCTGGTTCAATTCCCAGCATCCCATGTGGTCCCCTGAGCACCGCCAGGGGTAATTCCTGAGTGCAGAGCCAGGAGTAGCCCCTGTGCATCACCGGGTGTGACCCGAAAAGGAAAAAAAAAGTACCCTTGAAGTGTATTTGGGAATGAGAATAGCGTTCTCATCACACTTGCTCTTAGAGAGTTAGGAAGTGCTTCTTACACATCAAATCTTTGCCCTCTGGTGCCTGTTGCAGTTTGTCAGGTCTATTTTGTTGCAGTTCATTTGATCCAGGGGCTGGAGAGGTGTATGGGGTAGGCTTCTTGGCCCTACTGGGCCGAGCCCAGTTTGATCCCCGGCACTGCGTAGGGGTACCCAGAGCACGAGTAGGAGTAAACCTGGAGTCACACATATAAGAGTGTGAAATAATTGGCTTTTCATCTAATACGAGTAGCTCGGTTTCCTTCTTCGCACTCCAGACTGCGGTTCTTGGTGTCTTTACTGCACTTAAGAGGCAGGTTTGGGTTTAGAAAAGTATCACTGGATAGATTCCTTGGTAACATGAAAATTTGTCTCATAAATTAGCTGCAAATCTGGGTTTATAAAATTGAATTGTCTTAACACTTCTCACCACATCTCTTGTAAACAACTCCTGTAATTATACTACTAGAGGATAAAATTATACTGCACTGTAGCACTGTTGCACTGTCGATTTGCTCGAGTGAGCACCAGTAACATCTCCATTGTGAGACTTGTTACTGTTTTTGGCATATCTGATGCGCCACAGGTAGCTTGCCAGGCTCTGCCGTGCGGGCGGGATCCTCTCGGTAGCTTGCTAGGCTCTCCGAGAGGGACGGAGGAATCGAACCTGGGTTGGCCAAACGCCCTTCCCGCTGTGCTATTGTTCTAGTCCTAAAATTATACTAGAGGATAAAATTTAGGGTTTGTTTTTTTTTTCGGGGGGGGGGGATGCCACCTCACGTGATCAGGGAACGCAGGGGTCACTCCCAGTGCTCCTTGGACAGCCAAGGTGCTCGGGCCTGAGAGTGTGAGGCTGGGGTGCCCCAGGTCACATTCCTGCTGGTGCCAGAAGGCCACGTGCCGGGGCTCAAACCAGATGATCCTCCCAGTCTTGCCTCTCTCGAGTGGGGCTGTGGCGAGAGAGCATCTGTGGGGTCAAGTTCCCGCATCCCCAGACCCCTGCCTGAGGGAATCCTTTTGTTGACTCTCAGGCCCAAACCCAGCCTCTTCCCTCTCCTTGGCTTGACCCCTTCGTCTGCTCCCCGTTTGCAGTGACTTTTCCTCAGTGCCCTGCTTTCCTTGCCTCTGATGTGGGCTTCCCGTTCCTGTTCACTCCTTGATTCCCGACTGTCAGACCAGACACATGTGTGTTACCTGTTTGTATTTGGTGCCCTTGGCTTATCCTCCTCGATGAAACCGTAATCTCCTGGGGTCAAGACTCTTGCTCAGGCTTAGATGTGCTGGTCTCTTGGCCCCGAGCTAAAGGGTCTTGCTCCCAGAGGGTGGCCTGAGGGGAGGCAGGGGAGGTGGTGCTTGCAGAGCTGCCCTCCTGGGCTCTTGCCAGCGATGCCCAGGAGGAACAGGGCTTTCTGCTCCAGAGTGAAGGGAAACTTCGTTTTTCTGCCCCAGTGTATCTCCGTAAAAGAAGGCTGAGTTATCGGAGAGTCTGTGAGGAATTTGCTTCCTTTCTTAATAATCGTTGCAAAGAGAAGATAAAGGTTAGATAATTTTGACCCTGAAATTTTAATAAAATTATTTGTGAAGGCATAAGTACTAATCAGAGGTGCTTTTTTCTTTTTCATTTTTTAAACTTGTGCCAGGGCTTGAACCCAGCCCTCCTGCCTGCAAAGCATGCACTTAGCTTATGCACTTTCTGAACCCTGTATCTGGTCGTGACTTAGGGAACTTAAAAATTTTGGTGGGTGGGTGGGGGGCCTTCAGCCAGGGTGGGGCTGTACCTGGTGCAGTGCTGGGGGCCATGAGATTCTGGGCATCGCTCTGGGCCTCCCATCTCTCCCACCCTGGAGTTTCTTTTGTCAATGTTTTTAGAGTCAGTGAAAATAGTTTATTAGCTTTTGGAAAATGTATCACTTGTATCACTTGTCATCCCGCTGATCTTCCGTTTGCTGGAGCGGGCGCCAGTAACGTCTCCATTTGTTCCTGTTGCGTGCTAGTGTAGCCCAGTGGCATCTACTCACTCCAGGAACACAAAGAGCCTCAAACCCTTTGTTCAGGCTTTTGACAAAGAAGTCTGACCATCTGGTAGGTGGGCGGCCATGCGGTCTTTTGAGGTCCCGTGGAATCTAGTCAGTAATAGCTCTAGTCCAGCAGTCATCTTTAAATTGCATTATGTGTCCAGCCCATCTGATTTTCGGTGCCTTGGCAAACAAGACAGCGTCCCTGATTTTGATTGTCGACGGATTCCTTCTCTCACTTGAGTGAGACGTGATACTCCTAGCATAGCTTTTTTAATTCCTCTTTGGGATACACGAATAGTGTTCTCATCCTGCTTGCGTAGGGCCCAGGTTTCTGAGGCGTATGTTAGTTCAAGAAGAATGGTGGAGTCGAAAAGATTTGCCCGGAGCCGGAGGTTCTTCACCCTCTTAACCACTTCTTCGACGCTCTTGAAGGCGTTCCACGCTGCTCTCTTCCTCCTGCGCAGCTCAGGTGCCAGGTCATTTGTCATGTTGAGTTCTCGACGTAGGTACACATAACTGCTGCATTCGGAGATGATCGTTCTGTTGAAGGCAAATGGAACATCAAGAACTAGTCCATTTCTCATGAACATTGTCTTCGTGAGATTCAGCTGCAATTCGACCTTTCCACACTCATGGTCAAAGCCGGCCAGCATTTGTGCCGCTTGGCTGATACTTGGTGTTATGAGAACGATGTCATCAGCAAAGCGGAGGTGGTATAGTTGTTGACCTACTATCTTCACTCCCATTCCTTCCCATTCCAGTCATCGCATTATGTTCTTGAGGGTGGCACTGAAGAGTTTCGGTGAAATGGTATCACCCTGCCAAATCCCTCTCTTTACATCGATGATCACTTCTTTGTAGAATGGTGAGATCCTGGTGGTGAATCCGTAATACAGCTCACCGGAGGATCCTGATGTACTGAGTTTGAACGCCCTGTTTGGCTAGGGCTTCGATGACTGCTTCAGTCTCAACAGAATCAAAGGCCTTTAAATCAGTGAACGTTAGACAGAGCGGCATCTTGAACTCTCTCTCGAAACCTCAATGAGCTTGGTCACCGTGTGGATATGGTTGATTGTGCTGAATCCTTTTCGGAACCCGGCTTGCCCACTTGGTTGTCCTTCGTCTAGTGTTCTGCCAATCCTACTGAGGATGACTCGAGTGAATAACTTGTAGATGACAGACAACAGGCAGATCGGGCAATAGTTGCCAATGTCGTGAATGTCTCTCCCTTCTTGTACAACAGGATGGTCCTGCTGGTTTTCCATTGGGATGGAACTTTGCATTAAGACAGGTAGCGTGTGAAGAGCCGAGCCAGTGTATTGATGAGTACTGGTGGGAGATTCTTCAGGTGTTCGGGTCTGACCTTGTCTGGACCGGGTGTTGTGCGGTTCTTTACCGACGAAATGGCGTGTCGGATTTCGGAAGGGAGAACGCTGGGAACAACATATCCATCCTGAGGAATTTGGTATGTGGGCAGGTAGACATGGCTATTAAAGAGATCCGAGTAGAAGTCGTGGATAACCTTTTCCATTGCCCTCCTTGAAGATGTGATAGATCCATCAGAAGAACATCAGAGGACAGTTATCTTGGTCTTATAGTTGGCGAAGGACAGGCAGGTGTTGCGAATACTTTTCCCGGCTTCTGCTGCATCGGCCAACACTGCTGCTCTTCTCTCTTTGGGGTCTTCCTTTATCGCTTCTCTGCACAGCTTTGCGAGCTCAGACATTAGTTTGTGATTGCCTGAGGTTCGCGCCAGACCCTGTTGGCGAATGAGCTTGAGGGTTTCCTTTGGAAAATGGAAGAGAAATATTTATAGTCAGTTATAGTACAAATAACACCAAGGAAAATCTAAACTCTGGGGAACCTTTGGAGAATGCCTGCCTTTTCCCCAGGAGTGGGGACTGTGGAGGGAAGGGCGAGTGGGAAGCTCAGGCATCATGGCAGCGGGAGGAATTTCCATGCATGAGCCCAGAGCCAGGTTCTAAAGTCTGGCTAGTCAACTTCTAGCATCACGACTTCCAGTGCTTCAGCGAGCTTTTTCCCATTGCCTCAACCAGAGGGTGGGCAGTCCCAGACAGGGGCACACAGGGCTGCAGGGAGAGAAACGGACCGGGACCTGCTCAGGAAACCTGGGGGAAGGCCGGGAGAACAATGTAACCTTTGGAGAGAACTCATTGTTGAATCTGGGTCACTTTGTTTCTGTTCTAAGAGGGTAACTGACGAGAATACTTCTGAGTCTTTGGGCTGGAGCACACTGTCCCCTCTGGAGCTGGGGCGCTCTCTGGGGTCCCCTCATTCTTGCCCCATACAGGTATGTTGTGGCCTCCTAGGTCCGCAGCATCGTGTGCCAGGGCAGACAGACGGGCACTGTGCACAGATGGAAGGATGCCGTGCAGCGTCGCATAATGCGGTGGGGGTTTGAGCCTGCGACGGTAGAGGCCCTGGTCGAGTCTGGGGAGGCCAGAGGTCAGCGCCCCAGCCTGTAGAGAGCAGGAGGCCTCACCTGCCGGGTCGTGCTTGCTGGGACCCAGCTGCCATGCAGAGGAGAGCATGGGACAGGCTTGTGAAAAGGTGTGTTTTGTGTGGATAGGTTGTTTAGCCAGAACTTTCCAAACATTTTTTTCAGGTAAAATGGTGTTTTAGATGTTCCGGGGTGGGCAGATTGATTTGGTTACTTATCCAGCACTTGATTCTGTAAAGTAAAATGCTTTTTTTCATTGTATCTGATAATTTATTCCATGTTTCAGGTGAAGTACTGATTTCCAGTATATGCTGGTCGCCCTGATCAAGCGACTGGAGTGTTCTGGAAGGGAAATCTCTGTGACTGCTTGATGGCAGCGTGGAGCTGTGACTTTACCCTCCCCAAACTGCTGTAGTGGCCCGGCTGTCTGAGGGTGTGACAGAGTGGGAAGTGGGGTGCTTGTTTGCTCAGTCAGCACAGCGAAAGGGACATGCTCCGGCTTGGTGGCCAGGAAGCCCTGAGAAAGAGAGAATTGGTGTCCGGTGTGTGCCGGAGTGAAGGGCTGTGTGGCAGGTCGTGGCCTCCGGAAAGAAGCATCCCTGTGAGACTTGTCAAGCCTTAGCTTTTGCCCTCGTGGGTCCCCTGCTGGCCTGGCAGAGAGAAGGGCGCGTGCCTGAGGGTTGGAAGCGGAGCCCTCGGTCTCTGGCAGTCGCGATGGCTCAGATTGGTGTTGCCCAAGCCAGAGTGTGGGGACACTCTGTGAGGAAAGGGTAGCTGCATTGTTGCAATTTCCTGCCTCGCCTGCATTCTGTCATGTTCTTAACCGGAGAACGGGTGCAAGCACAGTGAATGGTGAGAAAACGATGGACACAGATGTGCCTTCCATGAACTCCATGTCATGGAGTCACACGGGTTTGCGTGCGCTTGGACTGGTAGGCGAGGACAGAAGTAAAGTTCATCACTGTTGCCTGCACGCAGCGGCTCAGAGATGTGTTCAGACTGAAATGGGACAAGGCAAAAAAAAAAAAGATTAAGGCGTACAAAATGTGGCCAACCTATAAAAAAAAAAGAAAAGAGCCTCAGCCATGATGGCAAAGTTGTGTGTGCTTTAGAGCAGACTGGAACAAGCCGTGTGGGCCTGGGAGACGCTCCCCACCTTGCGTTAGGGAGTTTAGACTTACTGCGCCAAGCTGTGAGCCGGGAGTAACCTTCAGCACTGCTGGGTGCCCCCTGACCGCATGCAGTAGCTATCTGGTGGGTACATTTTTCAAGGTAAAGCGTTTCAGAGTAGGGGTGGGAGAGACTGTACAGCGGGCAGGGCTCTTGCCTGGCATGCGGCTGACCTGGCTTCCATCCTCACACCTCACAGGGTTCCCCGGAGCTGCCAGCAGAGCCAACTCTTGAGCACAGCCGGGGTGACCCAAAAAACAAAACCAAAACCAAAAAGTTTTCCTTTGTGCAGATGAGTGGAGTAAGGGCTCTTTCCATCTCTCCTTGTGGGCCTTCGTCAGTGGCGTGCAGCTCTTCCCCTACCGGGGCCCCTTCCCGTCTCATGTCTCATTTCCTTTCTGTCTCCCCACCCCCAATTTCCTTCAGTGGCTCCCATATATGTGATTTTTCAAATCTGTGTGGCCCTCTCAGAGTATCCGGGGACCTTCAGGGGGACATGCCCCTCCTGCGAAATGCTGCTCTAGCCAGTCATGTCTGTCTTCGGGGAGCTCCCGGCTCAGCCTGGACTGGAATCCTGGGTTCCAGTGGGCTTCTTTTTCCGTTTCCACACCAGTCCTCCTCAGACCTGGGACCCTGCACTGAGCTGCTGGGTTTCCCTGGGCAGGAAAGGGCCTCCCCTGGAGAAGCGCCCGGGCCCTCTCACCCTCGCCCCGTCCGCAGGCACTGCACAGCGCCGTGCTGCTTCATCGACCACGAGACATCATTGTGTTGAAGTGGTGTTAGGTTTTGAGGTTATTTTATGTGCCTGTTGTACCTGGATATGTCCCTGAATCTTTAGGTTAAGGACAGCACAGTAACAGGGTCCCATGGCGAGGGTCCCATAAAGCCCCCTGGAGCTGCCGAAGCTGGCTGACCTGCCAGCGGCAGCTCTGCTCAGTGGGTTTCTTTCAGAGTGTCTGCTGTGTCCAGGGTTGGTTCTTGGTGTCTCTTCAGAATTACGAACTCTGGGTTGGCGCTATAGCACAGCAGGGAGGGCGTTTGCCTTGCACACGGCCCACCCTGGTTCGATTCCCAGCATCCCATATGGACCCCTGTGCATCGCCAAGTGTGACCCAAGAAGAGAAAAAAAAAAAACCCAAAAACAAAAACAAAAAAATCAAAATTTAGGACATTCTATGGGACAACTGGCTCTTGCTCTTCAGACTCTTCAGAGTTGGGAAGGTCTGAGAAACCTCTCTAGACCAAAGAAGAGTGGGACATAACAGCTCAATGAACTTGAGATCCTGATTAGATTTTAGGAGAGTGAATGTGGTAAATAAAATTACTGGGGTAGGGCTGGACAGTAGTACAGCGGTAGGGCACTTGCGTTGCACGTGGCAGACCCGGTTTCAATCCCCAGCATCCCATATGGTCCCCTGAGCCCACCAGGAGAGATCCCTGAGCGCACAGCAGGAGAACCCCTATAACCCCTAAGCATTGCCACGTGTGCCCCCCCCAATTCACCTCCCTCCCATTGACTGGGACAACTGGCAGAATTTGGGTAAGGACAATCAGTATGTGAAATATTTTATCAATGTTAAGATTATTCATTGTGTCATAATTGGGGACACAAAAACTTAAGTAGTTAGAAGACTCTTACTGTTGCAACTGGTGAAGGTTCAACCAAAGCTCAGTCTGTGTGTGTGTGTGTGTGTGTGTGTGTATACGTGCTTGCATGTAAGTAATACTGATCTGTGGTCAGGCATGTGGGAAGAGATGGGTTTGTATCAGACATGGTTTCTGAGGCAGCTGTTTGAGCAGAGGACTTTGGAGCTGAAAGGGGGGAACTGGTCAGATCTGCAGGGGTCTTAAAGCTCCGCTGGATGCAGGGAGATGGCTCAAGGGGCTGAAGTGCTCGCTTGCTTGTGTGTGTGGGAGGGCGGGGGGCAGTTTCCAGTTTCCACAGTCCTCCAGCACATCCTGGAGTGCACTCAAGTACAGACTGAGAAGCTCAGCACTACCAGTGTGGTCGACCCCATCCCGTTAGTCAGTTTCTCGCTCCCCCTCCCCCCCAAAATCTCCACAGTCACTTTGTTGGTCTTTGTGGTAGTTTGGGGCGGGTGGGACTAGGCAGGGAGAAACTCCGCCATCAGTGCTGACTTTCCTGGCAGCTCATGCGCTGTCCTGAAAGGGAGAGGGTAGCAGGAGGTGTGGGGCGAAGAGGGTGAAGTCTTGAGAGGCTGCGAGGGACCACATCCTGTTGGCCTCCACCTGAACTTACACTAGAGATCAGGATGTCTCGATGCTGCATTAAACTGTAACTTTCACTCAGAGCCTTTCAAAGGGATGGAGCATTTGAATAATCCAAGGGGATGGTCGCAGCCTGGAGTGCAGTTGGGGAGGGGGGAACTTGGTTTCTTTGGAGGTAGATTTTTGGGACAGTCTTAAGTTTTTTCTTCTCTTTCTTTCTTTTTCTTTCTTTCTTTTTTTTTTTTTTTTTTTTGCTTTTTGGGTCACACCTGGCAGTGCACAGGGGTTACTCCTGGCTCTGCACTCAGGAATTCAGGAATTACCCCTGGTGGTTCTCAGGGGACCATATGGGATGCTGGGAATCGAATCCGGGTCGGCTGCATGCTAAGGCAAACGCCTAACCCACTGTGCTATTGCTCCAGCCTCCGTGATGTTTTTTCTTAGAGTACAGCTGGCCAAATAAATTTGGCAGCCTTAGGTTTAAGTAATAGCAAGTGCATTTTCTCACTTAATTGAGAAGTCTGATGGGTTGGGAAATTCGGAGATGTGACTTCAGGAAACAGTGTTCATGTTTTTGCTCCAGCGCAGTGCTAGGACAGACTTTAGAGAAGAAAGGCGTCTAAGTCTGCCTTACATCTTTCTAAGTCTTCTTCCATTTGGGGAGGAAACATTTCAGAACTGGCGTGGCTAACTCACCTTGATTTCCTTAGCTGAGAGAAGAAAGGAAGGTGCGGGTGGGGACCAGAGAGAGTACAGTGGGGAGGGCATTTACCTTGCATGTGACTGACCCGGGTGTGACCCCCGAGACCCCATTTGTTTCCTCCTGAGTACAGAGCCAGGAGTAATCCCTGAGCACTGCTGGGCGCCCCTCCCCTCCCCAGCAAAGCAGGGAGCAGGGGCAGAGCGTACTAGAACAGCAGGGAAGGTGCTTGCCTTCACATGACCAACTTGGGCTTGATCCCCTGCGCCTCTTATCGTCCCCTGAATCCCCTGAACTGTGCCAGGAGTAAGCCCTGAGCACCACCAGGTGTGGCTCAAGAACAAGCAAGGGCAGAAGGGAGGAGGGGGAGAGGGGAGAGATGGTCCTTGGGATCCTGTCTGTCCTTGCTCCCAAGGGAAGGAGGAAGGCAAGCTCCAGCTGCCTGCCCTCAGGGGAGTTCACCAGAAACCAACAGATGGGTGGGGGCGTTGGGCAAGCAAAGGGCAGAGAGTTGCTTTTCTTAAAAGTGGTGGTGGGAGGAAGAGTGACTAGGTAAATGGAGAAAGAACCCTCCAGCCCCCCATCTCCGCCAGCTGCTTCCTCTGGAACCCTTTGTTTGCATTTGCTTGTCCTGTGGGGTGGGCTGGACCGATAGCACAGCGGGTAAGGCATTTGCCTTGCACGCAGCCAACCCAGGTTTGATTCCTCTGCCTCCTCAGAGAGTCTGGCAAGCTACCCGGTATGCCAAAAACAGTAACAAGCAGTCTCACGATGGAGATGTTACTGGGGCCCGCTCGAGCAAATTGATGAGCACCGGATGACATTGATACAGTGGGGCCATGTATGGGGACCTCCAGAAGGATGCTGAGACCCCATGTGCTGTTGGGTCAGACCTGGGGCAGGCACAAGTGAGGCCTTTGTACTAACAGCTGGTCTCTCTCCCCACCTGAGTGCTTTACTTTTAAACCCCTGCCGTGTGGGGGTGCTTTCGTTCTACCCTTATCTTAGTGCCATTTTGCATATACTTTTCATTTGTATTTTTTACATACCATACATTTTCCTACCTTTCTGCAGTTTTCATCATTTTAAAAGGATATACTGTATCCTTATACGGCATTTTGGTAAGCTTATTGTTGAATAACAGAATAGCTAATACTGAGCACTTACCCTGGGCACTTTATTCCTATGATAGTATGTCATATTTAATTCATTTTTGCTTATGGTTTAGTATTTGGGCCGCACTTGGCAGAGGTCAGAGGTTGCTCCTGACTCTGAGCTCAGAACCGGCGCCCGGCATCAAAACCCAGGCTGCCCAGCGCTCTCGGCTGTTCCCTCCCTCTTGCCCCTCTTCCTCCATCGCTTGTTTCAAGGGGAGACTGATGCTGAGAAAGGCTGGTTCATTTCCCGGGTCACGACGGTCGTTAGCTGAGCTGGGATTCTGATATTAGAACCTCTGACCACTGGACTAAGCTCCTCGGGCTTTGCTTATATTTTCCCCTTTTTTTTTTTTTTCTTTTGGAGGGTGAGCATAGCCAGTGGTACTTTCTGGCACGTTGTTGAGGGTCACTGTCAGAGGGTCCTACCCCGGCCTCCAGCACGCCGTACGTGGGCACTAACTAGCCCTTCGAGCTACTTCCCCAGCCCTGTTTGCACTTGTGGTTTTGCTATTTTTTCTCATTCTTTGGGGGGCCACACTGGTGCTTCTGAGGACCTATTCCAGCACGGTGTGGTACTCGAGTACTCAGGGATTGCTCCAGCATCCTGAGTCGGTCGGAAGCGCCTCCACGTCAAGCCTGTGCTCTAGTCCTCCGAATGCTCTCTGGGGCCCTGTTTCCACTTGTTCTATCTTACATGATACTCGGGTGTTTGTCTCTGTGTATTATCTTGTTCGCACCTTATGCATGAATTGAGGGGATGGATCACTTGTTGGAGCACTGTTCCTTTGAAAGGTACTCGAAAAGAAGTTGCGCTCATTTTCATACTTGTTTACCAGAAAAAGTGATCTATTTTTGTTTACTGTTTTAGCTTCTGTCGGAATTTTCTGTTTAAGTCAATGGTTTCCTTCTATCTGTGAGTCTGCGTGCTTCTCAGTCTGCTTGTCTGATTTCTTTCATGTGATACAAAGAGTTTTCAAGCCCTATTTTCTTTTAATTCTTTTTAGTATCTATATGTGATTATTTTCTATGGTTTCATGGGTTTTATTTGTTTTATTAGATTTACCTTGTAAATACGTAATCACTTAAGGCTGAGCTTTAATTTGGATTCCCTGAGTTACTTTTCCTCTAACCTGATGCCTAATTATTTTATTTTATTTTTTTATACATGTCATTCTTTTTTTGGGGGGGGCACTAGGGGGTGTCATACCCAGCTGTGGTCAGAGCTTACCCTGGCTCTGCCCTCAGAGATAACTTCTGGTGGGGGGGCTCACGGGGCCATATGGGAAGGGGTTGGCTGTGTGCAAGGCAAGGGCCCTATCTGCTCTGCTGTCTTTCGAACCCTGTACACATAACATTCTTTTGTTTGTTTTGTTTCTGGGCCACATCTGGCCATGCTAAAGGGCTACTCCTGGCTCTGTACTCAGGAGTCACACCTGGCAGGCTCAGTTCAGGTTGGCTGCAGGCGTGGCAGGCTCCCTGCCTGCTATACTGCCTCTCTTGCTTGTATATCCATAAAATTTTTAAAGCATCTTCACACTATAATTCTGTGATTTTGTGTGTTTGGAGCAGTGCTCAGAAGTGCTTCTGGGTGTGGTGCTAGAGGTTGCTCTTGGGAGTGTTCTGGAGACCACCTGCCGTGCCAGCATCAGACCCGGCTCCTGCACGCAGCTCCCGTGCTCCGCTGAGCTCGTCTCCCCAGCCCAGCCCAGCAAATTTGTAGCTTACTGTTTGTCCATCTGCATTGTCACTCACACAACACTTTTTTTTTTTAATTTATTTTTTTTATTAGTTTATTTTTAATTAGAGAGTCATCGTGAGGGTACAGTTACAGATCCATACATCTTTGTGCTCATGCTTCCCCCATACAAAGTTCAATAACCCATCCCTTCACCAGTGCCCATTCTCCACCACCCGTAAACCTAACATCCCTCCCCCCCTCCCCAGACCCGTCTCCCCCCACCCCACCCTGCCACTATGGCAGGGAATTCCCTTTTGTTCTCTCTCTCTGATTAGGTGTTGTGGTTTGCAATAGAGGTGTTGAGTGGCCATTGTGTTCAGTCTCTAGTCTGTATTCCACCCGCCTCACCCTTCCCCCACATGACCTCCAACCACATTTTACTTGGTGGTCCCTTCCCTGAGTTACCCAGAATGAGAGACCAGCCTCCAAGCCATGGAAACATTCTCCTGGTACTTATTTCTACTATTGTTGGGCGTTAGTCTTATAGTCTATTATTCTATATTCCACAGATGAGTGCAATCTTTCTATGTCTGTCTCTCTCTTTCTGACTCATTTCACTTAGCATGATACTTTCCATGTTGATCCACTTATGTGCAAACGTCATGACCTCATTTTTTCTAACAGCTGCATAGTATTCCATTGTATAGATGTACCAGAGTTTCTTCAACCAGTCATCTGTTCTAGGGCACTCGGGTTTTTTCCAGATTCTGGCTATTGTAAACAGTGCAGCGGTCACACAACACTTTTTAATTACTGCTTTAGGATAAAGCATAAAGGATAAAATCTAGTAGGCTTCGTTTTGGTCTGATTTTTATTTAAATTCTTTTTTCTTTAGACTTTGAAAATTACTCTTCACTTTTTTTTTCTTTTTTCTTTTTGGGTCACAACTGGCAATGCACAGGGGTTACTCCTGGCTCTGCACTCAGGAGCTACTCCTGGTGGTGCTCAGGAGACCATATATGGATGCTGGGAATCGAACCCGGGTCGGCTGTGTGCAAGGCAAACGCCCTACACACTGAACTATCACTCCAGCTCCAATTACTCTTCACTTTTATTTTGCCTAGTGGGCTTAGAAGTCACTTTGACCTAACTCACAAGACGTGTTCTATGTCTAGTGTACCATGGTCCGTGGTCCGTGACGTGTTAGCAGTTCAGAGTTATTGTGGTTACTTAGTTTCTCATTTCCTTTTCTGTTTACTTTCTAGATTATGGATCATTGTTTGACTTGGAAAATGATCTTCCCGATGAGCTGATCCCCAATGGAGGAGACTTAAGCCTTATAAACAATGCGAACCTTGTTCCAGATGCTGCTTCCAAACATAAACAACTGTCGGAGCTTCTGCGTGGAAGCAGCGGCTCAAGTATCAACCCAGGAATCGGAAATGTGAGCGCCAGCAGCCCGGTGCAGCAAGGCCTGGGCGGTCCAGCTCCAGGGCAGCCAAACAGTGCGAATATGGCCAGCCTGGGTGCCATGGGCAAGAGCCCTCTGAACCAGGGAGATGCTTCCGCCCCCAGCCTGCCCAAACAGGCAGCCAGCACCTCTGGGCCCACTCCCCCTGCTTCCCAAGCACTGAACCCGCAAGCACAAAAGCAGGTGGGACTGGTGAGCAGCAGCCCTGCCACAGCACAGCCCGGCCCCGGCATCTGCATGAACGCTAACTTCAACCAGACCCACCCCGGCCTCCTCAACAGCAACTCCGGCCACAGCTTAATGAACCAGGCGCAGCAAGGGCAGGCGCAAGTCATGAACGGATCTCTGGGGGCTGCTGGCAGAGGAAGGGGGGCTGGAATGCCATACCCTGCCCCGGCCATGCAGGGGGCCACAGGCAGTGTGCTGGCCGAGACGTTGACGCAAGTGTCACCGCAGATAGCCAGTCACGGACTGAACACAGCGCAGGCAGGAGGCATGACCAAGGTCAGTTAACTTCAGTTACGTGAATGTTTTGTACTAACGGGGGTGGGGGAAGCTTCTCCTTCCAAGTGTCACCTAAACGGGGATAATGTGGTATGTTCCTCCTGCCCCTCAGACTTGGAAGAAACTGATTCAGAATCTGGAGCTCATTGCTGCAGTATGGCTCTCTGTGGAGTGGAATTCTCAGAAGCCCCAGTTGGGATAGCCTGCTACTAGACACTTGATTACTTAGTGGAGGCCTTTCGTCTCTTTGCCCATTTTCGGCCTTTGAGGAGAATGTGGGATATTACCGGCACGTGGTGGGAAGAGGCCCGGGAATGTGGGAGAGGTGCTGGCCTCTGTCGCACCTGCTATGTTTGGCTGACTGGGCTGAGGGGGCAGTTGGGGTTGTCCCCGCGCAGCTGCCCACACTTGAGAGGGCTCACACACCTCCAGGCCAGTGTCCTGGCGGGCCGTGCAGCCCAAGTCCTGCGACTGGTTTGCAGAGAGGGAGCTGGACGGGGCAAGGAGAAGGCAAGTGCCAGATAGGTCGGCGGCCACTGGGAAGGGTGGAAACTGACCCTGCTCACAGCGAGGACGCTGCAGGACCGAGCCACCAGCACACCTGCTTCAGGTGATTTGGTACTGCTGATTCCAGAACAGAAAAAGAGTTTGAACTGTTCTTGGGATTTAATGTCTCCTAAATAAGTTAAGAAGAGAAGTGAGTATTCCTATAAGGTCAAGGTGAAAACAAAATTTAGGAAATGGGAGTGTAGTAATTGCCAATATAAAAGTGGCTGATGCCACATTAGAAACATGGCCAGAAGGAGTTGTGACCTTCATTTCAGTTGTCCCTGGCACCTGACGGGGGGTATGTGTCCAACTGAGGCAGATTTGGTTCCCTCCTTAGTCTCTCATTCATGTACCCTACCTACGATGAACTGTTTAGCTCGGACAATCTAGTTACGTAGGCGAACATTCTCCAACTTCTTGGTCTTAGAACTTCTGACAGTTTTTAAAAATTATTGATGTTCTTAGGCCAGCGAGATAGATCAGGTTATGGTGCTTGCTTGCTTTGCACGCTGCTGACCCCGGCGCAGTCCCCAACGCTACATAGGACTGACCCAGAGTACAGAGCCAGGAGGAAGCCTTGACCCTTGGCCCAAGGGTCTCCTTCTCCAAAAAAATAGGCCTGGGGGAACTTAAGGAATTTTTTTTTTCCTTTTTGGGTCACACCTGGCGATGCACAGGGGTAACTCCTGGCTCTGCACTCAGGAATCACCCCTGGCGGTGCTCAGGGGGACCATATGGGATGCTGGGAATCGAACCTGGGTCGGCCGTGTGCAAGGCAAACGCCCTACCCACTGTGCTATCACCCCATCCCCGGAAATTTCTTTTAAATGTTTAATCTGTCAATGTTTGCCACATTGGATTAAAATTTTTAAAAAGACCTAAAGAGCAAGTTCATGTTCCATTACCCTAGATGTGCCTGAGTTTATTTGGCCTACTGCCCCTATTCAGGGAAAAAACAAAAAAGGAAAAACAGTGCCTCCCTGGAAATGCACCTCTTTTAACCAAACCTACCGAAAGCCTCCCCCAACTGCACCCAAGCTACACTAGGCACCCGACACTCCCACCAGCCCAGCGCCCCAGGGGGCCAGAAATGTTCACTGTGGGAAACAGTGATAGCAGATACCCAGAACCTCTGGAAAAGTTGATGTTCTGGTTACACATAGAGTGGAAAAGGCAAGCAGAATGCCTTAATAGTTTATTAAAACGGTTTTGGGTCCTTGGTCACTCTAGGTGAGCTATTGATAGTAGGGTTGGGGCCAGGGACAGAGTCCAGAGGGCTGCAGTGTGTGCGGGAGTTGTGGTCTGACCCGGCCCCCGGGAGCAGTCTCCCTGCATTGAGCAGAGCACTCCACTAGCACCACTGGGGGCGAGGGGTGTGTGTGGAGGAAAGACAGACTTGGCTTTCTAAGGGTAGTGCCATTCTCACATATAAACAGATGGGCAGTTTCATGTTATGAAATGCCCACCCAATATCCAAATAGCCAGTTGTTTCATAGATTGTAATTATAGTTGCTTTGAAAAAAAAATCTTTTTTTGTTTGTTTTTTTTGGAGCTATACCTGGCTGTGCTCAGGGATCACTCCTGGCATGCTCGGGGGACATTTGTGGGTGCTGGGGATGGAATCCGGGCCAGGTGTGTGCAAGGCACCTTAGTATAACTTACAGGTTTGTTTCAAAACTGGGTAATTGTTACTGTAGCCAGGAGATAGGAGTTTTATGTTTTAAGAAATTGTCCCTTTGTCTTTTATTTGTTGTAGAACTTGGTTGTTTTCCTTGTTGGCTTTGGTTCCGGAATGTTTCCCCTTAGTTTGCACTTCTGTGCACTTCTCTGTCACTTCACCTGGAGCGCTCCTTGGGCGGTGTTCTGGCTGCTGAGCGGCCCGTGGTGTGCTCTCCCATGCGGGAGTCAGCCACGAGTGTCCTGGCGCAGCACGTGGGGACGTGTTTGTGGCCGTTGAACGGGATGAAAGAACCAACAGCTAGCAAGGGCGTGGACACACTCGTGGACAGCCCTTCTCTGCAAAGGGAGCAGACATGAGGTTCTGAAATGCACTCGGGGGAGGAGTCTATTGATCCGTTGATTTGTGGTGCCAGGGATGGAACCGAGGCCCGCACATGTGCCAGACTATCCTACCACTGACGCATTCCCGGCCCTCTTAAATTGGTTTCCAAAATGATCGTAAAGAAAAGGCCCACTTAATACAGATAGGAAGAGCAGCCCTTGTTCTAGAGCCCCGCTCTTCTCGGGGGAGGTTAAGCCACACCTGGCAGTGCTCAGGGGCTACTCATGGCTCTGCTCAGGGTCATTCTTGGCGGCAGCGCTTGGGGAATCACATGATGCTGTATTTTGTACCACTGATTTAGGTTTTTTTTCTGTAGAACAGTTTTGATTTGGGAATACCTCTCTGTACTCAGTGATCATATCAGATATTCCTGAAAGTAAACTTTCTGGAATTGAAAGATACTGGTATTTTAAATAAACATAAACGTTGCTAAAAGACTCTGCAAAAAACTTCAAAATTGCCCCCTCACCAGCAGTGAGTGAATCCTGGCCATCAAGTTCTCAGCAGCCCTGATAGCATATTTGTACTTACTTGTAATTCTCTTTGACAAAGTGTCTTTCATACGCCAGTGGTGCTGGGGAGAGGGGGGCGGGAGGTTGTCTGCAGGACTTGAACATGACCCTCCTCATGTGATGCATGTGGGGATGTCTTTCCGGTTCACGAGTATTTGTATTTTGCCATCACTCCTATTTCTACCCATTTTTATTTTGCATTTCCCTCCTATTTTTCTTGTTGATCCATATTCTTACCATTCTTTGTAAAGTGAAGATTTGTTAAGTCCTTTCATATATGAAAGTTCACACTTCTTTTTATTAATAAATCTGTTTGCAATTTTATTTAATTAATTTTTTGTAGTGTGAAGATTGAACCCAGGGCCTCACATATGCAAGACAAATGTTCTGCTACTAACCCACATCCCTGGCTAAAGTCATATTTTATCAAGAATATGGCCACAAAAATTTACAGTATGACAATTTTCTATTTTTGCCAGATGGATGTTTTAACTTTTTCTTTAAACAAGCTTGTCCCTTTTCCCTTCATAACTTTTTGATGACAGATCATGTTGGGGAGGTTTTTTTCTGCTCCCAAATGATTAAATGCTTGCCTTTTTCTTTTTTCCTGTTACACCTTGTGTCTTTTAGAATTTACTTTGGTTTCAGCAATGAGATAATTCCTTTACAGAGATAATTTTCCATATTATTGTCATCCCAGTGGCATTTAAATAAATACTGAGTAGACAAGTGGTGATTCAGGTCTCCCACCCCTCCAACTAATATGCAAATGCTGATCTTGGTCTATTCATTTTGTATTTAATTTTTTTTATTTAGGTTTTGAGGCTATACCCGGTGGTGATCAGGGGTTACTCCTGGCTCTGCACTCAGGAACCGCTCCTGGTCGTGCTCAAGGACATAAGGAATGCCAGGGATGGAGCTGGGGGTGCTATGTGCAGGATCACTCTGGCCCCAGT
Organism: Sorex araneus; assembly: GCF_027595985.1. Classification (NCBI taxonomy): domain Eukaryota; kingdom Metazoa; phylum Chordata; class Mammalia; order Eulipotyphla; family Soricidae; genus Sorex; species Sorex araneus. The sequence goes on from NC_073305.1 coordinate 221,220,609, forward strand.
TTATTAATTTCTTAAGAATTCAGGATTTGGGGGCCCTAGAGAGCCTATATCCGATAAGACATTTTCCTTACTCAGGGCTGACCCTGGCTTTATCCCTGGCATCCCTTATGATGCCCCAGCCATGCCAGGAGTAATTCCCCAGAACAGAAAAAGAGACAGTCAAGAAAATGGTCACTTCAGGATTTGGGTTTAATGCTTTTGTTTCTTCTGTCTTTGCTTTAATCCCTCGTTCTTTAATGATTTGGGAAGTGGGGACTTCCCCAGAGGGCCTGGATGTCACCCACAGTGGTGCTGTGCCAAGCAGATCAATGATTCATTGCTTAGGCCCCAAGATGTGATGTTTCTCCTGCCCAGGGTGCGGGGGGTGAGGGGTGCTCGTGGGGCAAGGGCTTCCAGGGATTGGACCCGGGCCTTGAGCACGCAGGGCCTGTTTCGCCCTCGCCACAGGCCCTTACTTTCTCCTTTCTTTAGCTGGATAGTCAATTCTCGTTTTCATTTCTGTCCAGTTTCTATTGTTTTATCACTGTCAGTGTGGGAATAATAGAATTTTTGTCTTGGCATTATGTTCTGTAACCCTGCTAACCTCATTTATCCTATTTTCTACGTCATGTCTTTGAATAAAGACAGTTGTGTATCTTCCTTTCTGATTTGTACACTATTTACTTTGTTGTACTCTGAGGCTTGCAGAATAGTGTTTTTATAAAGTCGTAAGCGTTTCTATCCCTTGTCTCAGCCTTAATGACATTCCATTGGTTGCTGAGTATAGTGGTCGTTGCAGACTTTTGATAAAGTTCCTCCATCAAGTTGAACAACTGTTCTGGTTGCTGGGTCTCTTGGACATTTTGTTTGCTGAATTTTATCAAGGTCTTTTCTGTATCGATAAGTTCCAGTTGTGGAAGTACATTTGAGGGAAGTACATCATATTTCTGCACAGTGGTCTATCACGTGATTGTGATATACCATCCTTTGTATTACAGGTATCATTTATTTATTCTGTTATTGTTCAGAATCTATACATCTGTATTCATGAGAGAAGTGAGTCTGTAATTTCTTGCTTGCAGTATTTTTTTTTTTTTGTGGGGTCAAGAACATACTGGCTTTGGGGGCTGGAGAAATAATACAGCAGGTAGGTGCTTGCCGAAAATAAGCCCCCAGCATTGCTGGGGTGGTCCAAAAAACCAACCTAAGACAAAGATAACAAACTGGCTTTATAATATTACTCAGGAGTTGCTCCCTTTTCCTTTCTTTAGATAGTTTGTCTATAAATGCATTATTCCTGAGATGTTTGATAATATTCATCAGGCTTTTGGGATTTCTTTGTGGAAAGGATTATAGGTACTATTTAGTTTGTCTAATAGGTATAGGATATTCACATTTTTTGCTTTGTTCTTTTTTGTAATTTTCGTCCGTTTCATCTACGTTCTTCTTTGAGGGGAAGGGCGTTGTCACTCCTGGCAGTGCCCAACGGTTATTTCTGGTTTAATGTTTGGGGGCCCCATGTGATGTTAGGAACTAAACACGGGTCTGTCACAGTCAGAGCACGAGTGCCAGCCCCCAGCCATCTACATGGCCCCTCACAGGAGATTCTGCATTTGACTTCGAGATGTTGATAATGTTTTCCCAGAGTTCCTTTCGTGACCGGAGTCCCCTCTCAGTCCCCGGGAGGCGCGGCTGGCAGTGCTGGGGATTCCTGCCCCTAGAGCTTCCCTTCACCCCTCGGTCTGATTCGGAAAGTGTTTGCGCTCTTGCCTCCTCGGACAGTCTAGAGAGGGCGTTGGCAGCCTTATAGATACTTTCAGGCAACTCTGGACCTGTCCATTTTCCTTTTCTTTTTACCTAAATCAGGCTATTTTACTGCTTGAATAGGCCATTCTCAGGGGAGTCTTAGACACTTGTACGTTTCATGAGTATCTACTAGAATATTTTTAAAAAATTTTATCTCGGGGCTGGAGCGATAGCACAGAGGGTATGGTGTTTGCCTTGCATGCGGCCAATCGGCATTCGATTCCCAGCTCTCCATATGCTCCCCTGAGTACCACCAGGAGTAATTCTTGAGTGCAGAGTCAGGAGTAACACTCCTGTGCATTGCCAGGTATGACCCAAAAAAGAAAAACATTTTTTTTCATCTAATATGTTAGAGGATTGAGTTGACATTTCTTTTCATTTTTAATTCAGAGATTTCAATATTCCTGCATTTAAATATAATTATATCTACAAATAGAGGGAACCAGAATGAGCAGGTTTATGGTGCGTACCTCTGTCCCTGCAGACTGGATTTGTTCCCGTGTCAGACAAGGGGGTTCTCTATGTGAACCTTCTAAAACCACTGCCAGTGCAGTTTGGAAAGGTACCTAAAGAGTCTAAGTGTTGTTTCTGGGTTTGGGATTTTTGGGTTAGGTAAATGACTACAGTCCATGCTTCTGGCCTCTCAGATCTCTGCCCTCGACCACTGTCTGCCTTTACTTGTCTTCCTTGCCTTCTTAATGGGTTCATTCTCTTTTGTAGCTTTATGTCATTGATTGTTGTTTTCTTCTATTTATATTGGGGTTTCTTTGCTTTTTCTAGTTTGTTTGGATTTTGCCAGTATTAACAGTTGAACAATACATTTTTCCTTAAGTGTGTTCTGTATATACAGTGTTGCATAAATTCTGCTTTTTAAAAAATCATTTGATTCAAAGTATCTTGATTTTTTTCCCTTTCCTCTTCTTCCCTCCTGAAGCCACAATGCCCGCCACACTTGGCTTGGTCATCCTGCCCAGAGCTCACACGCTAACCCAGGTGCCTGAGGGCCCGGCTGGCTGGGGGACGGAACACCTGCTACCGAGCTGTACTCAGAGTTCCCAAAAGAGGGTTGTATTTTAGTTTTCATTTCTTTAACTCACTTTTATCAAGATGATACTGCTAAATAAGATTTTTTTTTTGTAATACTAAGTAATAAAACTTAGTATTTGGTTAGTTGATTTCTAATTACATTGTAGTCAGAATATGACTTTACCTGAGTTTTGTCCTTTGAATGGTTGGCCTATGCCGGATAACATTGTGTTTTTATTGATTACACAGGCCCTCACTTGAAAAAAGCCTGTATCCTACAGTTAGTGGTAGGGTGCAATGTTTTGTAAGTGTCAGAATAAGCTGGTTGTTCAGATTAGCTGTATCCTTATTGATTTTGTCCCTTCCATTAGTTGAGAGAATATTAACATCCAGCTATAATTGGATATTTATCTGTTTCCCCACTAATCAAAATGGTCTACTTATTTTATGCAGTTGAAGCCCTTTTACTAGGTGAATATACATTTGGATTAGTATGTTTTCCAAATATAGAACTTGTCATTCTAAAAGGTCCTATTTCTCTTCATAGTCTTTGTCTTGATCACTTTTTGTCATTCATATAGCTCCTCCTGCTTCCTTATGATTAGTGCTTAGAAAGTATCTGTTACCTTCTAGGCTTTATGTTCAGAGTAGGAAATCATGGACCAGAGAAGTGGATAGTTCAGGGGTAGGACGCGTGCGTGGCCTGGTATCCTATATGGCATTCCCAGGAATATCTGTGATGCTCAGAGGTCACCAGGGTCAAACTCAGCACAGGTATCTCTCTTGTCAGACATGTTCTGTTGCTAGTGGGGCTCCGTCTTTTATTGTCCACTGGGAGTGGCCTCCCCCTCCCAGAGTCTGTTAAAAGCTTGAAACTCAGAAGTCAGCTTATTTTAACCCAGCTGCTGGCTCAGTGTTCACCCAGGTTCCAGCTGAAGCTTCTGCTGATTGCATTACTGTTGGGGGCTTTTCCACCAGCTCCTGCAGTTTAGGAACTGTTCGCCAGGTTTGGCCTGCGCAGTCATTGGCTAGATTTGGGCCATGATTCCTTCCGTTTCGTGACTCAGGGGTCCTTCAGGATCTTCCCAAGGTATAGGTTCTCATCCTGGGGGCCGGGTGTTGTATGACTGCTTTCCCCAGCTTCAGGAGTAGACTTGAGCTGGCCGAGTGCTGTCCACCGTCTTGGCAGACTTTAACTTGGAATCTTTCTGTGTCTTACCCAAAGTCTGTAATTTTTCCTACTGCACCACTTTGGAGTAGAACAGGATGGTTTATGGCTCAGGTTTCCTCTGCAAACATGCAAAGAATGGTTAACTTAGGAAGTAAGTCTTCATTTCACAGGAGTAGCTTCCATCCTACAAAAGGATTTTTTTCTTTATACCTTTCTAAAAATACACCTATGCTGGGAATCTTAACTGGGATTTGGATCTCAATCTCTTTTAAAACACTGGGCTACACCCAGTGGTGTGGTTCTGGTTCTGTGCTCAGGAATCACTCCAGATGTGCTTGGGGATTGTATGTGGTGTGAGGGATTGAATCAGGGCTGTCTGCATCTAGCCACTGTGCCTTCTCTACAGTCTACTTGTCCATGTTTAAAAATTTTTTTAAAAAATAATTTATACAGCTCTCTTTATTTTTTTAGTTCAGACACTGTGAGATACACAGTTACAAAGTTGTTTGTGATTGGGTTTCAGCCATACAAGTTTCTAACACCTGTCTCTTTTTTTAAGTTTTTAATTTTTTTTTTCCTTTTTCGGACACACCCAGCGATGCTCAGGGGTTACTCCTGGCTCGTGCACTTAGGAGTTACTCACCTTGGGGGACCGTATGGGATGCTGGAAATCAAACCCAGGTCGCTGAGTGCAAGGCCAACGTTCTACCCTGCTGTGCTATCACTCCAGCCCCATAGTTGGTTTTATTTTTTAATATTTTTGTTAGTGGGTCACCTTGAGGTACAGTAGTTACAAACTTACGAATTTCCGTGTTTGCATTTCAGTCCTACAATGGTCATTTACCATCACTCCACCAGTGCCCATTCTCCTCCACCAATGTTCCCAATATCCCACCCATCCCCCACCACTCCACCCCACTTCTGCGGCAGGGCATTCCCTTTTGTTCTCTCTCCTTTTGGGTGTTGTAGTTTGCAATAGAGAGATTGAGTGGCCATCGTGTTTGGTCTATAGTCTACTTTTGGCACACATCTTCCAGCCCAAATGGGTCCTCCCAACATTCTTTACTTGATGTTCCCTTCTCTATATCAGCTGCCTTTTCCCCCAGCATGTGAGGCTGGTGTCCAAGCTGGGAAGCAGACCTCTTGGTCCTTATCTCTACAACTCTTGGGTGTTAGTCTCCCATTCTGTTACTTTATATTCCACAGATGAGTGCGATCTTTCTATGTCTATCTCTCTCTTTCTGACTCATTTCACTTAATAGGATACTTTCCATGTTGATCCACTTATATGCAGATTTCATGACTTCATCTTTTCTAACAGCTGCATAGTATTCCATTGTGTAGATGTACCAAAGTTTCTTTAACCAGTTACCTGTTTTTGGGCACTCTGGTTTTTTCCAGATTTTGGCTATTGTAAACAGTGTTGAAATGAACATACAAATGCAGATGTCACTTCTCCTATACCTTTTTGCCTCTCCGGGATATATTCTCAGAAGTGGTATTGCTGGGTCAAATCGGAGCTCAATTTCTAATTTTTTGAGAATTGTCCATACTGTTTTCCAAAAGGGCTGAGCCAGCTGGCATTCCCAACAGCAGTGAAGGAGAGTCCCTTTCTCCCCACATCTGCACCAACCCCGGTGGCTTTTGTTCTTTTCAGCCCATAGTTTTTAAATATTTGGAAATCAAATTTAGCAGATTAGAAATCTAAATCTGTGTATTCATTTTCCTTTTAAAATAATTGTAAATCAAATTTAGTGAATTCAGAATCTAAATTGACATACTTTCCTTTTCTGAAACTTTATTGAAGTTGACAGAAATTTGAATCATCTTAACTAGTCATTATTATTATTATTATTTTAATCTAGTCATTATGATTTTTTTGAGGGGTGGACCACACGTAGCAGTGCTCAGGGCTTCCTCCTGGCTCTACTCTCAGAGACTGAACCCAGGTCAGCCTCCTGCATGACAAGCACCCTACCCGCTGTACTCTCTCCAGCCCTAGTAGTTACGATTTTATTTCCTTGTATTACAGTATTTGCTTTCGCAGACTTTTGAGGGCATACATGATACTAGTGAAAGTTTGCCTCTTTCAAAGATTTCACATAGTGAAGGTGACTGGATCTCAAGACACAGAATTGAGTCACTTTGTTTTATTTGTGGGTGGGGCGGGGCACACCTTCACAGGCAGGACCCAGGGGACCCACTGCCAGTGACTTTCAGGGCAGGCACTGTAGTAGTAGGGCCCGGGATGCTTGGGCCCTGTGGTGCCAGGGACTACCAGGATATGCCTAGATATGCCCAGGGGGCCTTCAGGGACGGTAGCTGGATTCAAACTCAGGTCCCCATGCATGCAAAGCCTGAGTTCTGACCACTAAACCATCTCCCCAGCCCCTGTTTAAACATCAACGTAGTTGTTTTTGTTTGGGGGCCACACATGGTGGTGCTCAGGCTTACTCTGTGCTTGGGGATCACTGCTGTCAGTGTCAGGGCGCCATATATGGTGCTGGCATCAACTGGGTTCACATGCGTTCCCTTCTATACTATGCCCACGTTTAGTAATTTTAAAAGTAAACATGGGCTCACACTCACAGTGGGGGTCTCTATGTTTTATCATCTTTGATTTACTTTAAAAGCATATACAAACCCCCTCCTGTTTTGGGGGTTGTCTATTGAGAAGTAAGCATATTTTGTGGATTTTTAAAAAATTTTCTTATTTTTAAAATTTTTTTGCTTTTTTGGGGTCACACCCAGCGATGCTCAGGGGTTACTCCTGGATCTGTGCTCAGGACTTATTCCTGGCAGTGCTTGGGGGACCATATGGGATGCCGGGGATCGAACCTGGGTCGGCCGCGTGGAGGGCATACGCCTTACCTGCTGTGCTATCGCTCTGGCCCCATTTTGTGGATCTTTTAATGGGGCAGCATCTGATTGGAGTTTTCAGGTGCAGAGAAAACTGCTCAGAAAGTGTAACCAGTTGTCAGCGGATGGTAGCATCAGTCATAGTTGTGTGTGGGCATCTGCGTGTGTTACATGGAGGATAAGAATAATCGTGGCTCTGAAGGACGGAGCGTGGTCTGGAGTAATGTCATTGCAGAGTTGACTCTTAGTCATGAAGTGGAAACTTCATGTCCCCAGTAATGAGCCATATTATTCATTTCATGTTTTTCTGCCAATGTGTGAAGAATGAACTGGAAAGCAAGTCATCTTTAAATCCTAGAACAAGGCAACAAATAGATAATACTGGAAAATGCTGACATGATCTCGCAACTACTGATTTTGTAAACTGGTTCAGGTAGGCACGTGCCAGCCTGTTTGCAGTGTGGAGTTGGGGCACACACCTGTTCGCAGTGGTGGAGAAAATCTCCTTGTTTCAGAGACTCGATATGATGGTAGAGATTTTCCACCATCTGTTTTGGAAAAAGATCTGAAAGCCACCCCATGATTTCACACCACTTTGTGGTTTGCATTGCATTTTCCTGCCGACTATTCCGTTTGGGCTGGAAACCGGAAGTCAGAGTAGCCCTGAGTGCAGGGCGTGTGTGGGCTGTGTGTCAGGAGTGACGCTTTCCTGACAGAACAGGGCAAATGTGGGGTCATGAAATCAAGAGGCACAAAGTGAGCTCACAGAGTCTTTTTCCTCCTGGGAGCTTGCACGTTTTCCTTGGAGACTTGTTGAGTGGGTAGCGGCCGCCTGCTGTGGTGTGTGTGGTGGGAGTGGCCCGAGGTGCGCTGTGGCTGGGTTCTGTCACAGCGGAGAGCAGAGAGCGTGTCAGCTTTCCTTCTGTCTCCCGGTGCCGTCAGCGATGCTGAGGCAGTGCGTCCCTCGGATGAATAACACTGCATTAATGACCGGCTTGCTCTGCACTTTGTCATCTCCTTGTTCATTCTAATTAATACCTTAGATATATCAATTATACCCAAGGTGGCTGGGCCCTCATCCTGCTGTGCGCATGGCGTCATGGGCTTTGAAGCCGCGGGGTCAGCTTCTCTAGGCTTCGTGGCCTCGGGCCCCTTCCTGAGGTGGCTTCTGCTTCTCATTCTCCTCTCATGCCCAGTGGTAGTGAGGCCGGTTGAGTATTCCCGTTCCTGTGGTGTCACTGTGTCCTCCACACCAGGTGCCGGCGGTGCTGTCTGGGAGCACATAGGAGGTGCTCAGGGAACATGGGCCACGCACTGCCCCAGGGCTGCTTCCCTGGAAGGTGCTGCTTTTTAATTTTTTTTTTTTTTTGGCTTTTTGGGTCACACCTGGCGATGCTCAGGGCTGACTCCTGGCTCTGCACTCAGGAATCACTCCTGGTGGTGCTCAGGGGACCATACGGGATGCTGGGGATCGAACCCGGGTCGGCCGCGTGCAAGGCAAACGCCCTACCTGCTGTACTATCGCTCCAGCCCGCTTTTTAAAAATTTTATTTTATTTTATTTTATTTTATTTTAATGAACCCTCGTGAGACACAGTTACAGGCTTACAAACTTGCATGATTACGTTTTTGGTCATACACTGTTCGAGTATCCATCCCTCCACCTGTGCCCATTGTTTCCAGTATCTCTCCCGCCACTCCCACCCCTTCCCCACCTGCCTCTGTGGCAGGCACATTCCCTCTCTCCCTCTTTCACTTAAGGCGCTTCTTAACTGCAAGACTCCCTCTCCTGGCTGTGAATTTGCATACTACCGTCAGAGCACCCCAGAGAGGGAGCCTGGAGGAGGGTGGGCTTTGCTGAGTGGGGGAGATGTGATAACTGCTGGGTGGTCTCCTCGCCGGGAAAGGTCTGCTCTGAAGGAGCTACTTTGCAATTAAACCTGGAAGCTGAACGTTCTGCTAAATCCCTTAAGATTCAGTCTCTTGCCTGTTGCTCTCCGGAGCTCCCATACCGAGCAGCTTGGGACAACGTGGCCCCCGAGCTTCCTCAAGTGGGAACCGGAAGGAGAACAGGGCGCCTCTGCCCGGCTTGTCCACGCAGTTTCCAAGTGAATGAGCACAGCTGTGAGAGCAGCGTCTAGCTTTTCTACCCGAGTTGGCTGGTGTCTGTTCGTTTTCCCTGCTACTAGCTTCTTTGCAGGTAGAGGTGTGGAGGGCCAACGGGCGCTCCTTCAAGCCTTCTCTCTCGCATGTATAATACATCAGAGCAGAGTGACAGCTTACAGGCGTGTTAGAACCAGGATGAATTTGATTTAAATTGCCACCCAGGAGCAATCTCTGGCAGTCTTAATCAGTTTGATCAACCTAGTTTTATTCAGTGTCTGATGACAGTTTAAATGAATATTTTAAGTATAGCTCTGCAGATTTAGCAGTGGGTCATCTTGTCATTAGTGGGTACTCAGAATATTTGAGAAGAGAGTGACTTTAGAAAACTTTCCTTATGCTAAAATAATGTTTTGTAAAAAAATAAATAGTAAACATTTTTAATTCAAAAACAGGAGATGTAGTTTAATAGACGGATTACATGTTTTGCATGCAGGAGGCCTGGGTTTGAGCCCTGGCCTCCTGTGGTCCCCTGAACACCTTCTTCCTGTGCTGAGCTGAAGTAACCCATGAACAAACAAAAGTGAAAAACTCCTATAAACGCTTAGAATTACCTTAATAAATATTTTGGTCTTCTCTCTTTATTGGGGGTGGAGTGCGTTGTGTATGTTGAAGAGTAGACTCTAATTTTGTGCCTTAAAAAAAATTTTAGGGACAGGCGCAACAGTACAGTGGATGGGTACTTGTTTGCATGTGGCTGACCAAGGTTCAATCCCCAGCATCCCATAAGGCCTACCGGGAGTGATTTGTGAGCACAGAGCCAGGAGTAACCCCTGAGCACGGCTGGTGTGGCCCCCAAACCGAACCAAAACAAAAAATTTTATAGGTGACCACACTTAATGCGGGCCTAAAGGGTCAGTGCTCAGGCCCAGTGGGAGGGCTCGGGGGCTCACTCAGGGCCTCCCGTGCTCCTCTTGTGCCATATCCCTGACCTCTCCTTTTTTTTTTTTTTGCTTGTTTGTGTTTTGGGGCCACAGCTGGTTATTTCCTGATAACTAACAAAATCCAGAACAGAGCAGAATCCATGGCCAGTGACTGGAGGGGCCAGTGGCTCTTGGCCGACCCAGGGAGCCCTTCCTGCAGGGGCTTCGGGGCAGTGACCCTCCAGGCCGCTAGGTCAAGGTGCAGCTGGGGCCTGAATTCAAAGATAATTTGTCTTTATCACTTTTTTTCTTTTTAGTGCAAGGTCTGAACATGGATTTCTTGCATGCAAGACAGGCACTTTACCACTGCGCCACAACCCAGCCCTTTATCATTCTTTTAAAAATAGTTTTTTCTTATCTTTTTTCCTTCCCTCCTGGTCTTTTTTTATCAGTCTTTCCTTTCCAGACTTTTCCTGGCCACTAGAGGCTTTCTAGGACTGGACTGTTCCTGAAAGGAGTATTTGATTCAAAAGAAGCCGTTTTCTCCTCCCCGGTCATGGGAAGGGCAGTAGCTGGTGTCCCCGCGCTCACCACGCACGCCTGTGCCTCGGCGGCCGCGCTGCCCCTTCTGCGGCATGCTTGGAAAGGGGGGTGCAGTGCAGGGCGCGGTCTGTGGGCAGGTGAGCCCTGCAGAGCACTGCTGGGTCGAGGCCTTCTGAACCGTGTGCTGAGTATGAGTAGTTGTCACCTCGTGCAAGTGACAGGCCTTCGGAGCCTCGGCTTCATGCCATCCAGCTCTGCTAGGGCAAAGTCCGCAGGTTCCGACCCGGATGCAGTGGTCACTGCACGGTAGTCTTCAGCTGCATGTTTTACCACTGGGGAGAGCTCGGGCTTAGCGGAGGAAGAGGTTTGACCCAGTCATGAGCTGATTAGGACCAGGATGGCAGCTTCCTACTGAAGGCTGGTGCCTTTCTGTTGGTTTTGGAACCACACCTATCTGTGCTCAGGGCTCACTCCTGGTTCTGTGCTCAGGGATCACTCCTTGGTGCTCGGGGACTTTATGGGGTGCTGGGGATGTATGTGCTGGGGTTATATCAGTTTATCTCCCTGGCCCTGCTGGTCCTTTTGCTTTTGAGCCAGTGCTCATGCCACCCTGGAGAAGTGGTCCCAGTTACTGTCATGGCCTACGAAGGTGTACTAACAGTGTTATGTTGCTGATGTTGCTAGAAGTTTCTAGACAGTTGAATGAGTACTAAAGAGGCTTCAGGGGTGATCCCATCCCCTTTCCTGGAGGAGTTTCCCTCATTCCGAATTAGCATTCTGGTCACTTTTGTCCAAGTGAAATACCAGGAGAGTCGTTAAATCCTTTCAACCCAGCTTCCGGTGTGTCTTTTTCATGGAAGGGAGGTGTTTGGACCGTGGGTGGGGTCTTCCTGTGATCATTGCCCTGACTGCATTGGTGGCCTCGAAAGAGCTGAGTCCGGTGGGAAATGGACTGTGCATCTGCCTGGGGTCTCCCGTGCTGTTCCCGCTCTCTGACTTTGGGTGACCAGGTGTGCACGCGACTTGTGTGTTCCTACCTTTCACTTGCCAGATTGAGGTACTGGAAGGGTTCCAGGAGCGGGTGGGTGATAGCAGATGCCACCAGTCACAGCCGTGACTGTCCGAGGAGACTGCTTTCCCTGGCTTTCTCCCAGAGTGTGGGGTGCCAGGAGATGCTTCTGCTCTTACAGATGATGTGGCCACACTGGGTTCATTCTGCTGCTTTTTGCCACTGAAGAAATATTTCTTCCTCTTAAGTTGTTTGGTATTTTTTTGCTCGTGGTGTTAAAAAACGAAATTGCTTGTTTTTTCCTCAAGCAGACCTTCGTGAATCTGAGGTTTGGCTTGTTTGCCGGTGTGTGAAGGAAGATGGTCTGCGGGCGCGCCCCCTCATGGAGCGTGTGTTGCTGTCTCGTGGTCAGCTGAGGAGCAGTGGCAGACTCTCGGTTTTGTTCTGGGGGAGTGTTCTTTCTTGTAAAGTCCTCCTGTGTTTTGACTTGAATTTCTAGCGAGTGCGTCTGCTGCAGTATTGTGATCATGTGCTCTTAGGAGTCTGCATGTCTTCTGAAACCAATATCCTTAGTACTGTTCGTGTCTTGGGGGTGACTTTCTGGGAGGTGAGTAGTTCAGTGTGAGCGTCCGAGGGGCTTGCTGGGCCAGGGCTTATCTGGACCACCCCAGCAGTGCTTGGGGGCTTCCGGGGCTGCGTCTGGCGATGTTGGGTGACCGTGTTGCCAGGGATCACAGTGGGGTCAGCTCCATGCAAGCCTGTGCCTTCACTCCTATCCTGACTCTCTGACCCCTTGATGTTACTTTTAAAACTGGAGAACACTCTAGAGTGAGAACTGGAAATGTTTGGGATTGACTCTGACAATTTATAAATAACTCAGCAGGGGCCAAGGAAAGCTCAGAAGGTCTGTGGGAGGCTCTGGGGGTGACCCCAGGACCAGGAGTAGACCATGAGCACTGTCAGACATGGCCCCCAAACCGAAGAAAGAACAAGAGTTTTCAGGTTGGATCGATAGCACAGTGGCTAGGGCTCTCCAGGCCTCCGTGCCTCTCCGGCCAGTCCCCCAGCCTGCCAGGATGAGCCCTGCGTGCCGAGCCAAGGGTGAGCTGGGAGTAGCCCCCAAACACACAGTGACAGTTTTCTCTGAAAGTGGTTAACGTGGGGTTGGGCTCAGGGAGCAGAGTCTCAGCTGGAGTGAGGCATGCGGGAGGCCGGCTCTGAGCACCCAGCACCCGTGGAGTGCCCTCCCGTGCGAAGCCAGTGTGGCTCAAAAAGGGTTTCCTGGGCGGGGGATACGGCTCACATGGTGTGAGGCTCGGCGGCATTGTTAGGTGTGACACCCACAATGGGGGACCAAAAAACTAGTAACGACTAGTGGATGCATAAGATTGGTCACCGTTGCTTTTTACATGTTTCTGTCTAGTTTCTCTGGAAACATCAGTCGTGGCAGCTGGTCTTCTCATTGCTGCCTGCTGGAGCCCCTCCTGTCACTGCTTCATTGGGCCTCGGCACACTTTGGAAAGAACTGGGAGTGGAGCAGGTTGCTGCACAGAGCCCGGGGGTGACAGCGCCGCGCCTGCGCCTCTAGCTCCGGGCAGCCCTCAGGGGCCAGAGAGTTTGCACAAACTGCCACTCTGGCCTGACTAGGCCACTCTCCACACACAACTGTGGTGACCCTCTCAATGAAGTCTTAACTTATGGCGTGTTCCGTAGCATTTTGCATACTTTGTTTTACTTTTCAAAATGGGAGTTGGCGGGGCTGGAGCGATAGCATAGCGGGTTTGCCTTACACGTGGCTGACCAGGTTCGATTCCCAGCATCCCATATGGTCCCCTGAGCACCACCAAGAGTAATTCCTGAGTGCAAAGCCAGGAGGAACCCCTGTGCATCGCCGGGTGTGACCCACACAGCAAAAATGGGAGTTGGGCTACCTCTGGGCCAACTGTAGTTTCTGATGTCTGAGCTCTGGACACTGGGCTTGTCTTTACATGGTCACTCACCCTGTTTGGGGCCGCGGTCAGTGGGGCTGGGCCCTGCGTGCAGCCGCTTCTCCATCCTGAGAGTCTCAGGCAGCTTCCCTGATGGCTGATTCTAAGCCTGCTGGACCACTCTTCTTCCTCACAAAGGGCTCGCTGTTACCCAGATACTCTGAGGCCCTTCCGGCCACAGATGCTCCCGTGTCCAGCTCAGCCGATGCTGAGTGTCGAACACTGACCAGAACCCCGCAGTCCTGACCGGTCTGCTGTGGGCGTGCTTCCCGTGTGCGAGCCGAGGACAGTTGCGCAAGCCCACTTCGGGGATGGTGGAAGCGCACTGCCGTTGGAAGCCGCATCAGTCTCGGCACTTGTTTTTGCTTTTGTTTTGGGGGGTCATACCCAGAGCCACTGGGCCCTCCTCCCAGTAGCACAGCACAGGGTATGGAGGGAGGTCTCTCCCATAGGGCATGGAGGGCTGTGCGGGGCCCCAGCCCTTAGAGTCATATTCCTGTCCCCCAAACCAGCTTTTGTTGCTCCTTGAGCACCCTGCAGGCCTGAGCAACTGGGGACTCATGAGGGGGGTTTCTGCCTGTCCTTGTTTGCTCCCTCTTCTGCTTCCTGTCAGCTGAACGCTCCGCGCGCGTAGGTAGTTAGGGTCTGCTCGTCACTGAGCCTGCCTTTTAGAAGGGTGCTTGGAGGGTGGGTTTGTGAGGGTGACGGCTCACCTGAGTGGCTGGTGTCTTTGGATAGGAGACTGTACACGGGACAGCCCCTGGGTGGAAGGGATATGTGAGGCCGGGGAGCGTACAGGTGTGAGGGGTCTCTCCCCTCAGGCAGGTATCTTCATCTCCGGCACTCTTGGGCCCCCTTTGCTCTGAGACTCTGATATGAGCCTTTTCTCGCAAGGTCAAGTCTCCCAGTTTGCCCAGGGGGCAGTTCCTCATCCCGCCAGGTAGTCCCTGTCCACAGCTTCATCCCAGGGAAGTTTGTCCCCAACTGATGGGAGCATCCTTTCTGGCTGCCACTGTGGGAACCTCCCCAAACTTAGGGTCATTTCTTCCAAACCTCAGAGTTCTGGGGCCAGAGAGCTCAGTGGGCTGCACACCTGCTTTGCATGCAGGGGGCTCCAGGTCCATCCCTGCATGGCTGGAGTAGGCCCCAGACAAACCAGAAACCACCTCCCAGGTCTTTTGTTTTCAGTACACTTGAGCGGTCGCAGAAGGTCGCTGGTCCCCCCTGAGTGTTGTGGAGAGAAGCAGCTTGTTTGCTCTGGTAGTCAACAGTGGTCTGTAGTGCCTAAGTAGAAGATGCAGTGTGGCCTCTGGGATTGAGGCTCAGTACGTCAACATATACATGAGTGGCAGCTCTGACTGGGCAAGGCTGACACCTGGCCCCAGACTGACTCTGGCCCAGAGGACCTGGCCAGAGGGCCTCTCTTGGAGTGTCTTGGAGTACTGGAGTGTCTCTGGAAGAAACCCCAAGGCACATTCTGACTGTTCAGCTCTTTTGTTGGTGTTTGTGTTTGGGCCACACCACGGTGCTCAAGGCTTGCTCCTTCCTCTGTGCTCCAGGAACACTCCTGGCAGGACTCAGATCATGTGGTGCTAGGGAAGGGTCCCCCGACTGTAATCTCTCTCTGGCCAGTGCCTCCCCCACCTCCCCAGCTAATTTTAATTTCTATCCTTGGGTAGAGGACCCCAAGATCTGTCACAAGCAGATTTCCCCCCTTCTTACCTACTTTGCTCATACCTTGTACTCAGAGACTAATGGTGCATCCGCGAGTGTTCTCTGTGATAGGCAGCTCGGGAGAAAGCTGGGAGAAAGCTTACAGAGTTTTGAGGCGTTCTTTAATTTAGATTGGATTTTTGGAGAGCTTGCCCCCTCCCCCTTTTAGAAGATCCTATTACTTAGCCATGCCTATTTTCTCAGATCACAATGGAATTAAATGCTTGACAGTGCCTTGGAAGAATGAAACAGGTGTGACTTTCGGAATGAAACCCCAGAAACACTCATTCCAGGGGCTTTACTTTGTTTGGGTATTGGTTAAAGCCCGCCAGCATCTGTACTTGCCCGTTTCTGCTGTTGGTTCTAGTTTCTTTTGAGAAGACCATGCAGTGTGGTTCTCTAGGCCTAGACCAAATTTTGGTAGACTTGAGTTGAAAATAAAGCAGGGTCTACATAGTTGTAACCAAGTAACTGGTGTAAACGAGAAGAAGTCTGTGGAGTTGGACAGTTTCTCCATTTTAATAGGCAGCACTCAGACCGTCGGGACACAGGGACAGGCTCCTCCCCTGGTACTGGGTTCCATGGCTCCCCACCTGGAGGTGCCAGGCTGCTAGACTAGCCGGGCGCTTGCTCTGTCGGGCCACTTCCTTGGCCCTAGAGCTAAGCGTCTGGATTTTATGCTTTTATTTGGTGTTTTAATGCTAAAATTAGTTTTAGCCTAGACGTGGGGACCACAGTGTTCAGATTGATAGAGGGAGAAGAGTTATAGAACAGAAATTCTGAAATCTGGAAATTTGGAAGTAAAAGACTTTTGCCCAAAGCTGCCAGTTGGCCAAGCTGGTTCTGCCAGGGTCTCCTCAGAGGTAGTTTGGTTCCTGTTTGGGCAGGGCTGGAACTTGGGAGAGGAGCAGGGTGGCTTATTAGGAGACTGCCCTCTGCTTCCACTAGCAAGGGGAGTTTGAGTCTGCCCCAGACTTGGGTGCCTGGACCGATCTTTTTTTGTTTTTGTTCTTGTTTTTGGGTCACACCTGGCAATGCACAGGGGTTACTCCTGGCTCTGCACTCAGGAATTACTCCTGGCGGTGCTCAGGGGACCATATAGGATGCTGGGAATCGAACCCCAGTAGGCCTCGTGCAAGGCAAACGCCCTCCCCGCTGTGCTATCGCTCCAGCCCCAGAGCCTGGACCGATCCATCTTTGGAATTTGTTGTCTGGTGACAGCTGAGGATGGCTTTCTTCCGTCTTGTCTGCAGGCTGTATGTTCCCTGCTTCTGCCTGACTTGTGTAGATTGAGGGCCTTCATGAGACATGAGTAGGGGACTCTCCTTCCTCTTGTTGCTGCCTTTACTTTCATTTAAGACTTAATTATAGAAGGTTTGAGACACGTATGATAGTGACATGTCAGATCGTCCGGGCTCCACCACCACCAAACACCTATCCACTGGTTAAGAGCTGCTTGCCTTGCATGGGGCTGACCCGGCTTGGATCCCTGGCACCACAGATGGTCCCCTGGGCCTGCCAGGAGTGATTCTTGAGCACAGAACCAGGAGGAGGCTGAGTGCACCACAGAGTCTGGTCCAAAAATCAAGACCATCCCCACCCTACCGAATAAAAAAAAACAAAACACCGCATTGTTTGAGGTTGGAGTGATAGATTATTCAGTGAGTAGAGTGCTTGCCTTGCATGTGGCCACCCCGGGTTTGGTCCTTAGCATCCCATATGGCCCCTGAGCACTGCTAGGAGAGATCCCTGAGTGAGGAGCCAAGAGTAACCTGTGAGCACCCCCAGGTATGGCTCCTATCCAACAAAATGAAGAGTGCCTGCTGCCTGCAGCAGCAGGCCGGGCATTGTTTCATGTAGGCCGGTGGCTCCTGACGTCATTTTGAGGCAAATCCCAGTTGTTCTGTTATTTCACCATCAGTATTTCTACAGTGCGTCTTAAACCAGTGGAAATGGTTTGGATCTGGGGTGGAGGGTGGGTCTGAAAGAAACTAATAACTCGCAGAGTGAATAGGCGGTGCTCCCCTTCGTCAGAGTCTGCAAGTCTTGTTTTCGAGTCGTCACGTGTATTGGAGCGGGGAAGATGGCCGAAGTCTGGCTTCCTGGGGCTGATGTCTAGGAAGTTGCTTTGTATGAATATAGTCCTGACTGAACTCTGAGAAAAAAACTGAGTCCAGACGAGGTCTTTCTTAGGAAATAAGCTGGCTTTGTGGGTGACGGGGGTGCAGTTCTGATTTGGTCTGACTAATGTGGCCTCTCTGTTTCAGATGGGAATGGCTGGCAACACGAGTCCCTTTGCACAACCCTTCAGTCAGACTGGAGGGCAGCAGCTGGGAGCCCCTGGAGTGAACCCTCAGTTAGCCAGCAAGCAGAACATGGTCAATAGTTTGCCGCCCTTCCCTACGGACATCAAGAATGCTTCAGTCACCAACGTGCCAAACATGGTAAGGTGCCCCGGGCTCTCGGGCCGTGCGTGTGTGCGAGGTGGGTGTGGTGTGGGCCCTTGGGAGTATCCCAGCTTGATTCTGCTCACTTTGGGCAGTGGGTAAGCAGGGTGATGCCTCACTGCTCCTTTTGTGGGTTGAATTTGCACAGATCACTTACCTTTCCTCAGGGGCACCCACTTGACTCGGCATTAGTGCCACAGGAGCCAGAGAGGGGTTTTGTCACCGTCCTACCTGTTCCATGTTGCAGCTGGAGTAGAAATCAAAAAGGCTTGTGTTTTGGTCTAGTGAAAGATTTTTGTCTGCCAAGGAAGGACTGGGCTGTCTGATTTGAAAGATGGTTTCACATTTCTTCTTGCTTCCTGAGAACTCTCACCCCCAAATAGGGAATATTGGTTGTTGGGTTGTTTTTTTGTTTTGGTTTGGTTTTGCTTGTTTTGGGGCCATAGCCGGTAATGCTCAGGGCTTACTCCTGGCTCTGCACTCAGGAATCACTGCTGGAAGTGCTCAGGGGACCATATGGGATGCTGGGGAATGAACCCGGGTTGGCCGTGTGCGAGGCAGGCGCCCTCCCTGCTGTCCTAGCTCTCGGCCCCTGCCCCAGTGATCTTTTAACCTGATTGTCTTTGGGTGTAGGGACTGGCTAAACTCGGCGGTGCTCAGGAGCTCTGTGCTCAGGGATCACTCTGGGGGTGGCGGGGCCGGATGAGTGTGGGCGGGAAGCATACGTGGTACAGGGACCAGACCAGCGCTGATCTCGGTACAGTCGTAACTCGTGTACTGGCTCTATCCTCCTTGACCAGGCTGGTCATGGGAAGACCAGCTCTGAGGGTGTGGGTGCCCGTGTCAGGCCTTGCTGGCACAGTCACTGCATCTCAGTAGCCTTGGTGGATGGCAAGGCCAGCAGCTGCCGCCTCTTCCATGGGCTGTTACCAGAGATGCGCCTGCCCGGCTTGCCAGGCACATAGTTGGGCATTAGCGATTTAGGAGGGCTCAGAGAGCCAGGAGGATGTTCAGAAAATGCTTTGTTTTGGCCAAACTTCTTTTCAAGTTTTGCAGTGGGTGCTGTAAAGCTGCCGGAGACTCTGGCCCTCTGGGCACTGGCCTTCTGTGGGAATGACAAGTGTGGCTCTGGCATGACACACTCTGTGGCCCTCCGACTCCTGAGGGCAGGAGTGTCGGACCTCACTCCGGGTCCACAAGTACTTGGGACTGCTCTTCCGCTAGTTCGTTTCTTCTCACCGGGCCTTCGTCATTCCCTGCATCTGTCGTTGCCGTGGTTGCCCTGTTTGGGGCTGAGTCTGGAAGCTGAAACAGCTGCCAGCGCTGGTTGGGGGTGGGGTGTGCCCCTTGGGGCCTCTCATGCTCCCCCCGTTGTGCTCCTTTCCTGTGCCGGTACTCGCTGGAGCAGTCTGGCCTCTGAGGAGCGCATGTCTGCTGTGGCAGAGGGCACTGAGTGGTGCTCAGCGTTTTCTTCCATTTTTCCTGTCTGGTGTGGGGGGGTGCTGCATGTCGGGGGGCAGCCTCCAGGTGTGCTGGGGGGCTGTCCCGAGCAGGAGGGAGCCCTTCAGATCATTCCGTTGAGGGGACGCTTGTTATCAACACCAACTTCCGCTAGGTGCTCACCTGCCTTCTCCCTCAGTGTCTCCCACTGCTGCCCTGGCCTGGCCATCGGCTGCACTGAGGGCCACGGGTGCCCACACAGGCCGACTTGCAGACTGCGGGCAGCCCTGTGGGGGCCCGTGGGTGTGGGGAGCGGGACAGTGCACTCTCTGCCCGGTGTTGTTCTAGGATCCTCATTTCCTGAATTTTTAGATGTAAACTTTGGCCTCTAGCTTGGCCGTTACAGACTGGAGTACGGCGGGGAGGATTCTTGCCTTCCTTGAAGCTGACCCAGGTCCGACCCTAGCACTGCATAAGGTCCCTGAACCCTGCCAGGAGTGATCCCCAAGTGCAAAGCCAGGAGTATCCCCTGAACACCAACTAGTTGTGGCCCAAACAACCCCTGTCCCCACCAAAGGAAAAAAAATCTTGCCTGGCTGTTTTATTTATAATTCTTAGATTTGTGCGGAGTTTCGAGGTTTGTTGGAAGCGTTGCCATGTGGTCCTTCGTTTGGCGTTGTGTGGCGCGCTGCTCTCTGCAGCTTGGCTGGAACAGGCGTGGCTGGCGCTCAGGAGAGGCAGCATGTTCTGCTTGCAAGAGGGGCCGAGCGCTTCCTGCTTCTGAACCGTTAGCTCACTGCCGGCCGGCTCCCTGGGCGCTGAGAGTGACTGTTTCACTGGTCAGGAGCGAGGCGTTGGTCCCTCGGGTGGAGGCTGGGCCGTCTTTCTGGAGACTGCCCGTTCCCAGTGGGCCAGCTTGGAGGAGGGTTGTGGGGGCCTCTGAGGAGGAGGGGAGGGCAAGTTCAGAGCAGTCCTGGGGAAGAAGGACACCGCCCCACGGCGGGCTGAAACAGTGGGTTCTGCTTTCTGCCGTTTCCACCTGAAAAGTTGAATTCACAGTGGCAGCTGAGGGGTGTGTGGGCAGGAGGGAGCCCAGGAGTCTGGTGGGCGTGGCCGGGTCAGGGGGGTCATCGCTGAGCTAGATGGCCCAGGATTCTTTATACAGGAGCATCGTTTAAAAGTGGACACGGCTGGGGTCTCCACTGTGAGGAAGCAGGAGGCCGAAAGGGCCTCCACGGGCTCCAGGCGTGGCTTCCTGCGAGTGAGCTTTCCGAGGTGTAGTTCTTAGTGCAGGGTTTTGTTATTGCTGCTACTGCTGCTGCGGTTTGTTTTTGGAGAAAAATTGAGAACTGCATTCTGGAGAGACTACGTTCTGACCACTGTCCAGTTGGGGTGCAGGAATCTCCTAACGAGGGGTGCTGGCTTTAAATGGACGGAGAGCTGCACTCGGCTTCCTTTCCTCCTCCTCCTGTCCCAGAGTTTTGGGGATAGGCTTTGGAGGAGGTGTCGGGGTGGAGAGTCGCCCCGTGTCCTCCCAGAGCCTGGGACAGCGCTGGTGGCAGCGGGGAGGTGATTCTGGACGTGCTGCCTCAGATGACAGGTTCCAGGGTCCCTCCCAGCCCCAGGCTTCAGGGTCTCTTGGAGGAAAGGGGAGGGGTCCGTGGTTTGTTTAGTTGCTTGGGGATGGCATGAGGCTCATGGTAGCACAGGGCAGTGCCTTGAAGCCCGGGCAGAGCTGGGCGCAGGGGTCCGTCTGTGGTCACTGCTACCTACGGAACCTTAGGCGCTTCTTTGCAGTTTCCCAGTCTGCTGCCTCGCTCCCTGTCATTCCCACATAGCTAGACATGAGATCTTAGTTTCACTGAAATCTGTCACTTAAATGAGCTCTCTGGTGATTTAAAAGCTTTTGAGATCCTCTCTCTGCGGTGCAGGTCCCCCTTGGGCCGACGGGGCTCCCCGAGCAGAGTCCTCCCGCTTGCCCTGGTCTGCGCACCGCCCACGCCAGCACACATGTTCCCGGCCGGGCAGCTCTCCACGGCAGTTCTGGCGCGCATGCTGTGCCGTCGAGACTCGGGAAACGCGTTCTTGTGCGTTTGGTCTCTTAGACTTACCTGATTGTCTCCCCCATTTCTTGAAGCTCTCTTGAGAAACGTCTGTTGTGGGCCACTGAGGAAAAAATTTCATCAGACAGTTTTTTTTTTCATCAGACAGTTTAATCAGGGATCGGAGCAGTGGTACAGCAGGTAGGCCGCTTGTCTTATGCACGGTTGACTCAGGTTTGATCCCGGGCACCACATATGGTTCCCTGAGCAGTGCCAGGACTGGTTCAACAACAACCGCAGATCTATCAGTAGTCATATGATTTTTTTCTACTCTTCTTGCTCATCTTCTGTTTTGGCAGTTAAGCTCTGCTAGAAAGTCATCGCTAGGATGAAGTGGAATATGTTGCACATACCAGGAAGCTAGTAGGAAAAGAATGAAAGCCCTTGGGTAGGTTCAGTTCTGGGTATTGCAGGAGCCGAGTTCAGGCAGTGTGCTGGCGTCCGGAGCCCTGCTGTCACGTGGGGACATCTGTTTTCTTGGTGGGGGAGGGGTGGCTTTTTGGGTCATGCCCAGTGATACTCAAGGATTACTCCTCGCTCTGCTCTCCTGCCGGTGTTCAGGGGACCATATGGAATGCTGGGAATCGAACCCGGGTCAGGTGCATGCAAGACACACCCTCCCCACTGTGCTGTTGCTCAGCCCCAGGGATCTCCATTTCCTGCAGGCCTGCCTTCCTAGAAGAAAGGCTCTTGGTGTCCAGGCCATACCTGGATTTGGGCCTGCTTGCTCTCCGCTGGACTCGCTCACAGCACTGGTGATTGCACCTTCTTTGTCTTTTCTACAGTCGCTAGAAGGTTCAAATCACCAAAACCCAATTTGTCATATGGTTAATTTACCGGGTTGTCAAAAGCTAACTTTTTTGAAGAAAACTTGTGTATTGACAGTGTTCAAGAAGATGGGTGCTGGGGCTGGAGCAATAGCACAGTGGGTAGGGTGTTTGCCTTGCACGCGGCCAACCCGGGTTCGAATCCCAGTGTCCCATAGGGTCCCCTGAGCGTGGCCAGGGGTAATTCCTGAGTGCAGAGCCAGGAGTAACCCCTGTGCATCGCTAGGTGTGACCCAAAAAGCAAAAAAAAAAAAAAAAAAAAAGGTGCTTTGGCAGTTTGCAGTCCTCTGGTTATTCCTGCGAACAGGCTGGTCAGCGTGTGGGCCTGATCTCAGTGAGCCCTGCTGATCTGGCTGGCCTGTCCCTTCACCGGACTGATGGCTCTGGCCCTCCAGCCTGTTAGCGTCTGTCTCCCTGGGCGCTGGCAGGAGTGACCTGCAGACCACCGGCAAGGAGAGGCTGCCTCCCACCTTTGTCCTCAGGTCTGCCGCCCGTCTTCCTTCCCTCTCCGCCGTTCCCTTTCCCCTGTGGAACTAGAGCGTGTCTTATCTGGGGGGAGACTTGGATACCATTCTGGTTTAGCTGCTAATACCAAGTTATTTTTGTTGAATTTAAATATTAAGTTGTAAAGCAATTCTGTTTTAAAAAAAAATAAGTAAATGCTAGAAATCCTCCGTTTGTCTAAACAGCTGTGTTTTTTCTTCTGGTTGATCTTGATCACCTACAAGGTGATTCTCCTTGTCCCAGTTTGATAGCTGTGTGTGTTTAATGAGCATTTTCTTTATTTTATGACTCCAAAGCTTTACACACGCAGCTGTTCTAAAGTCCTTCTGGGGGAATCAGAACAAGCAGATGATCGCAAAGCCGTCCCACGTCCCACCTGGTACCCTCTTTGGTGTCATTCTCTGACTTTAAGTGGTGGTTGGGGAGAGAAGTAATGTCTTCAGGTGGGGTGGTGAGTCGCTGTTGGAGGGTCACGAGCGGGTCTGCGCGTTGTCATGCTGGGCCCAGTCTGGACTTGGCTGCTGAAGGCCATCTCTGGAATCTTGCCCCCGCGTGAGCGCCGTTGCTCGGACACTCGTGGGAGGTCCTGTACTTGCCTAGGATAGAGCAGAATGAGCTCGGCCAGGCGTGCTGCTGTGCATGTCCTAATGATGCCTTGGGTGAGACTCGGGACCGAGGAAAGTGGAGTTGGAGCTGATCACCCTGAAGCTGTACGGCAAAGTCAGTGGCCATTGGGTTAGCTCCTTCCAGAATTCAGGAGTAACAGGAAGTTGCACCGTCTTGGGGGAAAGGGTTGTGGTCGGGTCCGAGGCAGCTTGGGGTGCAGTGAGATAGTGTGTGTGCTCACAGAGCCCACGGCTCCTCTTGGTGCTGGGTTGGTGGGGCTGGACGTGTCCTGCCACCACACTGACCACCTCTTTTGTATTTGTGAATTGTATGTGAATCCCATGTTCTAAACAGCACACATTAGAGTTGTGGGGCTTTTGGTGATACCGTCCCAGTACCTTCTCCAGATCTCCAGGGTTAATACCGCGGTGGGCGGTGGTGGTGATATTTTGATTCATGTTTCTTTGATTACGGGAAGTGTCTGTGTTTGGAGACTTTAAATTTGTTGATGAGTTGCTTAATTTTTGTGCTCCAGGTTCCTTGTTAGGTTCTTGAATAAGACTTTATATGTGTATTTTGTCACTCTCTCCGGGAGTGCTCAGAGCATTGAGCGGCTATTCCCAGAGATCCTTCATCTCCCAGCCCTTGTTCTGAACAGGCGCCCTGCCCCATGGGACCTGCACACCGGCTCCCAGTCTCTGGAACACCCTCTGGTCCTGCATGAGCCCCTGCCCAGGAGCGGGTGTGGAGAGACTGGCGGGCCGGGCACAGAGCCTGGTGCCTGGGCCTGGGAAATAGAGATTGACGAAGAGGAGCAGAAGAAATAAAACTGTAGGATAGTTTTCTTTGTCTTGTGTGTCTCGGATATTTTTTCCAAGTTTATTGATTGCTTTGTTGTTTGGTCTTGGAGAAATTGTGAGGAAGGGGCACTCTCCATTGGTGCTTGGGATGCCACGAGGTGCCAGGAATTGAACTGGGGGGCTTTGTGCATGCTAGGTAAGTGCTCAGCATGTGCTCCAACTGGCCCCAAGGGACGACACTTTCTGAAAGGGGGCCTCATCCAAATATAAGTCCTGTACTTGTGCAACTCATGGACTGGAGAGATCATAGAGCAGGTAGAGTCCTTGCCTCAGACACGGCCAAGCCATGTTTGATCGCAGGCACCACATACCGTCCCCTGAGCCCCACCAGCAGTAAGCCCTGAGCATCGCTGGAGGTGGCCCAAAAACTGAACAGAAAAAGTTCACTAATCACTGATGCTTATAGTATATTGTACAGTCTTCAGAGCCAGCTTAGTGCATTTCCATCTGAACTGCACACAGTGCTCCTTACTCTCCCTGCTTTCTCAGCCCCACACGAGCACCAGTCCGCTTTCTTCCCCTGTGGGTGTTCTTTTCGGGACATCTCATGGAAAAGGATCTCGCGTGGTGGTTCTTTGTGTCTGGCTCCTGGCGCCAACTGCTGTGATCAGTGCAGGTGGGAGCTAGACAGTGGTGGGGTCTGATGGAGACACCATTTAGCCTTGGTCACTGCCCAGCGAGATGAGTGGTGGCCCTGTGTGTGGAACTGCCTGACCCACCGGTCTGGTGACAAGCGTGCCATTACTCCCACAGGGCCCTGACCAGCCATTTTGCTGTTCTCTCTCTCTCTCTCTCTCTCTCTCTCTCTCTCTCTCTCTCTCTCTCTCTTCGCTCTCGCTCGCTCTCGCTCTCTCGCTCTCTCGCTCTTTTTCTCTCACTCAGAGAATTGACCGAGGCTTGAATGTGCCATTTAGTTGCCACAGTTCCAGTTTTGACACATCAGGGTGTTGCAAATGGTCTGAGTATAGTTCAGAAAAGGCTGTTAAAGCATTCCAAATGAAAAAACAACATGAGTACTCAGTAGCTTCTAAAATATGCATGTATCAATTCATTGTCAGGTTAGAATTTTTCTTACCTGCTTCTAATGACATTTCTTTGAGGTGGGCGGCCCCGCACCTCGTGGTGCTCAGTGCTTGGTGCTGGGGATCAAACTGGGATCAGCTGCGTACAGGCGAGTGCCTCAGCCCTGTGCTTCTCTCCAGCGGCACGGTGTGGTTTTCATAGTTAATATTCTGTATTTTAGGACATTTGCAGCAGGACAACTGACTTGTACCATCTACCAGTCAGTGTGAATTAGAGAAGAGGAAACAGATGGTGATGACCTTAAACACACCCACCAAAATGGGGAGGGGGGTTTACTAGTGTCCTTGCCCTACTTCTTTGTGTGAAACTTTGGTAAATGCAAAAGAAAAAGTCTCAGCTAGGTCTCTTGGCATGGACTGATCGAGACTTGTAACTTTGGTATTTGTTTACTGAAGCCACTTCACCCCACCGTTGCAAGGGAAAAGGGGGTGAGTGTGGCTTTATGTCCAGCAGATTGGGTAAAGGCAGGCTCTGCCCATTCCCTGCCCCCACCAAAAAATAGGAGAGCTTTGGTTCACCACAGGTGTGATAGGGTTTCCTCTCAGAGTTGCAGTGCTACGTTTTGGATTCTTTTCTGGGTTTTGGGTTTTGGGTTTTGGCCACACCCAGCAGTTCTCAGTACTCTGCATACAGGGATCACCCGTGGCGGTGTGTGGGTAGTCCTGGGGTGCTGGGGATTAGCCCTGGTTGGCCGCATGCTGGTCGGATGCCTTACCCTGTGTACTACGCTCCTACCCCTGGTGTCCTTAACGCCAGAGTCATCGTAGAGGGGCGTGTGTTCTGCAAGGCAAGTAGGATTTTTCAGGGATTTGTTTGCTAGTTTTGGGGTATGTGGTGCCAGGGATTGGACTCAGGGCCGCCTCACACTTGCAGGGAGCCGTCCAGCTGTCCCTGTGTCCTGTGGAATCTAGCTGAGAAGATGAGCTTCAAGCTTTCAGTGTGAGAAACCTCTGACTTTATTATGCATATTAGAACATGACCTGCCACCCTCCCTCCCGGCTCTGAGCTTAGGAATCATTCCTGCAGTGCTCAGGGGACCATAGGGGCTGCCAGGAAGTGAACAGGTTGGCCATGTGCAAGGCAGACATCCTCCCCTCCACACTGTACTAGCTCTGGCCCCTGTTTCTTCCATTTTTGTGAACTGCTTTAGTGTGTCTGAAGGTTATTGGTGGTTTTTTTGAACAATAAGACTCCATCCGTGACCTTTTCCGTTTTCTTTGCAGTTAGGATAATTGGTCTGCCTTGTTTAGAAAAGATGTGAAAGCATCTAAGCATATTTCTGTATCTTTAACAGGTCGTCATGTCCATCTGTCCTTCCTCCCGCCCACCTTCCCTCCTACTAAGAGGCCCGGGGGGCCAGCCCCAGTGTTCCAGTGGCCAGGCAGCAGTTCAGTGTCAGTCGCAAGGCTGCCATTTGGTGTTGGGATTTCAGTTGAAGTTGATACGTGTGTGCATCCTAACTCCTGTACTATTTGCACAGCCCAGTCCTTTTTTGGGGGGACATGGGAATGTCAGATGTGTGTATGGAAATTTTAATGGCAGGCAAAGCATTTCACCAGCAGTAAGAGGTGTACGGGATAGTTACACCGGGCTGGCGTAGGATTGTCCCTTCGGAGAGAGAACACTGCTAGTGCCAGCACAAACCCAGGGTCTTGGCGGGCGTTTGCAGTAACTTGCCTTCAGTCAGCCCTTGGCTGCCGTTTTGGGTTGTTGAACCATATGAAATAGTCAGTTTGGGAACTACAAGAACAAGAGTTTCGTATGGTCCAAACACAGAATTCACCTCCTTCCTTCACGCAGCTCTCTGAGTTGGGTGATGCGTTGAGCTTGAGTACTACATTCGTGAATAAGTGTCACCAGGCCCTGTCATTCACCCAGCCCAGTGATTGCCAGGAGAGGCCCCTGAGCCTCCTAAGAGAAGCCCAGCTCCCCCCACCCTCCGAGAAAAGTGTCTTGTTTTGCTTTGAGATAACCTGAACTGTGGACTTTTGCCAGCCTGGGTTCTTCGCTTCCACTCTTCCTCAGAGGCCCTGATGCAGCAGATCACTCGGGCCTCTGCTCTGTGAGCCGGACATGCCCCAGCAGCTCGAGCAGTGGTTTGAGAGATGATTAATAACATGAATTGGAACTCAGGAAGCTTATTAAAATATTTCTATTAATTTGTTTCTAGTCTCAGATGCAAACAGCAGTGGGAATTGTACCCACACAAGCAATTGCTACGGGCCCCACGGCAGATCCTGAGAAACGCAAACTGATACAGCAGCAGCTGGTCCTTCTGCTTCATGCTCATAAATGTCAGAGGCGAGAACAAGCAAACGGAGAGGTCCGAGCCTGCTCGCTCCCGCATTGCCGAACCATGAAGAATGTTTTGAATCACATGACACACTGTCAGGCTGGGAAAGCCTGTCAAGGTAAGTGCAGTTTGCTCGGTCCTGTTGGCAAAGCTGGGGGTGAGATCTGTCTGTGATTCCCGGCAGCTCTTGTGTTAACGGGGGTCCCTGCGTGCCTGTCCCCACACCACTCAGTTACCACTGGGATACTGACCTGCTGGGCGAGGGGGCCCAGTCTTGATAGCATTCTGAGTTTCTGCTGGGTAAGGCTAGACCTCCTTCGCTCTTTTCCTCTTCCTTCCTGGGACTGAGAAGACGTTTGTCACATCTTGAGCACATTCTTCACAACTGTCTAGGTCAGTTTTCTTTGGGGGCAGCACCCCTGCATATGCACCCTGCCCTGTGCGGCGAGCATCTGTCTGGCCACGCTTTCGTATGGACGGGACTCTGGGGCCCACCCCTTGCTCCTCCTCCCCTCTGTCTTGAGGCGCATCAGGGTACCAGTGACTGCGTGACTGTGAGGGCTGGCCTGGGAAGCGTGCACACCAAGTCATCCCCGCCACCTCCTTCCCCCCTCAGATAGGGGTGGATAGGGCCCGCTGTGTGCCCTTTTCCCTTCTCTTACAGCGAGCTCCTCTCTGCTCTCCTGAAGAAAGTTGCTTTCAACAACTTCACTTTCCTGTACTCTTCTCTTCTTTCCTTCTCTTCTTCCTGCTCCTAAAGCTTGGTGAGAGTCTCCCTGAGTTCCTGTCTGCCCTGTGATGTGTGTGAGCCCCCAGGTGCCCCTTCTCCTCTTGGAGAAGCAGAGGTTCGTGTGAGACCGTTAGAAAGAACTGGCCCTGCCTCGGTGCGGATGCCAAAGCCCAGCGAGCAGCTGGCTCAGGCGCCCTCGGCAGGCCTCGCCCTAGTCCCAGGGCTCTTCAGAACTGCCTCTCGGTTCACTTCTGCTCTTGCTCTTTAGAGCTTCAGTGATAGTGGTTTGATGGTTTCATCCTTCGACATAATGTAAAATTTCTGTTTTTAATAGTGACATTACAGAATTACTATTCCACCTTTCATTTGACTAATCAAGTCAAATAGTTTGTGTTTTGTGGGCGAATCCTAATCACCATCATTCATAACATTGCTTTTATGGGAAGTTTTTGTTTGGAAATTCTCAGCAGTCTACTTACAAACATACAGGAAAGCAACCTGTTTGTAAGTTGAGGACTGCTTTTACTGTGTACGGTTACACTTGTTACCATTTTCCTACGGAATCTGGCATTATGATTTAGGTATACTTGAAAGTGTGACGATTTGGATAGAAAAATAACATCTCGTTGTTTTTCTGGTCATAGTTGCCCATTGTGCATCTTCACGACAAATCATCTCTCATTGGAAGAACTGCACACGACATGACTGTCCTGTTTGCCTCCCTTTGAAAAATGCCAGTGACAAGCGAAACCAACAAAGTAAGTGAGCACTGGGGGCAGGAGCTTGGAGACGAGAAAACGAGCCATTTCTCAAAGAATGCAGAGGCGTAGGCAGGCAGCTGGCAGAGGTCACGCTCCAGGCTAGCATGACCAGAGAGAGGAGGGGTCCCGGCGGCAGCGCTCTGATCGCTCTCATCGGGAGCTCTTGGCAGATACTCAGCACCTGAGGGTCGGGGCGGGGGCGAGAGGCAGGCCGGGTTGGGTGTCTGCCTCGGAGACCTCCCCCGACACATCAGGGCAGTGAGGGGAGGAACTTCTCATTTTAAGTTCTCTTCCTGTCATTGAGAGGTAGAACCGGCCTCTGGGCATGTCCTTCTGTCTGGACAACAGGGAGCTCCCTCCCCCGTGCCATGTCACCCTCTTGACCCCCACGACTTCCAGGACAGCTTGGTCTTGCCCCTTGTCCATCATACTGGCGCATCTTGCCCCCACCCTCCTGACCCTCACTTTGCGGAGATCCGTATGCTAGTGACTTTTCCCATCCTTGGTCGTCTTCCTCCAGGCCTGCTGCCTGGCGAGCGCCCAGAGCTTTTCTCCCGGAGAGCCCCGCTCTCCCCCACAGAGCAGGGGGCAAGGCCTGAGTCCTGGGCCTGTTGTCCTCCTGCCCCGCCGGAGTCACACTACATTTCCTCTGAGTGACATTTCCTGCAAAATTTAAAGTTAGTGCAGAAATTTCGAGGACATCTTTTATAGGAGGCAAAGTTTTAGGAATCCATGACTGCCTAGAAACAGATACTTAGGAGAATACAGTCTTTTTCCTCTCCAAATTAGAATAAAATTTTCAGTTAATATATGTGATAGCTACGGTTTCTTGAGTTTCAGGATATATTTCAGTAATAAGCTAAGTATCCAAATAGTTGAAGTGATACCGTGTTAGTTCCATGGGTGAAGAGTTAGAACTTCTTTCTGAACTTTGAGTTTGGGAGATGTGGCCTTCTGGGGTATTTTGCTTTTGCTAGGTAGTGCTATGACCATTATGAACTACTGTGATTTCTTTTTAAGAAACACTTAATGTGGTTTTTGTTTTAAGGAAAGAAACGTGAGGGGTTTTTCGTTTGTGTCTCGGGGGTGGGGGTGTTCTCTGTGTAACATCCTCCCGACTGCTGACAGTTGTGCCGGCTGGTGCGGTGGTGCTCTCTGAAGTGGTAAACCGCGGTGTCGTGGCTTGTCGTGCGAGGTGCTAGCAGACGGTTTCATAACAGGTCGCAGGCAGCGTGCACGTTCACTCATGCAAGGTTTAGGTAGTTGTTCATGAAAGAAATGAAAGTACTTCAAATGTTCGTAATACTTCAAATGAAATTTCAGCTTTGAGCATATTCTTTGAGTTCTAACACTGTGGTTTTGTAAGTGGAGAGGAATTTGATGAGTGAAAAGGTCTTACAATTTGTTCTTGTCAATGTTTGTTCCTCCTCTCCTAAAGGAAATCGTGCTTGATCGTGGTTGAAAATTAGGATTAAGGGAGCTGGAGCGATAGCCCAACGGGTAGGGCGTTTGCCTTGCACGCGACCAACCCGGGTTCAATTCCCAGCATCCCATATGGCCCCCTGAGCACCACCAGGAGAGATTCCTGAGTGCAGAGCCAGGAGTAACCCCTGTGCATCCCCAGGTGTGACCCAAAAAGCTAAAAAAGAAAACTAGGATTAGGATTAGTGGAGAGAAAATGTGGCTCTGGCCCTCCAGGTAAAGGCCAGATCTTGCCCTCTGTGAAAAATGAAGTGATGGTGCCATTAGTTGAAGGAGCGGGTAGAGGCAAGTTAGTTGTGTGGGCACACCTTGAAGCGGGAGGTTAGAGTGTGATGAGACCAGGAATGAACTTTCTTTGACGTGCCTGTGCGGGCCTGGGTCTGACTGGACAGACATTCCTGTGCAGGCAGGTGATTTGGGGTGAGGGGGCTGTCTGGGAAGTGCCCAGGGGCCGTCTCATTCTTGCCTGCTATGTGGAGTGCGAGATCCTGATATTTGGTGTTTCCAGCTGTGATGCTTGTGATATTTGTGATACTGGGATTATGGCTCCTGTGTTTGCCATCCGTGGGTGGATGGATGGATGCATGGATGGATGGATGGATGGATGGATGGATGGATGGATGGATGCATGGATGGATGGATGGATGGATGGATGGATGGATGGATGGATGGATGGACGGACGGGTGGTGGGTAGATGGGTGGATGAGTGGGTAGATGAATGGCTGGGTGGACGGACGGATGGGTGGGTAGGTGGATGGATGAGGAGCTCTTAAGGTGTGGGTCTGCTGTGACTCTTGACTGTGGTCACTATCCTGTGCACTTGGTAGGGAACATCGAGGACTAAGTGAAGGACAATGTGACCAGTGTCCCCCTTGAATCCATGTTGCCTCTTCTCTAAGGTTCTTGCCACTCAGTGTGGTTCCGCATCAGTTGCTTGGGCTGCTAGCAGTGTAGACCGCTGTGTCCTCTTCTTAGACCTCGTACGCTGATGTGTGCTTCAACAACCCCCGGCCACTACTGGGAGGAAATCCTAGGAAGGTTGTGTGCTGGGGTGGGGCCCACCACGCCCCCTACTGCCCGGCTGAACTGCCTTTGCACCCTTGGCAATGCCTCTCTCTGTCTCTTACTTGGGCACCACCACTGGCGTGGCGCTTGATTTCTGGTGGCTGTTTGGTCTAACTTTAGGCCACTCTGTTTAAGATGCTTTGCTTATTAGTCTGTGTACGAACCTGTAAAGTCCCTGCTCACATGTTGCGAGTGTTCGGACCCTTGGTGCCCAGAGGGGTGGGGCGGTGGAGCCCAAGTTCCCTGGGGATAGAGCTGCTGGTACGTTTGTCCGCCCCACCGAAGAGCCCAGCTGAGGAGTCCTGGGTGACAGTTCATCAGAAGTGCTGCCCCTCTCCTGGTGGCCTAGCGTTGTCTCTCCTGACCTGGCTTCTGGACAGACCCTCTTGGTGGGCTCGTGCCCGTCCCCATCACTGCCTGCACGCTCTGTGGAGTGGGAGCGGCTCAGGCAGAAGGGGCTGTGCTGTGGCTTGTCCTGGCTGTCGCTGCTTCACCTGATCACAATGTCACCCCGCAACAAAGTTTTGACATATTAAAAATTAAACTTTCGGGGCTGGAGCGATAGCACAGCGGGTAGGGCGTTTGCCTTGCACGCGGCCGACCCGGGTTCGATTCCCAGCATCCCATAGGGTCCCCTGAGCACCGCCAGGGATAGTTCCTGAGTGCAGAGCCAGGAGTAACCCCTGTGCAGAGCCAGGTGTGACCCCCCAAAAAAAAAAATTAAATTTTCTCTGGATTTCCAGGTTGAGCCCAGTTTTTTCATTTAATGTTGTTTTTGTGGTTTGGGGGCCACACCCAGCAGTGCTCAGGGTCTTTCTCCAGGTCTGTGCTCAAGTGACCCCTGGTGGTATCAGGGATTTGAGCTGGAGTCAGTGAGGCGCAGGGCAAACACCTTCACCCCTGTTCTGTCTCCCCTGCCCCAAGTTGAGTCCGTTTCAGTGAGTGACAGAGGACGGAGATTTCCCCTAGCGGCATCCGTTCTCCATGAACTGTTTGTCAGTGCACTGGTGCCCACTCACGAAGGGCAGCCTTGCCCTGGAAAGAGCCCACGCCACAGCTCCCCCTTTGTTTTCTAGTGTGGGCTCTCCATGTCAGGAACACGCTGACAGTGGGCTCGGGCAGGGGACAGTGACTGCCACTGAGGAGATGGGGCAACGCTCACGGGCCTTTATGGGCCCCTTTTCCTGACGTCACCCGCACAGCCCAGCCTCTCCTCCTGCCCCTGGCGCTTGGCACTGTTGAATAGGGTCTCTGGGCTCCAAAGGTTTCACTGACAAATCAGTCCTTGACCTGGAGTGGTTCTACTTACAGATTTTGACGTTAGGATGGCACGAAAGCCACGGCGCTCTTCCTTTTCGTCTTTTCCTCTCCCTGGCTCTGACCTTGCAGCAGATTGGAGCCCCTGCTGGCCATCCCTGGCCCTGCCCTTCCAGTTTCGACTCAGCCCTCTTGCTGACTCCCGTCAGTCCCGGGGGAGTCGGCTGGCTGGAGAGCGGCCCTGTGTTCAGGGATTTGGCCAGATCCCGCCGAGCAGGGTGCTGCTCAGTCAGGGACAGTTGTGTGTTTCGACACGTGGGTGTTCAAGTTGGACCATTCCCTCGGGTCCAGGGAGCTCTGTCATTTTTTTTCTCTGCCTCTGAATTGTAAAGAATGTTCAATTCCAGGTGCTTGCTTACCTTCTCATAGGTCTAATGCACATGTAGGAAATAAATGCTTTTAATAAAATACCCAAAATGGAGAGAAGCTCCGGCCGCCAGGTAAGTGTTCTTGGGCTTGGGAATGGCCTGAGCAGGCCCTGGTAGGGACAGTTTTCACCGGAGCACTGCTGTCGCTTCTCGGTCCGAAGTTGAGTACCACATAGATAAGCTCGTTTCTTTCAGTTCCTCTGAGCACCTGCTCACCATGCATTCTTCCTAGACCCTCAGGCGATAGAGAATCCTTGCGCGTTACTGCTTTCCTTCTTGCAGGAACTGGGATGTTCATTTCTATAGATGATGGCCACATAAAAACCTTTAAAAATGTTCTCTCTTCCCCCCTTCCTCTTCTTTCTGCTCTCTCTCTCTCTCTCAGACCCCAGCTGGCAGTGCTCAGGGCTACTCCAGCTGTGTGCTGGGGTGTCAGTGCAAGCTTTGTTCTCTTAAGTATCCTTGGCCTGAGGGTGGTCGGGTGGGATAGGGTTGGACCACACCCAGTGATGCGCAGGGCTTACTCCTTCCTGGTTCTGTGCCCGAGATCACTCCTGGTGGTGTTCGGGGGGGCATGTACAGTGCTGGGGAGCAAACCAGGGTCATCCACATGCAAGGCAAGCACCTTAATCCCTGTACTGTCTCTCTGGATCCCCCACATAAACGTTTCGGGGTATTGTACACGACTTTTTAGCTCTACACTTGTCACAAAATGCACCTTGGGAATTGCTTTTCATTTACAATAATGAGCTTCTTGGTGTGTGTTAATTGTGTCTAACAAGCACTAATGAGTTTGAAATCTGAATATCCTTATTATATAAGTTAGTATTATGGGATGTGTAATAGCCAAGATTTTTTTATTTTGTTTTGCTTTTTGGTTTATTGGAGTTACTTGGTAAGTTGTTTGAGGTGTTTCTGTTACAGCTCGTTGCCCTGGTAGGTGAATAAAATTATGGTCACTCATAATGGTCTGTATTTGAGGGGAAGGCTTTGTAGTACTGTTTCATGTATCAGTGACACTCTGTCAGTAGTATCAGTTTTATAAGCTGCTGCTTTATAACTTCTAAAATTTGGAAAGAGAATTCTTAAGGATAGGAACAAACACTGATGAAAACCGTACAGTGCTCATCAGTGTGACCCTCTGGGTGAGTGGACAGCCGCTTGGATATACCGAACTTGGATCAAGATTATGCAAGTTTAGGGTCATTTCTGTTACCTTGAAGCCTGGGTCCTGGGATCCTTGGTTTGCCTGAGTTCTCTGGTGGGCGCAGGCAGCTGGAGCGAGTGCCCGGGGAGCTTCCAGGAGTAAGGGCGCTGCGGAAGCTGCCCCCACAGCCACGTGCAGGGACATCTGGGTGAGGGGCATCTGTCGAGTCTCCCCCGCCTCCCTCCCTGCGTTTGCAGTGGAGCTCAGAGGAGTTTCTCCAGCAGTGTTGTACAGCTGGGATGCCCAGCGCAGGGCACTCCTGTGTAGGGACCCCATGGGGGGAACGGTGTGGCATGCTGCGCCCGCCGTGAAAGGGAACGTCAGGGATTAGTGACTCAGGAGCAGAATCAGTGAGCTGCATGTCCCCTCCAGACCCTTTAGTAGGCCTGTCTGTGCCACGGGGGCAAGGAGGCTCTGAGATGAAGGCTGACAGTTCCCATGTGGCAGAGCCCTGCCACTCCCCTAGACTGGACTTCTTAGGGGACACTGGGCTTTTTATTTCTCCTCCACCTCCTTTTTTTCCCCCTCTGAACTTTAAAACAATAATTTTTACTGAGTCAGCTCTGACTTTGTGGTCAGTTGCTTTCAAAGATAAAAGCTTGACTTTGCCGGAGCGGTAGGACAGGGGGTTGAGGGATGCTTGCTTGCCTTGCATGTGGCCGACCTGGATTTGATCCCCAGTACCCCGTATGGTCCCCCAAGCCTGCCAGGAGTGACCCCTGAGCACAGAGCCAGAGTAAGCCCTGAGCACCACTAGGTGTGTAACCCAAATTCCCCACTCCCTCCCCCCAAAAAAGCTTGACTTTGTTTCCAGTTTTTGCTTTGCACACACTGCTTTGCAGGATAGATTAATGCATAGACCCCTTCGGGGCGTGGCTCCGGGCTTGTGGCCTGGCTCTGATGCTTCCTGACTTACACAGATCGTCTTGATAAAATTTAATTTGCTTTCGGTCATCAAGTCATTCATTAGTGGACTCCTTCCCTTTACTTATCTCTTTTGTTTGTTTCTTGTTGTAGCCATCCTGGGGTCTCCAGCAAGTGGGATTCAGAACACGATTGGTTCTGTCGGCACAGGCCAACAGAATGCCACTGCTTTAAGTAACCCGAATCCCATAGACCCCAGCTCCATGCAGCGAGCGTACGCTGCCCTCGGACTGCCCTACCTGAACCAGCCCCAGACGCAGCTGCAGCCTCAGGTTCCTGGCCAGCAACCAGCACAGCCTCCAACTCACCAGCAGATGCGGACGCTCAACCCCCTGGGTAGGTGAACGGACTCTGAGAACTTCATCTTTGTCCAGATGCAGCAGTGGGAATGGCACGTCTTCCTGGAACCCAGGACTCTGTCCAGTCGTGATTTTTTTACTTTTCTAAGTTCAAATTAATAGGAATCTATTTTATGGTGTTAATAGCTTATAAATGCTAAACTAAAGAACTTGTCAGGGAAAGGTTAAAGTATTTAATGCCAGGGATCTGACACAGACTGGTAGAGAGTGTTTGCAAATGAGCCGATTTCTCCTTGCCGTTAGTAGCTGCAGTTTTCTGATGCTCAGAGTACAGCCTCTCGGGGTCAGAATGACATTTGCAGGCTGAGCTGACAGAGGACTGAGCTTATAGGTGGCCTGTTCCTTACTGGTGCACGCTGAGTGTCATCTCAGCCCCTCTGGGGCGGTGTGGGCTCAGCTCGTCCCCCGTGTGACCGTGATTGTCTCCCTGTTCTTCACATTGGCACGGTCCTTTCAAAATTAGGCACTGGGCAAGGCGCAAGCTGGTATGCATGCTTGAAGCCCCGAGCTTAGTTCATGGTGACACATGTCCCCTATCACCCAGCACCACAGGGAGTGGCCCTGGTAGCCTCTGAGTCTGTCAGGGAGCCCTCCTACCACCCCCAAAAACAAAAAGAAGATGAGGTAACAGTCCGATGTTGAATTATATCCAGGTAGTTGTGCTGCTTTTGTTTTATTTATGTTAGAATGAGTGTCTTGTTGAACCTTAACTATGACACTCAGAGGACTCACTGCATGCTCTGGCGTGTGGGGCCCCGTACCTCAGCCCTGGGCAAGCACCGAGCTCCACTGCCAGCGGTTACCCCAAACAGACGATTCTTATGCCTTGTCACTTGCGGGGAAACAGCCATCCTGACAGTGACCTAACTTCAGCACTGCAGAACCTCTGGGGTAGAGTTTCTGAGACCCAAGTCTGATCTCATGCCACTTTTCTTGATAAAATTTGGAATGTTTGTTAACCAGAGTCACAGCATTTTCTTTTAAAATCGGAGACTAAGAGAACTTGTAATGTTTTGCTTACAGTTAATTTCTGTGCTTTGATTTTCTGATATGCAAGGGGAAGAAAGAGAACAGTTACCTGACCAGTCAGGGTGACCGGGGAGAATGGAGGCGCGGGTGGGCGTGTCTCCAGAGTCTTACCTGGGCTGCGAAATGTGGTAGAAGAATAACTGAGTTTATACAATTTTGTTACCATTTTGAAAGTATAACTTCCAGAATTGTTGCCTTGTTTATTGTTAAAATATGTAAGAATCACTTTTTATATGGTAACTTGTTTATCTCTTACCCGAAGTGCAGTGAGTATTCTTTAGAATTTGATCTCTATTTTTCCTTCTTTCTCTAAAGGAAATAACCCAATGAACATTCCAACAGGAGGAATAACTACAGATCAGCAGCCACCAAACCTGATCTCTGAATCAGCGCTTCCGACTTCTCTTGGCGCCACAAAGTAAGACCCAGGTTTCTGTCTGCGCCTGTCGTGGTGTGTGCAGAGACGTGGGCTGGGGAGCACACACACCTCTGCTTCTCCCTGAACGCCAGGCAGAGAGAAGAGCTCCCACAGGCCAGTGTGGGCACGTCATTTCCCCCCATGCACGCGTCACACCTGATGTCACGTGCATGTCACGTGCTCTCCTGGTGGCAGTGAGTGGGAGCACATGGCGGGTGAGAGGGCTAAGCTGTCCTTGTTCTTCCCTAGCCCGCTGATAAACGACGGCTCCAACTCGGGCAGCATCGGAACCCTTAGCACCATCCCCACAGCGGCACCTCCTTCCAGCACCGGCGTCCGGAAGAGCTGGCACGAACACGTCACTCAGGACCTGCGCAGCCACCTAGTGCATAAGCTGTATGTGCCCGCCCCCGCCCCCATCTGGCCGGCAGTCCTGATGGTGGTGATGGGACGAATGTCTGGTTTCATTCCTGAGTGGAACCATGTGCCCGGCTGGAGGCTAACCAGAGTCCTAGACTGTGTCTTCCTCCAGGCAGGGGTGTCGAGCCTATACGGCTCTGCCCTGCAGAGGGACATGAAGTGTGACTGTGCCTTAGAGGCCAAGGCCCAAGACCTTAGCTTAGGGCCACACCTGGCTGTGCTAAGGGCTTACTGCTGGCTCTGCGCGCAGGGACCACTCCTGGCTCAGGGCATCATGTGCAGTGCTGGGGGCTGAACGCAAGGCACGCGCCCTCGCACCTCCCCTGACCTCCGCCCTGGGACCTTATTTTATAACTCAGAATTGTTGTGGCACTCTCTGAGCATTGTAGGAAACATAGATGTGGCCGTTAGCATATCGAAGTTAAAGCTATTTGGGGGTCACACCCGCTGGTGCTCAGGCTCTGTTCCTAGTTTGATGCTCATGGGACCACATGTGGTGCTGGGGGTTCGAATGGGGGTTGGTGGGGTGCACGGCAAGGCCGTGACAGCTGCACCATCTCTGTGGTCCCAGCAGTTAACTGGTGGTGGGCTGGGGTTCGGCATGTGATGCCCAGAGGCCTTGTACATGTACATCTGCGACTGAGCCAGGTGCTGGCCCCTATGGTTTATTTTTTTAAACTAATAAAATTAAAGATGAAGTTGATCGGGGGCCGGAGCGATAGCACAGCGGGTAAGGCGTTTGCCTTGCACTCGGCCGACCCGGGTTCGAACCCCCGCATCCCATATGGTCCCCCAAGCACCGCCAGGAGTAATTCCTGAGTGCAGAGCCAGGAGTAACCCCTGAGCATCGCTGGGTGTGACCCAAAAAGCAAAAAAAAAAAAGATAAAGTTGATCAACTCAGTCCGTGTCTCCCCCACCCCCATTATCCCCATTATTTCAGTCAAAAATTTTGGTAATAGTTACAGAATTAGCAAATTGGGTCGTACTTCACATGCGTCCGGGTCCCCCCTCCCCCCCTTGCGCCAGTGCTGCTCAGCTGGCAGGGTTCACTGGTATGTGCTCCACCACTTGAGCTGTCTTCTTGGTCCTGAAATTAGAGCTTCTCTTGCTGTTTTTTTGTTTGTTTGTCTTTGTTTTTGGAAACCACATTTGGAGAGATTCTGGGCTGCTCCTGGCTCTGTGCTCCGGGATCATGCCTAGTTGTCTGTGGGGACCATGAGAGCGGGGCCTCAAGCACAGGCCTACTCTACGCAAAGCATTTCTTGCATCTTCTCAGCCCGTTGAGATGTTAATCTAGATCCTGCAATCATATTCTTGATAAAACCTAGCGCTCGTTTGCAGCAAGAAAGACTTGTGTGTTTGAATGGTACAGGAACTGGCATCTCAGTACTGTGTCCAGAGAGACGGCTTCATTGCGTTTTCATATACTTAGAAAAAGGGACTCTGGCCTTTCTGTGTATTGCTACCAGGGCAGATAATCCCTGGCGCGCATGAGACGCTGACGGAAGTTAACAGAGTGTTTTCCTTTTCAGCGTCCAAGCCATCTTCCCGACCCCTGATCCTGCAGCCCTGAAGGATCGCCGCATGGAGAACCTGGTAGCTTATGCCAAGAAAGTGGAAGGGGACATGTATGAGTCGGCCAATAGCAGGGTAGGTTTCCCGGGTGGCCGCGTCTGTCTCCTTCCTCGCTGGACACTGCGAGTCTGCGGCGGGGCTCAGGATCTGGGCCCCAGGCCCCTGCACAGCTCCTCGGCCTCTGCAATTGTTACAGCAAGACTGTAATGAGGCGGACAGAGTGGCCTCTTACCCCGGATGCATGCTGCTATTCTCTTCTCCATGGCTACATTGAAGTGACCGCTGTGGTACTGCCCCCATCAGTGAATATCCAGACCAGGTTCAGACATGGGTAAAATGTCCCGAACGCTTAGTCCCTGCTGTCTGAGAAGTCCTGTGACAGCACTGGGAAGTCGCGAACTTGGGCCTCTGTTTATCAGGAGCATTTGGTTTATCAAAGCATACTTTTGCTTTGCCAAAGTACTTGGTTTTTTAAAATTCTTTAATTCTATTAGTACATATGAAACATCTCTCAATGCTTAATATTGAATGTTGTTGCTTTTTAGGATGAGTACTATCACTTACTAGCAGAAAAAATCTACAAGATACAGAAAGAACTCGAAGAAAAACGGCGGTCACGTTTACACAAACAAGGCATCTTGGGTAGCCAGCCAGCCCTACCAGCCCCGGGGGCTCAGCCCCCCGGGATCCCGCAGCCGCAGCCCGTGAGAGCGCCAAGTAAGCCCCACGTCTCCGCTCCCCGCGCCCGCTGCCTTCTGGTCAGCGCCGCACTCTGCCCCTGGAGTTTGCAGTTCTCAGAATGAAACTCCCTGTTCCTCAGTCAGGGGCCATATGAAATAACTAACTTTTTCCTGCCGTTTAGATGGGCCCATGCCACTGCCGGTGAATCGCATGCAGGTTTCCCAAGGTATTTATCATCATAAATTTGTTTCAGTTTGACAGCAGCAGCAACCAAGTTTCGTTTTTCTATTTTCTCTTCCCTTTTGTATTTCTTCGTAGTGCCTTCTCTCACTCTTTTCTGCTCCTTTTTGCTGATGAGCAAAAGACGATCCCCCCAGCCCAGAGAGTAGGCGTTGTATCTGGGAGTTGGCGGGCCACAGGCAGACACTGCAGGACGGGCGGGAGCGGGAGCTCAGTGGCTGGACCCCATGTTTACCGGCAGGATCCCCAGGTCCGAGTCCTGCACGATGGTTCCTTGAGTGCTGCGGCGGGTGGCTCAGAAGCAAATGAATAAGCTCCAAGCAGATGAGAAGTAGAATTTAGAAACTTTTTGCTGGCTCGGAGTGGACTTTCCTCTTAGAAGGTGCTCGCTGAGGCACCGCAGGTGGGGCCTGGTCCAGTGCATGGGCCAGCAGGGAACAGGTGGGGCGTGGAGACTGAGCCAGCTCGGGCTGCTCTCGGGGCAACTGCCAGTCCTCTTCCTTCCTCAGGCTGAGGTTTGTGAGTTTGCTCGGTTCAGAGCACTGTTACTGCGGAGCGAGGGGCGCCGTGAGGCTGTAGAGTGGGGCCGAGATAAGGTGGCTCTGAGGGAGAGGCGGGAGTGGCGCCTCGCTGCGCGAAGCCGCCATTTGAAAAGAGGAGGGAATTCCGTGGCGTGCCGGAAAGGACCCGGGAACAGGAAGGGGAGCCGTGAGGAACTTGTTTCCGTGATTAGCGACGAGGGATGGAGGAAAAGTAGTTCAGGAAGGGCTGGGGGGGACATGTGAGTCCCCAGCACCCCATGGTGCCCTTGGCGGACAGGGGTGGTGGGCAGCGCTGGCAGCCTGTGCGCGACTGGGGACTGGCAGGTGTCATTGGGAGTGGCTCAGTGCCCCCTCCAGGGAAAGCCAGGGAGACTGAGGAGGTGATGGGAGAGTGTTGGAATGACACGGACTCCTGTGGATTTGGAATCTGAGGGGAGCCCCTGAACAGAACCCTGGAGAGGTGGAACAAAGCTCTGCCTCCACTATTTCTATTTTTCTCTAATATGTAAAAATCCTCAGCGAGAGCAAAGTTGCAGGCTTCGTAGAAAGCCCTCCCAGGGCCCCTATAGAAGCCGGGGCTGTTCCTTGTGGCCTTTCTAGGGAGTCACTGACCATGGCACTGTGAGACTCGGTCTTCTGAGCCCTTCGCAAGGCCACGTCCATGTTCAGCTGGGAGCGTCGGCATCCTCGTGTGGGACATGGGGCCTTCCGTCCAGGGGCCCCGGGAGTGTGAGCCGAGTCTGGAGAGGCTGCCCGGGAGCACGCCTCCCTTCTCCCCCTCAGACGCTTCGCGAAACACTCAACTTGGCGGCGAAAGTCGGGCCACATTTGAGCTGTGTTCTGCCTTCTAACGAGAAACTCAAACCCGAGGGCTCGGGGCGATGAGAAGGTGCCCCTGGAAAGGCAGGTCCCGAGGGCACATCTGCAGCCCTCTGCCCTCCTTTCCGCTCTGTCTTCGTTCACTTTGCGTTCATTTGGCAAGTTGTAGTTCTTTTTTCCTGTGGGTACTTTTCTTAATGAATCACTGTGGGCGTGTGTATTTACAGGGATGAATTCGTTTAACCCCATGTCCTTGGGGAACGTGCAGCTGCCACAGGCGCCCATGGGACCACGCGCGGCATCATCTCCCATGAACCACTCCGTCCAGATGAACAGCATGGGCTCCGTGCCCGGGGTGAGTGCGGCGGAAACCCCGCTCCTGGGTTCTCGGGGCTCGGGGCAGGCTGTTTCTCCCGCACCTCCCCTTCCCCGCTGCTGCCGTGAGGAAGAATGATTTAACCGTCCGAGGAGCCTATTAGTGGGAGAAGAGACGGGTGTTCTGGGCACGGAGAGGGCAGCCTGGGTGGCAGACTCGAGCTCCCATTCCTGAGGCCGCTTTCTAAGCACTTGGGAGGACTTAGGAAAGGCACCGTTTGGACCTGACATTACAGACGCGCCAGCTGGCCGTGCGGAGGCGGGTCTGAGCTCCGCCTCAAGGCCCGGCGCTGTTCGCGACCCTCTGCCGTGTGGCGCTGCGGGTGCCGGGCCTCTGGCCGAGCCTGAACGCTCGGGCCCGCTCTAGCCCGCGCCCCTGATGCTTGTGTCTTTCAGATGACCATTTCTCCTTCCCGGATGCCTCAGCCCCCCAACATGATGGGCACGCATGCCAACAACATGATGGCCCAGGCACCTGCCCAGAACCAGTTTCTGCCACAGAACCAGTTCCCCTCCTCCAGTGGGACAGGGATGAGTGTGAACAGCACTGGCCTGGGGCAGCCGGCGGCCCAGACAGGCGTGTCTCAGGTACCTGCGCTCACAGCCGAGGGTCTGCTCGGGACAGCGGCCCGGCTCTCGTGGTCACGTTGCTTCTCCTACCTTTGTCCTGTCACTTTACCTTGTTCAGAAATCCTCTTATATTTTGGGTGAATATCAGTGGAATGAACGAACTCTGGTTTGAGGTGGGGGATTAATAAGTTTTTATTTTGGTTAGGGGTTCCCTTCTCGTGCTCTCTGTATTTTAATTTGTTGTTTTGGGAGCACACACAACATTCTCAGGTTACTCCTGGTACTGCACTCAGGAGTTACACCTGGATGCTGGTGGTGCCAGCGTCCCGTATGCTGGGATCCCGCATCCCACATGGGATGTTGGAGATCGAACCTGGGTTGGCTGCGCACAAGGCAAGCACCCCACCCACTATACTGCTGCTCTGGTCCAGAGACAGAAAAGTGAGAGAGACAGGGAGAGAGGATGGGATGAGGGTGGGTGTATCTCCCAAATGGTGTCTCTCCCCCGCCCCATGATTCTCAGCCAAACTGTTGGCGGTTCAGAGCAAGATCCTGAGGATATGGCACCACCTGGGGCCTCCAGGGCTACACCCAGTAATGCTCGGGGACTGTGTGGTGCCAGGAACAACAGGGCACACGTCCTGGCCCTGTAGTAGTTCCCTGGCCCTGAGACGCTGGACTTCTGAGAGGAAGTTAGGAAGGTCTCGGTCATTGGTTGCCTGTCTCTGATCTGCTCTGACGTGGTCAAACTAGTTAAATTTTATGATTAGTTCTCTTTTTTGTTTGTTTGTTTAATTTTTATGTATTCCATCTGAAACTATTTCCTATTCTTTTCCTGTGTCTTCCTCTCTCATTCATTGTTCATCATAGTGCTTAAGATT
The DNA here is from genome assembly GCF_027595985.1 of Sorex araneus. NCBI lineage: Eukaryota > Metazoa > Chordata > Mammalia > Eulipotyphla > Soricidae > Sorex > Sorex araneus. The sequence continues at coordinate 221,263,655 of NC_073305.1, forward strand.
GTGAACGTGTTTAATATATTTAGCTGTTTCTTAATACTTTATTGCTCTAGAACTTGAAAAAATTATTTTTGGTTTTTGGGCCCCAGAGTCTGTTCTAACTTTATAATGCTACTTTTATAATGTAAAAGCAGCTGTGTGACTCATTCTGTATAAGTGAAGGGGTATGGCTGTGTGCTGATAAAACCTTATTTACAGAAATCAGCTACTAGTTGTGTTTGTCCAAGACACTGTGTATATTCCTTCCCCGTCACCCTAGACATGCGTGGGTTTTGTTTGTTTTTACTTCATTGGTAATTCAGGACTGTGTCCTTAGTTGAGAACCACTGTACTGTAGCATTTCAGTGTTTGGGACACTTGGGTGCTTTGGTTTGGGTTTGGGCCGTACCTGGTGCATGAAGGCTAGTCTGAGGGGTCAGACCGGACTTTCAGCAGGCAAAACCTGTGTCAGCCTTTGAGCTCGTCTCAGGCCCAGCGACAGGTGCTCAGGGAGCGTGAGACAGTCGGGTTCAGGTGTACTTAGTGCCCACCGCCCGCGCCAGAACCACTTGGGTGCCTGGGATCAAGCCCAGCACACACCGCGGCTGTTGGCGCTCTCTCCCTGACCCCAGTAACTCATTCTCATTTTCTCAATAATAGAGAATTAGTTTCAATAATAGCTTCCCACAGGTCTAAGCTGAGGGTGGATTGTTTTGGGGGTGGGGGGCTCACACTTGGTGATACTTGGCTTCCTCTGGGCCATGCCCTCAGGAATCACTCCTGGTGGTGCCTGGGGTTATATGGGATGCCGGGGATCAGGGCAGCCTCGTAGAGGGCACGCGCCCCCTCCCCTCTGTACTCTCGCTCCAGCTCCGAGGGGGTGGGTGTTCTGAAGCACACAGCTCAGGAGCTAGAGGATCCTCGTGCTTCATTCAGGCTTCCCCTGTTCTCCACATCAAACTGAGAACCTCCGGGGATGTTGGCTCTGCAGGAAAGTACCCCTTCCGTGCATGCACAGCTCTGCATGTTCAGTCAGAACCTTCCCATGGAGCCCACAGACCTTAGCAGCAGACTGACACCGTTTCATGCAGTTAATTCTTCATGTTTGTCGGCCCATTTTTCAAGGGTGGGAACTCATTTCGCCCAACTCTTTTCTTGTCTGTTAGGGGCAGGTGCCCGGTGCTGCTCTTCCCAACCCTCTGAACATGCTTGGGCCCCAGGCCAGCCAGCTCTCCTGCCCACCAGTGACACAGTCACCCTTGCACCAGACGCCACCTCCTGCTTCCACGGCCTCGGGCATGCCGACTCTCCAGCATCCGACGGCGCCTGGGATGACCCCTCCCCAGCCACCAGCACCCACCCAGCCGTCAACTCCAGTGTCGTCTTCTGGGCAAACTTCCACCCCGACTCCGGGCTCAGCGCCCAGTGCTAGCCAAACCCAGAGCACGCCTACGGTCCAGGCTACAGCCCCGGCCCAGGTGACCCCACAGCCTCAGACCCCTGTCCAGCCTCCATCCGTGGCCACTCCTCAGTCATCACAACAGCAGCCGACCCCCGTGCACACCCAGCCTCCTGGCACGCCGGTGAGCCTCTCTGCCTCTCAAACGGGCACTTTCCTGCAAAGAAGTTGCGTCGTGATACCGTTAAGTGTCGTGGTGCCACTCCACCAAGGTTTCTTTGCCCTACCAGACTCTCATTTCCACAGTTGGCTCAGAAGCTGTAGTTGGCAGAGTGTGACTTGGGGCTGTGCAGGCCCCAGCCCCTGGAGTATGTTCAGACTGTCCCGGGCAGGAGCTGAGCTTCCGGTTAACTATCTGAGATTGTTGGTGTCTCACTTAGAGCCGTTCTCTCTGAAGGGCTTTGTCAGATCCGTGAGCAGGTCAAGTTGTTGATGTTCTGACGCGCTGCCTCTCAGCCGTGTTTGCCGGTAGGAAGCCTCTCCTGCTTTCGAGAGAAAGGCGTGCCCAAGAACCCCTCCCCGGACTCCAGATACCAGCTGCTCCGGGCTGAGATTCTCACTCCTCCAGAGGGAGCGTCCTTATTATCCTTAGTTTGTGTTTCTTTCACTGCAGTCCAAATTTCAGTGAAAGACTGGAGCGATAGCACAGCGGATAGGGTGTTAGCCTTGCACACGGCCAATCCGGGTTCGATTCCTCCGTCCCTCTCGGAGAGCCCGGCAAGCTACCGAGAGTATCTCGTCCACACGGCAGAGCCTGGCAAGCTCACCGTGGCATATTCGATATGCCAGAAAACAGTAACAAGTTTCACAATGGAGACGCTACTGGTGCCCGCTCGAACAAATTGATGAACAACGGGTTGACAGCGACAGCGATATTTCTTTAGTTTGTTTTCGGGCCACACCTGGAGGTGCTCGCAGCTTTGTCCCGACTGCGCTCAGGGATCAGACGGGGTTGGCTGTATGCAGGTCAAGCACTGTGCCCACTATCTCTGGCCCCAGGCTTCTTAGCTCTGAATTAGACCCAATGTAATTTTTTATTTACTTAAACTCCATTAGGGGAGACTTTGACATTTTAGAATTATTTTTATAGTTTCTTCTCTTCGTATTTGTTTATTTCTCTGCCACCAATACCACTAGCTTTCCTGCATTGAACAGGCTAATTATATATTCTTATTACTTGTAGGCACTGTAATCTGGCCCTACATATATATACTTAGAGATTTTTCAGGGCTGGGGGACAGTAGGGAGTGGTGGTCAAATCCCTGATGCTCAGGGGTCACTCCTGGCGATGCTGAGGGACCATATCCAATGCTGGGCATTGAACCTGGGTTGGCCACGTGCAAGGCAGGCGCCCTCACCACTGTATTATCACTCCACCCTGTGCTTACCAATTTGTAATTCAACCTTTATGTTGTACATTTCATGACCATATTTTAAATAGGAGGTTCTATGACTTATATAGACTAATTTTATAACAGATTTAGAAATCTCTGTTCTTCCATTTTTGATTCTTTTTTTTTCTTTTTTTCTTTTTGAGTCACACCTGGCAATGCACAGGGGTCACTTCTGGCTTTGCACTCAGGAGCTACTCCTGGCGGTGCTCAGGGGACCATATGGGATGCTGGGAATCGAACCCGGGTTGGCCGCTTGCAAGGCAAATGCTCTACCTGCTATGCTATCACTCCAGCCCCCTCATTTTGATTCTTAACCGGAAGTCAGTTGTGTTCTGCCTGATGAGGAGTTTCTCTTAAGCTCCTCTGCTAGCTTTGGTGCTTTGGTTCTCTGAGGGAGGGGAGGCGCCCGTCACTTGCGTGTGGGGTGAGCCGTCATGGGTTACGGCTCCTACACGCAGATACATGCGCCGACTCTCCTCACAGCTTTCCCAGGCAGCAGGCAGCATCGATAACCGGGTCCCCACGCCGTCCTCCGTGGCCAGTGCTGAAACCAGCTCCCAGCAGCCAGGAGCCGAGATGCCGATGCTGGAGATGAAGGCCGAGGTCAAGACGGAGGACGCCGAGCCCGACGCCAGTGAGCCGAAGGGGGAGCCTGGCTCTGCGGTAGGTGCCTCCCGGGTGGCTGGGGCTCTTTGGATGCGAGGTGCGGGTTCATTTTACTTCGTTAGGAAGAACATGTCTGTATTTGTGTTTCATTATTTGAGTGACGCGGCAGCTTTCTCCCTGATGTTCCTTGTTTGTGTAGAGTTCTCCCGTCAGACTGCACAGAATTTATTCACTTACAGGCCAGTGGCAGAAATCGAAAACTAGCAGATCACAGGCTGAATCCAGCTGATAAACTTCTTGTTTGGCCAACGGAATAGTTTTTAAATGGGAGATTGCATGCAAATCATGATTTCTGGCTCTCTTGAAAATAAGAGGCCTTTCTACCAGCGTGTTTGCATTCCCATGTAGCGGCAGTCGGGACTGGGAGGCCAGCGGGGCAGTATATGAGGTCTGGGCTCCTGGGTGCACTGGCCTGTCCCCGGTTCCCGTTGGCAGTGACTTCACCTGCGTGGCCCTCTTGGAAATTAGGAATTTGATGCCTGCCCTAATTTTCAAGATTCCTTATTCCAAACCAGAACTCTTTGTGTGTGAGACTAACAGACGCTGCTTGTGGGGCTGAGCAGGTTCCAAAAGGGACTCCGGGCTCCATGGCTGTGGGCGGGCCCCGCACAGTGCAGCCGAGGGCAGAGTGCTCTCCCCGGCCCGGGGCAGCCCTCCCCTCCCAGGCAGGCCCCAGAGTGCTCTCCCCTCCCAGGCAGGCCGATTCACAAGGTCGCTGACAACCTGTGCTCTTGTCTGTGACTTTGTCTTTGGAAGATGATGGAGGAGGATTTGCAAGGATCTTCTCAAGTTAAAGAAGAAACAGACACCACAGAGCAGAAGTCGGAACCGATGGAGGTGGATGATAAGAAGCCGGAGGTGAAGACAGAAGCGAAGGAGGAGGAGGAGAGTAGCGGCAACGGCGCGGCCTCCCAGTCCACGTCTCCTTCGCAGCCCCGGAAGAAAAGTAGGTGGCCATGACCGCGCCCGCACCGCAGCTCCGAGCTGAAGCCCAGGGCCAAGGGGTGGGCTCAGAGGGCTGGAGCACATGCTTGGCACACGAGAGCCCGGCTGCTAGCCCTGCTTCCTCAGTGCCTGCCAGTGCCCCAGTACCACGGGAATAGCCCCCAGCCCTCCCTCCCCTCCTCCCTTTCTCCCTTCCTTCCCCAGTGAAAATTGCTCCAGCTCCCCTTGCATCCTTCATTGGGTGAGTGGGCTCCAGCCTGAGAACCAGAGAACTTACGATGGGAATGAGACGAGGGGCAGCGGGCTGAGCAGGGCGTCGGCGTGATCTCCGCTAGAGCAGTGCATGTGTCACTGGGGCTCATGAGTGTCTCCTAATGGAAACAGCGCCAGGGATTGGAGTGCAGCCTGAGAGTAGCTTCCAGTATGCCCAGGTGTAGCTTAAAAACAAGACCAGCCTTGCACTCGGCCGACTGGGTTTGATTCCCAGCATCCCATATGGTCCCTTGAGCACCACCAGGGGTAATTCTTAAGTGCAGAGCCAGGAGTAACCCCTGTGCATTGCTGGGTGTGACCCAAAAACAAAACAAAACAAAAGACCAGGAAATAAGATGCTCCAGGTAGGAGGGTGGGGGCGATCCCATCATTGAGTGTAAGAGAAGTGGAGCAAGGTAAAACTCTGGAGTTGGGAGCTGCGTAGGGGACACCGTTCTCGTAGCACATGCTGGGTGCAATGGGAGTCCATTTGAGATGTGTCCAAAGGAATTACGGATGTTGGAAAAATGTCAAGTGGCCCTTAGCCATGTAGATGGGGCTCAGGAAGCTCAAGGATGCAGGTGGCATCTGTAGGGAAAATTGGAGAATGGTAGAAGTTGTCCAGTTTGACCACTGGATAGAGATCTTAGAGTCCAGCAGTTCTTCGTTGGTGGTCTCAGGTCTCCACCCTAGAAACACTGCATTTGAGAATGTCTTTGTGGACTTTCTATTGCTGTTTATTCCGACAGAGTTATTTTGTAGGCCAGAGCAATAGTACAATGGGGGGTTCTCTTGCCAGGTTCGATCCCCAACACTACACATGGTCCCCCAAGCTCTACCAGGAGTGATCCCTAAATGCAGAGCTAAGAGCAAGCCCAAGCACAACCAGGTGTGACTCAAAAGATTCTTTTTAAAAAATCAAATTTAGGGGCTAGAGCGATAGCACAGCGGGTAGGGAGTTTGCCTTGGACGCGGCCAACCTGGGTTTGAATCCCAGCATCCCATATGGTCCCCTGAGCACCGCCAGGGGTGATTCCTGAGTGCATGAGCCAGGACTGACCCCTGTGCATCGCCGGGTATGACCCAAAAAGAAAAAAAAATCAAATTCATTTAAAAATAAAAATCTGATGGGGCAGAGTAATAGTATGGTGGGTAAGTCACTTGCCTTGCAAGCAGCTGACCTGTGTTCGATCCTTGGCATTCCAGAGGAGTCCCCGAGCCCACCAGGAATGATTCCCGCGTGCAGAGCAGGAGTAATCCCTGACTGAGCATTACCAGATGTGGCCCAAAAGCCAAATAAATAAAACCCCGGGACAGATTGATACAGCGGCAGGTTAGCTTACTTGCGTGTGGCCAGGCTGGGCCCAGTCTCACCACGTCGGGCCTCCGAGCACCTCAGGGTACGCCGCGCATGGGGGCTGGAGCGGTAGTGCAGCAAGTAGAGCATTTGTCTTGCATGCAGCTGACCGGGGTTCGATCCCCAGCATCTCATATGGTCCCTCAAGCACCATCAGGAGTTGTTCCTGAGTGTAGAGCCAGGAGTAACTCCTGAGCATTGCTGGGTGTGGCCCAAAATATACATATATGTGCATATATATATAAAATATATATATATATATGGCATGATAGCTATAAGAATTTTATAAAAAGTAGTCTTCAAGAACCATTTAAATCTTGAAGGTAGTGACATGAATTTAGTCTTGGAGTCTGGAGAGTTGAGTGGTCATCTGTGGCCTCTTACCTGCCCCTCTCGCACCTGGGTGGCATCATTTGAGTGAAAGACATGGAAGGAATTCTCACTGACAGGCCACTGGGAAAGGGAGTGAATGTTTTTGTTTGTTTGGTTGGGGTTTTTTTTTTGCTTTTTTTGGGTCACACCCAGCGATGCTCAGGGGTTACTCCTGGCTCTGCACTCAGGAATTACCCCTGGCGGTGCTTGGGGGACCATATGGGATGCCGGGGATCGAACCCGGGTCGGCTGCATGCAAGGCAAACGCCCTCCCCGCTGTGCTATCGCTCCGGCCCCGGGAGTGAGTGTTTTATATTTTGGTAGTCCTTTCAGATAATTGGATTATTTTTAATATATATTATGCTAAAACTCAAGTGAAAATTATAGTTTAAAATTAGAATCCATTTGTCTGTTGGATCTTGGAATCAATTTTCCTCCCTTCACTGCCTCTTTAAAAACATATTCCAGCCAGATTCTCACTCAGTATCATTGATCATTTTGTACCTTTGAGGGCTTCAGGGACAGGCAGCAGCTTAGGGAATTCAGAGCCTTGAAACGACTTTTGCAAGAAGAGTTAAAGGGGCTTCTTTAAAAGTTGAGGGTCAGTGCTTTGCCATGAAGTATGGCACTCACTTAGGACACTTGCGGTTGCCCTGTACTAGATTATAATCTTTAATTTAAATTGAATATTCTTTGTCTATTTAGGTGATTTTTTTCTACATTTTTGGAGATTTTTATTAGTTTTTTTATTAATGCGGATACTTAAGCATTATCTATAATACACTTTCTAATAGAAAGCCAATATTACCTTTTTTTTTTTTTTTTTTTTTTACTTTTTGGGTCACACCCGGTGGTGCTCAGGGGTTATAGGTTATACTGGGCTTTGCACTCAGGAATTATTCCTGGTGGTGCTCGGGGGACCATATGGGATGCTGGGAATTGAACCTGGGTCAGCCACATGCAAGGCAAACACTCTGCCCACTGTACTATTGCTCCAGCCCTGCCAGTATTACCTTTTAAATTTTGTCATATAAATTTTTTAATGCATTAGCTTAATGTTATACTGTTTAAATACCTTTAAAAAAAGACAGTTTTTGAAAAAAAAGTAATGCATGTCATATATGTGTGTACGGGTATGCAGTACCATCTTTTTGTCATCTGGGAATTTGACTCCCTGCTTTATGCAGGACTTTGTTTTCTTATTTTTTTGCTTTTGAGCCACTCAGCTATGCTTAGGGCTCACTCCTGGTTCTGCACGCAGGAGTTTCTCCTGGCAGTCTTGGGGGACCATATGGGTGTCGGTGATCAAACCCAGTTTGATGTGCCGGGCAAATCCCTATCCACAATAGTATTGTTCTACCCCCAATTTTTTTTTTTTTATTGTATTCTGTCTTATGGACTGCACCTAGCAGTGCCCAGAACACTGGCCTGTCGCGCTGGGGTGGTGGCTCCTGTGGCACACAGCTGGGCCAACAGCAGCGCTGTGGGGCTCACCCGAACCTCCCGAAGGGAAGACATAGGCTGTTGAGTGCTCTCTCTGCAGCGGATACTGTCACTTGTCCTTAAGTAACTTGTTGCACCACATGTTCATTTTTGAGAAACTGTGAGCCACATACCTGGACCTGCTTTTATCTCCCAGTAACTTGGTGCTTGGCAGGTCCCACCTGGAATTTTGAACTCTTTCAGGGTCTTGTTTTGCTTTTTAAGTTACAGTTGGCCATGTCGTGTTGTAGAGAATCTCTCAAATCACTCTCCAAGGGAAAAATGTGGAACGAGTTGTCTGAAGTGCTTGCCAGGAGGGGCTGTGTGTGAGCCGAGCCCCCCTCCCCCCCACACCGCCCTCTCTGCCACTCTGCTTCTGCCTTCCTGACCATGTCAGACACCTGTGGAGCGGGGAAGGAGCCCCAGCACTGCTTGTGCCATAACAGTCACGTATGGTGGTGCTTGGGAGGTCACGTTGTGCTGGAGACAGAACCCAGGGCCACTCATGCCAGGACGTGCTCCAGCCCTTAGCACTCGCCTCTTGTTTGGCGGCCAGTGTCCTTCCGTCCGTCCATCTTTCCTTTCTCCCTTCCCCTGGGCTTGCTTCTGGTTCTGTGATTGGAAGATCATTCCTGACAGTGCTCAGGGAACTATATATGGTGCCAGAAATTGAACTGAGGTCTGCTGCGTGCAGGCCCAGCGCCTGTACTCTGCCTGACCCTGGCTTCATTTTCTGTGCAACGGATATTAGTACTAAGCCTTCAATTGAAAAAGCAGACTTCTCAGTCTGGCCTTTTACCTCATGACCTAGTGCTGAAGTTTTTATACTGTGTATCCAGAAGCCCTGAGGTGTAGCTTTTTGTTTTGGGGGCCACAGTCAGCAATGCTCAGGGCTTACTCCTGGCTCTGCACTCAGGAGTCGCACCTGGTGGTGCTAGAGAAACTGTATGGGGTGCCAGGGATCGAACCCAGGTTGGACACATGCAAGGCAAACATCCTACCCTCTGTACTACCACTCAGGCCTCCAGAGTTGCTACTTTGGAATGTTGCTGACTGTTCAGGAGTGACAGCTGTGAGAGCCTGGGGCTGGAGGCTGCGAGGGAAAGGACCGAGACCTCTCCGGGCTTGCACGGGGATCGTGGGGGAAGGGGACCCCGACATCTCCTCAGCCGTGTGGTCTCTTTATGTTTTCTTCTGCAGTCTTCAAGCCAGAGGAACTGCGCCAGGCTCTCATGCCAACGCTGGAAGCGCTGTATCGACAGGACCCAGAGTCCTTACCCTTTCGGCAGCCTGTCGATCCCCAGCTCCTAGGAATCCCGGTGAGTTAGCATGTGAAATAGAACTGCCAGTCTAGCTCCTCAGTGTACGCTAGTTTATCCTTTAGAGTGTCTGTATGACGTAATCGGATTAGAGCCAGAGAGAGCCAGGGGGTAAGTCACTTTCATGTGACTAATGCCATTTGAATGTCCGGCACCAGTGGTCCCCTGAACACTGCCAGGAGTCACCCCAAACACACCCCTCCTCCAAATTTTTTGTTTTACTGACTGCTCAGCGCTTATTCCTTGCTCTGTGCTCAGGGTTCAGTCCTGGTGGGATTGGGGACCACATGGGATATTGGGGATTGAACCCAGGTCAGTCCACGTACACGGCAAGCACCTATTGAAGCTATTGCTCCAGCCCTGGTTTTAGCATTTCCATCCCACTTGGTACCCAGCGTTGTGCCTGTGTCCCCGTGTGGCCCCGCGCCATCTCCCCAGCCTGTATTGGTTTTATTTGGGAAGGGCCAGCCCCACCCGGGAGTGCACTAGACCGCACTGCTGAGGCTTGAGGAGGTGCTGCTCCCTGTCTATCTGTTTATTTCCGTAACATGCGTGCCCTGAGCCGGTCCCCTGTGCCGTAGGCCAGCCCCACCCGGGAGTGCACTAGGCCGCACTGCTGAGGCTTGAGGAGGCGCTGTTCCCTGTCTATCTATCTATTTGTAAAACATGTGGTGGATCGCCGTGAGATAGGTACAGACTTGTTCCCTATTTTAAAAGAAGGAAAGTAAGGGTTTTCTCAATTCTTTGTTTGTTTGGGCCACACTTGGAAGTGTTCAGGGCTTACTCCTGGTGCAACTCAAGACTATATGGGGTGCCAGGGACGGAGCCTGGGTGGCAGCTTGCAAAACCCTCCCTGTATTACCTCTCTGGGCTCCTGTCCCTTAATTCTGTTAATGCATTAAGTTTGCTTTGAAGTAATTTGATCACACTTGGAGATACTACAGTTTCATATAGTAAGGGCGGGAAGATCAGACTCCATTCTCGTTCCTCTTTCCTGAAAGTAGGCTGATTGGAACGTTCTGTTTTGAGCTAAGTCTCCCATCTAAGTCTGGTATCCGCAACATGGAGGAGCCGCTAGACTGACAGTGCTTTGTCTTGAAGGATTATTTTGACATTGTGAAGAATCCCATGGACCTCTCCACCATTAAGCGGAAGTTGGATACGGGACAGTATCAAGAACCCTGGCAATATGTGGATGACGTCTGGCTTATGTTCAACAATGCCTGGCTCTACAACCGGAAGACATCTCGGGTCTATAAGTTCTGTAGTAAACTCGCAGAGGTCTTTGAGCAAGAAATTGACCCTGTGATGCAGTCCCTTGGGTACTGCTGTGGACGAAAGGTACGGTTTAAACTTGACTAGGAAATTCATTTCCCCGATTAAGCCAAAGGGATATTATGATACTGTGATTCAGCATTCTGGCCACACCTGTGTGCTGGACTCTGTGTCACATGGTATCTCTGGCTTTTTGTGAAATAGTCGGTTGCCTGAAGTGATGAGTGAATGAGCCCAGTTAGTGTGTTTTTGGCTGCCCCTGTATCCGTTCGTCTGTACATGATGAGTATCTCTGGGATGCAAGTTCTGTCCCATTGTATCAAAAAAGTCTGTAAACAATGATGAAAACTACTATCCATTGGACTAACATCATTTTCATCCTTCGTAGTGGCGTAGAACATATGACAGTAAATGGTCTGTATTTAGATATTTTCCCTTTGTTTTTGCAGTATGAGTTCTCCCCACAGACTCTGTGCTGCTATGGGAAGCAGCTCTGTACGATTCCTCGGGACGCAGCCTATTACAGCTACCAGAATAGGTAAGTGGGCAGCACTTTGCAGAATTGGGGGGTAAAGGGCAGGTCTTCGGGCACGGCAGGCTCACCTGATTGTAGCCAGGCACATTATTTCTCTTCGGCCTTCAGTGGGAAGTGCCCGTTCTCACGCTGCCCGAGCACTCGGGTTACATTTCAGATGAAAGCATGCTTTTCAGCATGGCGATTCAAACTCAGAACTGCTTACTATATTTCTAGCACCAGATCAGTTCATTTTTAAGCCATGGTCTCTAAAAAGAAACCACATTAGAGCTGAGTTGATGTACTTCTAATAAAGGCTGATATGCCTTGTAGTATTAAAGTTGAAAATTTATATATTTTTTTAGATGTAAATATTTGCCTAATTTTGACTTTGACAGTCACATGGAAGGACTTGCGTTGGTGCCAGTTCACTTTTTAAATAAAATTAAAAACATAAAGCCTATAATAGGATTTAGAAAAAATTAATAATCCTATACAAAATCAGATGATGTTTTTATTGAGTTGAAGAATAACTCCCGTACTTGCTTTGCATGTGTGAGGCCCTGGGCTTTCCACTTTGGCATTGAGGAAAGAACAGCAACAAGAGTCTGCCATTGCTTTGCTAGATGGTGGGGAATAAAGATAGGTGTTCTGGCCAAAGAGTGGAGCAGGCTGGGGTGTGCGCTGACTTGCAGGAAGCCCAGCCCGTTGCAGCCACAGGCGGGAGTGACCCTGAGTACCACCCGAACCAAAAACAGGAGTGGTTACCTGTTACACAGAATGGGAGAGTGGAAACAATATGGGTTTTTTTTAAATGCTGTGCCCGTTGTTTTAAGTGGCCCCAGGTTGCTGGAACAGGAGGGTGCCCTGGCTCCGGCTCGGCCGGTCAGCCTGGCTTCGAGTCTTGGTGTGCAGGATGGAACTTAGGCCTGTTTGTTACCTTCAGCGTTAGGCCCAGCAGGAGCTCCATGGGCTGAGCGCATGTGTTGTGTGTGGGAAACTTGGGTTCGAGCACCACCTGGAGGTGACCCCAAAGGCCAGAGAAGCAGAAGTTGGCTTTAGGGGATCAGCAGCATTTCACCTACTTATTTCCTTGGGGCAGTTCTATGAAGTTCTGATATTTTGAAGAAATAGAAGAATTTTTATTTGTTCAGAGATACGTTGTGGGTTTTCTTTCCTTAGATTATGATTTCTAGATTATTTTAAAATTTATTTGGGGCCACACATAGCATTGTGATGGGCTCTTAACTCAGTTTTGGGGTGGTCAGTACTAGCAAGTATCCTGAGGACTTCATGCTACCACAGTGGAGCCTGTGCCCCCGCCTGTTGGGTATCTCTGACCCTCATTCAGCTCTGTGGAAATGGCTTACCATATTCAAGGCAATGCTCAGCAGAATCCTATCTAAAATCCTTTTTACCTGAAAGTGTCTGATTACAACAGGCGTTGCCAGCTTGCAGTACTGTTTGGTCCCACAGAATGCTGGCATGAGCAAAGGATGACTGTCCCCAAAAGGCACCTACCAGAAGTGCTACTTGCACACCCATCCTGCTGAAAATACTCGAGAAGGGGGATTTTATTTCTACCTTGATTTCCCCTTCTCCTTATATCGGTATAAACATTTTAAAACAAAAGTTTGAATTGATGCCATCGTCCTTTGTAATAAAATTTCTCTATCGTGACAAGTGTTCCTCCTGACTTCTGGCCCCTCTGACCATTTCAGTCACTTGACCTGACACCTCCACTAATGAATGCATCAGCCTTCAGCCTTTATCTGTATTTGTGGGCATAGGGACAGTTGTCAGTGTCTGATGAAATTATGCTCAGGAATTCACTTTGGAAACTGTCAGGTACCAAGTAAATTAAAGTTATGAAACTAAGTTTAAAATTAACTGCATTTGAAAAATAGCGTGTCCATTATTTATTTTTTTTACTTTTTGGGTCACACCCAGCATTGCACAGGGGTTACTCCTGGCTCTGCACTCAGGAATTACTCCTGGCCATGCTCAGGGGACCCTATGGGATGCTGGGAATCGAACCCAGGTCGGCCACATGCAAGGCCACATGCAAGCCCCAGCATGTCTATTTTAGTCTAGAAGGACAGCAGATAGCTTGCCATGCTCACCGAGGTTTTGTGGCCTTTTCGTTGTGGTTTCTCTATCAAAGGGTTTTTCAAATCCTGCCTTTGATTGTTTGCACAGATTCTGGCTTAAGTTGAGAAATTCACTTTCAGTAGAATTAATAATGCTGCTGTGTACCGCTCCCCCTCGGGGGAGATGGTAGATGAGTGTCAACACAGGAATGTTTTTGAAGGTTCTGTAATGTTGAATTCTACTTCCAAATTGAACTCACTTTTACTGAACAAAAGAAGTTTGTTTTTCTTCCCCCTTTTTTGGTGGAGTGGTGCTCAGGTCTTCCTCCTGGCTCTGTGCTCAGGGATCCCTACTTCCAGGGTCTGGGGGACCGTATGATCAAACCTGGTCAACTACGTGCAAGGCAAGCGCCCTTACCATACAGTACTAGTAAGGAGCTCTCTTACATGAACAAACGTGTAGGCAGGCCACGCCTCAGCTTATTCTCAGAGTTGTGCTTTGTAGAATAATTGTACTTGAAGGTATTAACATTGTTATTCTGAGAAAATAGAGGCCTAATTCTAAGATGGACATTTTAGCTGCTGACAACTCTTCTTAACTTCGACTATTGTTTGTGAACACCGTAGGGGTTTTTTGGTTGTTTTTTTTTTTTTTAACAATTGCTTTGGCACCTATGGTCCTAAACTGGGCATTTTGAACCCCAGAAAATCCTTCAAAACATGTGAAACCCTCTATCAAAACTATTTAGCATGTGGTTAATTTTCACTTGCTTTCTAGCTTTGAAAATTTAAAAGTAATTCATGTTGGGAAAACTGTTTATACGTTTTCCAGTTATTCTCTATAAATACGATAGCTGCCACATATAACTCCCAGTTATTTGTATATACTGGTATGGGACTTAAAACAATCTGCATTTGAAAATTTATTCCATACAATAACACCCTTAAGATAAGAGCCGTGCAGTTCTGTTTTGCTAACTTTAGGTAGCCAGGCGTACATCATCATCAGATACATGGAATATTTTGTCTCTGTAATTCCATATTCATCAAACTGCTTCCTTCACACAAGGCAGACTTGTCACCAGGCTTTTAGGGTTGGAAAGTGAATTTTCAGAGCCCCAGTGTATTTCCAAGGTACACGGAGTTTCAGTAATAAGGTAGAAGCGGCCGGGCATTAACATCTGTCAGCCCCTAGTGGCCAGGGTGCTACAGCTGACTGTCATGGCCGGGGCCGTGTGGTGATAGTGAGACTCTGCCCACCCTCCTGCCCCACCAACCCACCTGGGGCAGACTGCCGTGCGCTGCCATTGCCTGCACAGGCCCGCGAGTCCGCTGACTCTGTTCCTCCCACTTCCTGACTGGAGGTCAGGACTTGGCCTACCTGGGAGTTAGTGGCAGGTGACAGCGTGGGTTCAGCAGCCGCCCCTCCTTCCTCTGGGACACGATGGGTCTGATTTTTGTGGCCTTGATATTGCCAGGCCTGTTGGGCAGCCTGAAGAAAGGCGAAGGATTTGTCTAGGATTTCCAGACTCTGTGGACTCACACGCATGTCAGTGTTCCCTGAGAATCGTGCGCAGCCCACGGCAGCTCAAATGAGCTGGAGCGGTCGGTTCCCAGTTGGATTTTAAATGGGAACTACTTGTCTTTGAGGGGGCCCCTTTCTGCACATGGTTCTGGTTGCCACTGAATTGTTCTCTGGCCTCCATACTTCAGTTTTGCCTTGCCAGTGGTGGTCACTCTCTCCTACATGTGGAAATTCTCTTCATGACATGACCTCAAGGCTTCAGAACTTGCCAGAATATTGCTCTGGTTCATTGCCCTAGAGCGACACCTAGATGGAAGCAGCAGCGTTCACGGTCTGTCCTGCTCAAGCTGCTTGCTCTCAGAGCATCCTCAGTGCCTCCGGCCCCGCCAGCGGGCCCTAGCAGGAACCTGTGCTGTCACCAGCAGGCGGGAACAGGGAGTCGTCTCGGGTGGGCAGGTCCTGCCTCGCCACGCTTCACCCTCCGCTCTCCAGTCCGGACGGCGTGGCAGACAGGCTGCTTTCGGGTGGCACGGGGGGTGGCGGGGGGTAGTGTAGGTCTCGGGCCAGCGGGCCCCAGCTTGGGGCCTGGGTGTGCGTGTGAGTGAAGCCATGCTGCGTGCCTGCCGCCGCCACCAGCACCACGCGGCACCCGAGTCTCGTCATAGTGTCGTTCTACTAATCCTCTTGGCATCCTGTAGACATAGTTACGAGCACTAAAACCGCATTTGATGTGCTGCCGTCGCTGCCTGACACTTGTCCTTTTTGCTTGTGGTCCACTGTTGAGCGTGTTGATTCTGACACTGTCTTGTGTGCACACCCTGTGTATGCGGCATCCGCCTGCGATTCTGTTGATTTCTCATGTGTCCTTTCCAAACATTTACTGGTTCCTGCTTGATTGTTCTTGTTTGATAGATGGAGCTCGGGCTCTCTATTACAAGAAAATTGGGATGATGGATAATTTCTCAAATGCAGATTGTGCGTTAAAAATTCAGTCTCTAAATTTGCTTAACTTGGCTTGTTGCCCAGTCCAAGTGTCACTGGGGATCTCGGACTGCTGAGTGCCTGGTCCCAGGACCAAAACATCCCACCAGAGCTTAGAGCCGAAGTTGGAAAGTATTTAAGATGGTTCTTGGATTGCTGTATATTGTATTACTTATACAGTATATCAGTTTGCTCTCTGTACCTGCCTATTGCTAAATGGCTGGAAAGTCCTTGACTCCGACTGCGTTTCTGTTAAATGTTTGTCTAGAATATGGATTTGGTTTCATTTGTATTGTAACCCAATTGACCTGATTAACATGACAAAAATAACAAATTAAAATGGGTTCTAGGTACTCTGTTTTCATACCTTTAAAGACCTGGCTTAATATAGAAAGAAAATACCAAATTTGCTGTCAGGCATAAATTTTCCATTTTGAATAACCAAGCTATTTCTGTTTAAATTGCTTTTTTGCTCAAAGTAAACTTTTTTCTATTTCAAACTCGAGTTATATTTGATTTTTATTTAAGTATTAACAAAATTCAAACTCCTACGTTTAGGCTCCTTGCGATTCTAATATGAACCACCCCTTGAAACATTTGCATCTTGGAGCTGGCCTGAACCGGGTCGTTGTTAGTGATGCTGGCCTGTGTCGTGTGCAGTGAGACCGAACGCTAATCAATGCTTTGCCTTGGCTTTCTGCTCTGTGTTGTCTTGGTGTTTGCGTCTTACCTTTATGTCTGTGCTATTTGTTCCCTTCCCTGTTCTCTAATCCTGCCCTCCCCACCTGCCCGTCCCCTTCATTGTCCTCACTGACCCATCAATCAACCAACAACGCCCCCCCTTCGTCGTGGTGATCTGCCCTGCTCTGATTGGTGGCATCGTTGCTTGGGTGGCTGTGTGTTATGATGGACCAGTTCACCCAAGTATGGCCTTCTTGCTGACAGGTATCATTTCTGTGAGAAGTGTTTCACAGAGATCCAGGGGGAGAATGTTACCCTGGGTGACGACCCATCACAGCCCCAGACGTAAGTATCCCCGTCGCTTCTCGGGCTGCTGGGCAGTAGGGGAGCCGTGCTGCCGTCTGACCTTGGGGGGTGCTTTTCTCACTGTACCCACGTTTACACTAACATGAGCGGATTTAGCTGAAGCCCAGGACATGCCCACGTTGCCTCCTCCGTCAGGAGGCCCAGCCGCGCTCTTCTCGAGCCGGTCCTCTTTCTTCCTACAAATGCTTGTTCTTAGTTGCTGCCAGTCTTCCTTTGGGGGGATTTTTCAGTTATTCCAAAGAAACCAAAATTTAGCAGAGGCACATGCAGTCCATCATACCTCAGTTAAAAACGACACAGTGAGACCCCTGTTCACAGAACAGGCAGTGGCACACGAGGTTTCGAGGGGTTTTTCCTTGCTTTTTTATTGAGGCCCCATGACTCACGTGATGATGGCCTCGTGCTTTGTTGTAACACTGTCACTGTAACACTGCCCCCTCCGCCAGGGAGAACGCTGGTGTCGCTGAGGCCTCCTCCGTCCTTTCCATTGTGGAGCCTCGGGGGTTCCGAGAGGCTGGCCCCACGGAGCCTTGTTGGGGTGGTGCCCGGTGCTCCCCGGTGCTCCCAGGTGGACAAGCATGCACAGGTGTCTCACCTCTGCCGAGTTCACCTTTCCCCCAGGCACCCGGCCTCTGATCGAGTGACCCGGTGATACGAGAAAGCCAGCCCATGAGTGGGACGGAGCTCTCGTTGGGGGAGCTGAAATATTTGAGCCCTGCCGCCAGTCTGCCTCGTTCTGTCTTTTCTCCTGACGGATTCCTGCCGTGCGAGGAAGTCAGCAGGTGTGACTGTCCCCGGGGGTGACAAGACTTCCCACACAGAGCTTCCCGGTGTGTGTGCAGCTCAGTTTCACTTTTTCACAACAGAACAAAAAGCAGCTGCTGGGCGTACAGACTGAAGTGGCAGGGGGTCTCCACGGCCACTTCACTCGCATGTCCCTTGCCATCTTCATTTTTTCGTTCTGTATGATTATGTATTTGTGGGCCAAAAGTAGTTCGCACGTGCGGTAATCATAATCAGAGCAGTGAGGAGAGCAACCTTTTTCCCGTATGCAGAATAGCTCAAAGTGGATGCTGACCAGGTGTCACTGGGGAGCATGGAGGTTAGAGTTTGTTGTGTGGAAATGGGTTCAGCCTGTCACCATTCGTGATAGAGGTTTACTTGGAAAGCACCAGGTTTGACTCAGCGCACTCTGAGACTCTGCATAGCACACCTCTGCCTGTGTGAGCCTCTGGACCTAATCCCAGGCACACACATACAAAAAGCTCAGTATTTTGACTAGACTTAACTAATCTTAAAATGATCAATGTTGATAGTTAGGAAAAGTATTCCAAGGAAGATAGAAAAAATTAATAGTAGTGCTTTCTCTTATATATATTCGTCATCAGTGCGTCCAGTTGAGATTTTAGCTAGTCACCAGCTCCTTTTAAGAATGAGTTGCAAAGTAACGTCCCAGATATACCCTGTGTTACATAGTAGGGCATGTATAGTATCGCAACAACATACATAGCTATAGTTCATATTCAGCAAATAAATTTTAATGAACGTTTTTTCTTTTCCTTTTTGAAATAAGGACAATTTCAAAGGATCAGTTTGAAAAGAAAAAGAATGATACCTTAGATCCTGAACCGTGAGTATATAATTTTTTCTTTCTGACTTTTAGAATTTAGTATTATATCAGAAAATTCCTTTTTTTTCCCCCCCTGCTTTTTGGGTCACACCCAGTAATGCACAGGGGTTACTCCTGACTCTGCACTCAGGAATTACTCCTGGTGGTGTTCAGGGGACCCTATGGGATGCTGGGAATCAAACCCGGGTCGGCCGCGTGCAAGGCAAACGCCCTACCTGCTGAGAAAGGTTCCTCTTTAGGATTGCGCAGCAGGAGAAAATGTCAGAAATAGGGACTTTGTTTGAGGTTATTCCAGAAATACTTGTTAACTCCTAGACAGTGTGCATGCCTCTCAGGGTGCTTGGCGGGGCTCTGAGAGTGAGATTAGGTGGCTGTTCGGTTCTCTCTGCACTTCCTTCCTAACTTAGTCACCGGCGCCTCAATGCCCTTTCAGTGTGAGTCTTTAGAGACCTAAGACCAAAGAGGCAGCAGTGTTTGGTGGGGTACTAGGATATTCAAGGGAAGTCTCCGGAAGAGAACCTTAGAAGCCCCATTCTCAAACTGAGCCATGAGAAGTCTGGGGTGTGCTGTGCACTGCCTTCGCTTCAGTGCGTTTCCCAAGCCTGTGTCAGGGGAGAATGTCGCTGACTTGCTTTGTGCTAGTCCCTAGTGAGGCTTCAGAGCAAGATCTTGGGTGTCCCCTCAGTCCCCAGGGCCACGTGCTGTGGGAGCGCAGGCTCCAGCCAGCCCCACTGGGCGTGTGGATGCTGTGGCCATGGAATACCAAGCTCAGAAACGGCTTAGATGTTGTTTCGAGTGGGCCTCTCCTCTGTAGTCAAACTCAGCTTGAAACCTTGACTTTTCTCTTGGTCATTTTCTTAGTCTCTGCTACTAACCAGTGTCAGGGTCTGAGTGTCGAAACCGGAAGCTCGTGCCAGGGAGATAGCTAGGGGGCCCTAGCACTGCATCGCCAGGCACTGAGCTGTCCAGTTGATCTAGAGTCACCAGGAGTGGCTCCGGAAACCCCTAGCACTGCTTGAGAGACTTTAAAAATAAATAATTTAGCAGTGCTGAGAACTTAGCCCCGGGTCTGTGTGCAGCCGGCGATCGAACCCAGGTCAGCTGCTCGGAAGGCAAGTGCCTTAACTCCGATACAGTCTCTCTAGCCCCTCAGATTTTGTTTGGTTTTTTTGTTTGTTTTGGTTTTTGGACCACATCTGACAGTGCTCAGGGCTTACTCCCGGCTCTGTGCTCAGGAATCACTCCTAGAAGGGCTCGGGAGACCCTGTGCAGTGTCTAGAATCGCACCCAGGTTGGCCGTGTGCGTGGCGCGTGACCCCTGGGCCTAGCCCTCTGGCCCAGAGCTGGCTGTGCAGGAGATGCTGAGCCTGACTCGGTGAAGTGACTCTCCCAGTCTTCCCCAGGTGGAGGCCCTGCGCGGGGCGCCGGGGCGACAGGCTGAGCAGGGGGGTGTGCGAGTCAGGGAGCCCGAGCCGGGCACGCACGGGTGACCCAGACACTGCAGACGGGAGACACAGGGCCGTGAAGCTGAGGGGGAACGCGGGAGTTTCTGGCCCTTCTGTGTGGTACGAGTCAAGGTGGCACACAGGAGTGACCGGAAGAGTGGGCTCTGCCCTTGGAGCTGCCTGACGATTCCCAGGTGACCGTAGGACCCCGGGAGCCACCGTGGCCCCTTGTCCCGGTCAGAGCAGAAAGGAGCAACACTGAAGCTATCTGTCAGGAGGCAGCTACGCCTCCCGTAACCTAGGGAAGCACCGGCTTCGAAGTGTGCGATAGTGCCAGGAATCAGGCCCAGGAAGCAGACCTTGATGGTGACTTGGGGTAGGGAAAGAGGGGATGTCTGCTAGCGGTCCCCAGCAGCACTGTGCTTCAGGCTCATTCTTGTAGGTGCTGGAGGTGACCAGGATCCACAGCGACACTAAGGAAGTGCCTTAACTCCCTCTATTCTTTCCTTGGCCCCTTAATTTTATTTATTTTTTATTTATTTTGTAGTTCAGTAAGATTTCATTTCTGGTTGCAGAGGATAGTGAGAGAAGGTGGCCTTGAGCATTTGTGTAAGGAAGCCGGGCGGAAGTCAGACTAGTTTGTAAGCACAGCTCAGTCTGGCACGCTGGTGTTGCAGAGTGCTCGAGTCCGGGGCACCAGGCCACCGTGGACTGCAGGGGTTACACTGCAGATTCTTTATTTATTTAATTTTTTTTTGCTTTTTGGGTCACACCCGGTGATGCACAGGAGTTACTCCTGGCTCCTGATGCTTGTGTGGGGGCCACACCCTGGTTCTGCATTCAGAAATTGCTCCTGGCAGTCCTCAGGGGACCATATGGGTTGCTGGGAATCGAACCCGGGTCGGCCGCGTGCATGGCAAATGCCCTCCCCGCTGTGCTATCGCTCCAGCCCCTAAACTGCAAATTCTTGTCTTGTAGTTTTGTTGATTGCAAAGAGTGTGGCCGGAAGATGCATCAGATCTGTGTCCTGCACTATGATATCATTTGGCCTTCGGGGTGAGTGACTCCCCGGTGACCCTGTCGTCCTGGGAAGGGAAGGGGGCAAAGGGAGGGCCTGCGGCTGCTCGTCCCGTCTGGAGCGTTTGCCTGCCGGATTCCACTGTCCTCTGCTTCCCACCGCGCTGTGACCTCCAGTGCCGAGTCCTCGTCGGCAGGGTGCGCTTTCTCCGTTGGTCTCCTCACACCCCTTCTTTTTACCAACCCCAGGTTTGTGTGTGACAACTGCTTGAAGAAAACTGGCAGGACGCGAAAAGAAAACAAATTTAGTGCTAAGAGTAAGTGGTGGGCGGGCTCCCCTCTTCGGGTTCGCAGCGTAGAGGGACTCGCATGGGGTTCCTCCTGCTCTGTGCTCGGCTCACTCTGGAGGGTCGGGATCATAGTGGTGCCGGGGTTGAGTGCAGGTCGGCTGTGTGCACGGGCGGACCCTGTGCGCCGTGCTGGCTCCCGGCCCCATGCAGCCTGTTTTTAAGAAGAGAGGAGAGACAAAAGGGGCTGGAGGTACAGGGTAGCGGGCCCTGCCTTGCTTCTCGAAGGCCCGGTTCAATCCCTGCCACCACGTATGTTCCCTGAAGACTGCCAGGGTGATGCCAGAGCACGAGCCAAGAGCAGCCCCAGCGCACTGCCGGGTGTGGCCCCCACAAGCACCAGGCCGCAGGAGGGAGAAAGGCAGAGCCTGGGGCCCGCCGTGATGGCGCAGTTGGGGGAGCCCACTGTCCTCCTCCTGGCCGCTCACCTGCCTCTGCGTTCCCAGGGCTGCAGACCACGCGGCTGGGCAACCACTTGGAAGACCGAGTCAACAAGTTTCTGCGACGACAGAACCACCCTGAAGCCGGGGAGGTGTTTGTCCGGGTGGTGGCCAGCTCTGACAAGACGGTGGAGGTCAAACCCGGCATGAAGTCACGGTTTGTGTGCATAGAGCCCCGCGCCGGGCCCCACTGCTGGCCCCCTGCTTTCCGGAAACTTCCAGCCTCAGCATGTAGCCTGCCCTCCTTACGGGGCTCCTGGCGGGCCGCAGGGAGAGGGGTGGGGGCGGGGTGTGGCGCGGCGGCTCTCCTTGGCCAGGCACCTCGTGGACACTGGCTTTGCTTTCAGATTCGTGGATTCCGGGGAGATGTCTGAGTCTTTCCCGTACCGAACCAAAGCGCTCTTCGCTTTCGAGGAGATCGACGGCGTGGACGTGTGCTTCTTCGGGATGCACGTGCAGGAGTACGGCTCCGACTGCCCGCCTCCCAACACCAGGTGGGCTGCGCCGGGGAGGGGCGGCCCACACCCGCAGAGCTCGGGCGCAAGCCCAGGGCTCCTGCCTGCAGCACGTGCACCCTGGCCCCCTCGAAGAAATGGTTTGCTCTGTGGTGTCAGGGACTGGAGCTCGCCCACTGAGCCCCGTGACCAGCACGGACTGTCCTCTGGGGCACATTTCATCCAGTGCCGCTCCCGGGGCTCTGGGTGGCCCTTTCAGGGGGGGAGGCAGCCCACTGACATGGGGCCAAGCTGAGCTGGACCAGGCTGAGGTGCGCCTACTCGGACATCTCTGAGCCGGGTGGAGCCCGGGTGAGGCCCAGGGAGATGGCGGGCCTGGGCTGGCGGGTCTGCAGGTGCGAGTTCAGGCCATGCGCGGCCGCCCCCGAGGCCTCCGGCACCCTGGAGCAGCGGGGGGAGAGGGGCGAGTTGTAGTGTCAGAGCAGGTGCGAGCTTGAGGGCGTGTCGCTCACCCTGGAGGGCTGGAGGGCCAGCCCGCAGCGCGGTCTCTCCTGGGGAGCGGCTCGTGTCCTCGGTGCCGGGCGATGCCGGGGGCTGACCGGACGCTGCTCTCTCCAGGCGCGTGTACATCTCTTACCTGGACAGTATTCATTTCTTCCGGCCCCGCTGCCTCAGGACAGCTGTGTACCACGAGATTCTGATTGGGTACTTGGAGTACGTGAAGAAGTTAGGGTAAGTCTTTCCACGGCACTCAGGCTTTTAGTTTTACATATTTCTGTTTTAAAGTTACACATTCTAGCAGGATTTGGAGGTCTCCAAAGCCCCTCCGCACGGGGCGGCACCTTCCTGCCTCCCTGCCCCACCCTGCCCCTCCGTTTCCTGCTGTCTCCTGACTTGAGGGAGGTGTTGCGGTGTAATTTCCAGGTCACCGCAGATCCTTTCAGAGCACTGTTCTGTCAGTAAGGTCCCTTGCACCTGCTCGCTGGTTTGGTGGGACTTTGGGGGGCGGGGTGTATCCAGCAGTGCTGGGGCGCACTCCCTCCTCTGTGCTCTGAGCACCCTGGCGCTTTTATCTTCAAGGGGCAGGGGGAAAGTGGGGCGTGACACCCAGCAATGCTTGGGAGCTACTCCCAGCTTGGTGCTCAGGGTCGCTCCAGAAGTGTTCAAGACCACGTGGTACCAGCGATTGAACCACGGTCGGCAGCCTGTGCGGCGAGCCCCTCACCCTCCTGTTGTCCTTCTGGCCAGTGCGGGTCACTCAATACTTTGTGACTCCATAAATTCATTTCTTTATTTTTCCTTTTTGGTTTTTGAGTCACACCCAGCAGGCTGAGGGCCCCTGTGGGGTTGAGCACCCGACCGCAGGCCTGCCGCTCCTGCCCATCCACCTCGTGTCTCTGGACACTGTAGAATGGGGTCCTGCTAGATGGGGTTCGTGCCGGCTGTCCCCCTCTCTGTTCCTGTGTTGTGTTCTCTTACATTCCTTTCCCTGAATTGAAAGAGGCCCCTGAGCAAGATGGCCTGGACTTGAATAAGTGAGGTGCCTGGGGGCGTCCCCGACCTGGCACGGGGCCCTGCCTGGCCGCACTCCCTGGGCAGCGCTGGCGGCGCATTCTGGAGAGTTCCTCCCGCACCCACCTCACCCGTGGCCACAGGCACTCCGGGTATCCCTTTGTGCTCTCTTCCATGCTCAGAGCTTACCCCTGCTCTGCTCAGGGTCACTCCTGGCTGGCTCGGGTCCATTGAGGGTGCCAGGGCCTTCCCCCTGTATCTTTCTCTCTGGCCCTTTCTTTCTTCGCTTGTCTTCGTGTCTTACTTCCACCCTGGCTTCTGCCCCAGCACCTCAGCCGTTCTTCCTGGCAGACAGCAGTGTCTCACTAGCCCTTCTCTCTGATTCTTTGCCTGTCCTGCAGGTACGTGACAGGACACATCTGGGCCTGTCCCCCAAGTGAAGGAGACGACTACATCTTCCACTGCCACCCCCCTGATCAAAAGATCCCCAAACCCAAACGCCTGCAGGAGTGGTACAAGAAGATGCTGGACAAGGCGTTTGCAGAGCGGATCATTCACGACTACAAGGTACGGAGAGCTGGAGGAGGAGCCTGGTGCCGCAGCGCCTCGGGGTCTATCTCGGCTCGGAGGCCTTGGGATTGCTGCCGTTTGATTGGGGGGCGGGGGTGACGAGGGCCACACCTGGCAATGCTCAGGGGTTACTCCTGGCTCTGCATTCAGGGACCACTCCTGCAGTGCTCCAGGGACCACATGGGGTGCCAGGATCAAACCCGGCCAGCCGTGTGCAAGACAGACACCCTCCCCACTGCTCTGTGCTCTGGCCCAATATCCGGTTGAATTAAGACAATGAAAATCAGAGCTTGCTATCAGCGCATCCATCCAGTTTTCAGTTGGCACACTCCAGCCCTTGGTTGGAGCACCTGCTGACCAGGGACCGTGTATCATGGCCCCAGGTGCCCTTACCCAGCTGCGGAGCTTGGGGTCCGTCATCTTACTGTTGTGCTCCGGTCCCCCTCCAGGACATTTTCAAACAGGCGACTGAAGATAGGCTGACAAGTGCCAAGGAGCTGCCATATTTTGAAGGGGACTTTTGGCCCAATGTGCTGGAAGAGAGCATCAAGGAGCTGGAGCAGGAGGAGGAGGAGAGGAAGAAGGAAGAGAGCACTGCAGCGAGCGAGACCACGGAGGTGAGCCCCACCCACAGCGGCCTCGGGGGCCAGCCTGGAAGAAGCTGCCAGGCCAGTGGTCAGGCCAGGTGTGCCCCTCCGTAGCCACACCCTGCCGGCCCTTCCTTGGGAGTGTGGCCAGGCACTCCAGGGCGCTTCCTCCGGCCCCTCTAAGTACAGGGAACGGCTGGCCGCAGCCCTGCCCTCGCTGGGCCTGTGTTAGTAGGAAGGAGGTCCGAGAGTGTCGGCGGGAGCCAGAGGCCTGATGGAGCCCCTCTGCGGGCTCCCCAAAAGCAGGTGAGGGTGGTCTCAGTCGGGCGTGTAGGTCACCGAGGCAGTGAATGAGAGCACGGTGGTGGTCGCTCAGCCCCCTTACTCCCCCCCCCCCAGGGCCGGGGCTGACCTGGCCTCTGGGGGAGACAGGAGGTCAGGGGGCTCAGGGAAGGGGAGCGCCCACCCAGAGCTGCTGCTGGTGGTGCTGCCGGGGCTGTGCCCTCCGTGGTGTGGATTGTTTCACTGTCACTGGACTGCTGAGAAGGGTTAAGGAGGAGGCCCTGAGCCACCGTGCTGTGTGGCGGAGCGGCTGGGCAGCGTCCGCCCACGTTCAGCCTGGACGGGCACTGCCCAGCACCTGCGGCTCCCGGTTGTTGGTTCTGAGCCGTGTTCTGGGTGTTCTCCCAGAGGTCGCATCCCCACAGCTGGCATGAGACAGGCAGCGCTGACGCGTGTGCGTGTGTCTCCGCCGCCCGCTGGCTCCTGGCCTCATGTGGGCTCTGCTTCCGAGTCTGCCAACTTTCCCGCCAGCTTCCCCGTTGGCCCCGCGCTGGCGAGCGGCCTGGGGCCAGCCTGACCGCTCTGTGTGCTGCAGGGCAGCCAGGGAGACAGCAAGAACGCCAAGAAGAAGAACAACAAGAAAACCAACAAGAACAAGAGCAGCATCAGCCGAGCCAACAAGAAGAAGCCCAGCATGCCCAACGTGTCCAACGACCTGTCCCAGAAGCTCTACGCCACCATGGAGAAGCACAAGGAGGTGGGCCCGGGTGAGCCCGCAGGGGAGGGGGGAGGGCGGGGCGTCCGCCCAGCGCTGACCTGGCCCGCCCCGCCCGCAGGTCTTCTTTGTGATCCATCTCCACGCCGGGCCTGTCATCAACACGCTGCCCCCCATCGTCGACCCCGACCCCCTGCTCAGCTGTGACCTCATGGACGGGCGCGACGCCTTCCTCACGCTGGCCCGAGACAAGCACTGGGAGTTCTCGTCCCTGCGCCGCTCCCGGTGGTCCACACTGTGCATGCTGGTGGAGCTGCACACGCAGGGCCAGGACCGCTTCGTCTACACCTGCAACGAGTGCAAGCACCACGTGGAGACGCGCTGGCACTGCACCGTGTGCGAGGTGAGCCCCGACTCGAGTGAGACTCCCGAGGGGGCGGGGCTTCTGCCGTGCTCGCCTGGACTCCCCCAGAGACCGTCCGCCGCCCCTCCGAGAGAGAAGCCAGTGACAGTCTGGGTTCTGTTGTCATGTGGGGGGTGGGTGGCCCCGGGCCTTGCCCAGGAGTCCCTCCGGCCGTAGTTGGACCCTTTTGTTTGTCTTTTGGGTTTGGTTCT
Organism: Sorex araneus; assembly: GCF_027595985.1. Lineage (NCBI taxonomy): Eukaryota > Metazoa > Chordata > Mammalia > Eulipotyphla > Soricidae > Sorex > Sorex araneus. The sequence goes on from NC_073305.1 coordinate 221,289,924, forward strand.
TCCTGATGCAGCACTTGGCGTCCCACTGGTGTCAGCCTCTTTCCCCTGTGCTCTCCCCAGCCGGTCTGGCACCCTGCCCCCTGCCCCATAGTCCAGGTGGCGTCTGTGAAGCACAGAAGGGTCCCTACATCCTCCCTTGCGAGTGAGGCCCACGTGCCCCGTCCTGGCCCTGAGGGTGGCAGGGCAGAGGAGGGTTGCACTGCGCTGTCCCCATCCGGTGGCTTTCAGGAACTGGGGAAGATGAGGCAGTGTGTGGGCCCCATGGTGTAAGCCAGGGCCTTCTTCCTGGTGAAGGCCTCAGTGCCAGCTTCCCTGGGGGCCCACCGAGGGTGCCCAGCAGCGGCCCAGTTAGTGGAGTGGGAGCAAGCTCAGATGAATGCGGGGAGGGGGTCAGTGTCCACTAGCGCCCCTGAGGCCAGGGTCCGAGGGTGAGTCCTTGAGCAGCGTGTTTCCAGAGCTCTCTGGGCTGCAGCGTGCCTGGGCGCCCGTGCGGCCTGTGTCCCGGCTGTGCGCTCACACACGTGTCCCTCTTCGCTTCTGCAGGACTACGATCTCTGCATCAACTGCTACAACACCAAGAGCCACACCCACAAGATGGTGAAGTGGGGCCTGGGCCTGGACGACGAGGGCGGCAGCCAGGGCGAGCCCCAGTCCAAGAGCCCGCAGGAGTCCCGGCGCCTGAGCATCCAGCGCTGCATCCAGTCGCTGGTGCACGCCTGCCAGTGCCGCAACGCCAACTGCTCGCTGCCGTCCTGCCAGAAGATGAAGCGCGTCGTGCAGCACACCAAGGGCTGCAAGCGCAAGACCAATGGCGGCTGCCCAGTGTGCAAGCAGCTCATCGCCCTCTGCTGCTACCATGCCAAACACTGCCAAGAGAACAAGTGCCCCGTGCCCTTCTGCCTCAACATCAAACACAAGCTCCGCCAGCAGCAGATCCAGCACCGCCTGCAGCAGGCCCAGCTCATGCGCCGGCGGATGGCCACCATGAACACCCGCAACGTGCCTCAGCAGAGCCTGCCTTCCCCTACCTCAGCGCCGCCCGGGACCCCCACGCAGCAGCCCAGCACGCCCCAGACGCCGCAGCCCCCCACCCAGCCCCAGCCGTCCCCCGTCAGCATGGCCCCAACCGGCTTCCCCAGCGTGGCCCGGACTCAGCCCCCCACCACGGTGTCCGCCGGGAAGCCCAGCAGCCAGGTGCCCGCCCCGCCGCCCCCCGCCCAGCCCCCGCCGGCCGCAGTAGAGGCGGCCCGGCAGATCGAGCGCGAGGCCCAGCAGCAGCAGCACCTGTACCGGGTGAACATCAACAACGGCATGCCCCCGGGGCGCGCGGGCATGGTGGCCCCCGTGGGCCTGAACGTGCCCCGGCCAGGCCAGGTCAGCGGGCCGGTCCTGCCCAACCTGCCCCCCGGGCAGTGGCAACAGGCGCCCCTCCCCCAGCAGCAGCCACTGCCCGGCATGCCCAGGCCGGTGATGGCCATGCAGACGCAGCCGTCGGTGGCGGGGCCCCGGATGTCGGGCGTGCCACCGCCCCGGAGCATCTCCCCCGGCGCCCTCCAGGACCTGCTGCGGACCCTGAAGTCGCCCAGCTCCCCACAGCAGCAGCAGCAGGTGCTCAACATCCTCAAGTCCAACCCGCAGCTGATGGCCGCCTTCATCAAGCAGCGCACGGCCAAGTATGTGGCCAGCCAGCCCGGCCTGCAGGCCCAGCCCGGCCTCCAGCCCCAGCCCGGCCTGCAGCCCCAGCCCGGCCTGCACCAACAGCCCGGCCTGCAGAACCTGAACGCCATGCAGGCCGGCGGGCCGCGGCCCGGCGTGCCCCCCCAGCAGCAGGCCCTGGGCGGCCTGAACCCCCAGGGCCAGGCCCTGAACATCCTGAACCCCGGGCACAACCCCAGCATGGCGAGCATGAACCCGCAGTACAGAGAGATGCTGCGGCGCCAGCTGCTCCAGCAGCAGCAACAGCAGCAGCAGCCGCCGCCGCCTCCGGGCGGTGCGGGCATGGCTGGGGGCATGGCCGGGGGCATGGCCGGGCACAGCCAGTTCCAGCAGCCCCCGGGACCTGGCGGCTACCCCCCGGCCATGCCGCAGCAGCGACTGCAGCAGCACCTCCCCATCCAGGGTAGCTCCATGGGGCAGATGGCAGCTCCCATGGCGCAGCCGGGGCTGGGCGCCGACAGCGCCCCCAGCATCCAGCAGGCCCTGCAGCAGCGGATTCTGCAGCAGCAGCAGATGAAGCAGCAGATCGGCTCACCCGGCCAGCCGAACCCCATGAGCCCCCAGCAGCACATGCTCTCAGGACAGCCACAGGCCTCGCACCTCCCCGGCCAGCAGATGGCCACGTCCCTCAGTAGCCAGGTGCGGTCTCCGGCCCCTGTGCAGTCTCCACGGCCCCAGTCCCAGCCTCCACATTCCAGCCCGTCGCCACGGATACAGCCCCAGCCTTCGCCACACCACGTCTCGCCCCAGACTGGCTCCCCCCACCCAGGACTTGCTGTCACCATGGCCAGCTCCATAGATCAGGGACACTTGGGGAACCCCGAACAGAGTGCAATGCTCCCACAGCTCAACACCCCCAACAGGAGTGCGCTGTCCAGTGAGCTGTCCCTGGTCGGCGACACCACAGGAGACACCCTAGAAAAGTTCGTGGAGGGCTTGTAGCATTGAGAGCGCGCCGCGGCCCGCGCCGTCCTCGGACCTTTTGTACTGGACCCAGGCGTCTAGGCTCCTTTTGTTCCTAGATGGAACTGCTTCTTCCATGCCCCGGAAGGGTCGATTGCTGTTCAAAGAAACAATACAAAGAATATATTTTTTTGTTAAAAACCAGTTGATTTAAATATCTGGTCTCTCTCTCTCTCTCTTTTTGTTTTTGTTTTTTCGTTTTTGTTTTTTTGTTTTGGGGGGAGGGGGGTTTTGTTTGGATTCCTTTCACCCTCATTGGTGGTGACTCATGCCTTTTTTTAACGGGAAAAACACGTTCATTATATTCATATTTTTTATTTGTATTTTCAAGACTTTAAACATTTATGTTTAAAAGTGAGAAGAAAAATAATATTCAGAAACTGATTCCTGAAATAATGCAAGCTTATAATGTATCCCGGTAACTTTCAGACGTTGCGGGAAGATTCTTTTCTATGGTGAACTCTGTGGGCGTCTCCAAGTACTACCCTGGACGTTAGCATCGGCCCCTGCGCACACACGCACACACCCCCACACACGTCTATCTATACAGACTGGCCGAAGCCAAACTCTTGTCTTGCAGATGTAGAATTTGTTGCTTTGTTTCTCCGATAAAACTGGTTTTAGACAAAAAATAGGGCTGATCACACTCTCTTAGACCATGCTGATGTTAATAGAGAAGAGGCGTTCTTTCTTTCCTTCCATGTGAAACTTGAAATGAGGAAAAGCAATTCTAGTGTAAATCATGCAAGCGCTATAATTACTATAAATAAGAAAATTCAAGGAGATTCAATCACTGTATAGAATGGTAAAGTACCAACTCATTTCTTATATCATATTGTTAAATAAACTGTGTGCAACAGACAAAGGGTGGTCCTTGAATTCATCTACATGGTGTTAACACTTCGTGTTGGGGGGCTTTTGTTATGAAAATGGCTGTTTTCAACATTGTATTTGGACTATGCATGTGTTTTTTTCCCCATTGTATATAAAGTATCGCTTAAAATTGATATAAATTACTGAAGTTTTTAACATGTATTCTGTTCTTTAAGATCCCTGTAAGAATGTTTTAAGGTTTTTATTTATTTATATATATTTTTTGAGTCTGTTCTTTGTAAGACATGATTCTGGTTGTTTGCTCGCAGAGGAGCGCCGGGGGCCGTGGTCCTGGTTGGCCGGGCGGGGGCCACTGGGCTCCAGCAGAGTCCAGAACGTTCTTTCTCCAGCAGTGGAGCTCATGGGCGCGGTGCGGTGGCCACATGCTCGGGGGCTCACGAGGGGACTTGCCCCGACTCAGGCGCCCGTGGGTCAGCCGAGCGCTTGGTCCGCACGCGCTCACTTCCTGTGCGGTGTGCAGAGGGGCCCGAGTGCCCTGGGAGCCTGGTCTCCACCCTCCCCTGGAGGCCGCTGTGGGGGCCCTTGCACAGAGCCCACCTCTCCGTGGGTCCAGTGTCACGAGCCCTCTCTGGCCAGGTGCGCCTGTGTTCCAGAGTGCTGCCGGAGTCCTCAGTGAGCCCCAGTGGGTCCCCACGGCGGGCCCGGGCCAGGAGTCCTTGTCTGCCACGGTCTCCGACGGTTTCCCAGCTTGACCCACAGATGCGAGAAGGTCGCAAGCCGCTGCACTCATCGGGGGTAAGTTTGGAAATGAGGTCCCAAACAGCAGCTGCCTGCCTGAGCCCCGTGCTGTCACTTGTCATCCAAGTGTGTGGGGACCTAGATTGCCAAGGACTTGATTGGAGCGCAGAGTTTCGACTCGGGCCCGGGAACCAGATGAATTCAAGCCAGGTAAGAGGAAGACCACCATTTAGCGCCACCCCAAGGGGCATGCAAAACGTGTCCCCACAGTGGCCCCTTGGCCATCTCAGCGGTTTGCTGACCTCCACCATCCATCCAGACCCTCTTGTGAGTCGCCTCCAGCGATGGGAAGCGAGTGTCCAGGAAGAAGTGGGGGCGCTGGTTGGCGGGGCCCCTGACGGAGCAGCTCGAGCCCACCCAGCCAAGGTGCAGTTCTGCTGGGTCACCCCGGAACCCCACACTGTACCGGCCTTAACCTCTTGGCATCCGAGGTCTGTGCCATCCAGTTGTCCGAAGGTGCAGTCTGGTTGCCAACCCTATGCTGGGCATAGGAAGTTTCTGTACGGGAGCGGGAAAGCCCCCACTCGTGTCCCCTGCTCTGTACCTAGAGGAGAAGAAAGTCCTAGATTTGTGATCTAAAGGGGGAAAATTTGAAATGTACTGGTGTTTATAATAAAAACTGGTAAAACTGCTTGGATTTGAGGATGGTTCCAATTGGCTACTGACCCTCGGAATTAGCCGAGCTGCCAGGGGTGAGACTGAAGGTGTCAGCTGAGTTCGTCTTGTGCGTGTTTTCAGGGTGGTTGAAAATGGGAGTAGGGAGCCCAGTGATTATACCAGGAGTTAAGGTGCTTGCCTTGCATCCTGCCAACCCCAGGTCAATTCCCTGGCAACACGTGGTCCCCAAAGGACTGCTGGGTGTGGCCCCCAAACCCAAAATAAAAAATAGTGGGGGGCTGGAGAAATGGTACGGTGGGTAGGATGTTTGCCTTGCATGTGGCTGACCCCAGGGTTCGATCCCTGGCACCCCATAGGGTTCCCTAAGCACAGCCGAAAAATAGCAACCTGGCCAATAGTACAGTGGTAGGGTGTTTGCCTTGCACAAAAAATGGCCGACCCGGGTTGAGCCCCCAGCACCCCAGATTCCCCTGAACACAGCCAGGTAATTCCTGAATGCAGAGCTAGGAGTAACCCCTAAGCATCGCTGAGTGTGACCCAAAAAGGAAAAACCTGACTAGAACAATGTGCCCAAGTGATGGAAGGGGCCTACAGCTTTCCACCTCAGGCTGAGTGGGCAGCTTACAACTTGCTCGCTGCTGAACAGGAAAGACCTTTGATGCCGGTGCTGAGTGCTGCTTGGTGGCCAGCTTACTCGGAAGCGTTGGGTGTGTGGCAATGAGGACTGACGCTCTGACGCCCCGAAGCCAGGGTCCACACTCCAGGGTGTCCTGGGCTTGGGGACGCGCAAAGCCAAGGGAAGGAGTTGGGTGAGGCCAGAGAGCTCAGCAGGGGGAGGGCGCAGTTTGCGTGTGAGGGGTCCGGGTGCTCTGCTGGGAGTGGCCCCCAAAACAAAACAGTGAAGACCCCAGGCCCACACAGGCCATCACAGCTCTCTAGGGCAGATCTGGCAGGGCAGAGGGACCCCCAGGGAGCCGAGACTGCGGGCCTGGGGCAGAGTCCAGCGAGGGCTTGAGCCTCAGCAGAAGGGAGTGTCACACGGATAAATGCCGCCAGCTTGTGCTCACGGTAAATTCTGGCGCCGCGCCCACCGGCACCCGTGGATTCTTCGGGAAATGCAGAGGACACCCTGGGGAGGCCGTGAGGGTCGTGTCTGGACTTCCTGCACTGTCCGTGCCTAGGCTTGTCCCTCCCTGGGGTGGGGGGGCATCGAAGTATCACCAAGCATGGCAGGACTCCACGGGGACGGGCCCACCGCTAACCCATGTCACCAGTGAGCACAGGGACGGTCCAGCCTTCCAGGAGCATCAGCACTGACCCCAAACCCACCTAGACGCGAGTTCCGAGCTCTGCCTGCCTGGCCGAGCCGAAGGGCCCTGTGACGGGCTGTGAAGTAGCAGGAGGGCAGAGGGCCAGGCACGTGTCTGCAGCCAGGCACTGGATTTGGCCCCTGAGCAGGGGCTCCCTCGAACACCCACCTATGCTTCCGTCTGATGGGAGCAGCTCTGAGCCGGGGAAGTGTTTCAGCCGTGTTCGATCCCTGGCACCACGTGGTCTCCAGCATTGTGGGCTGTTGCCCTGCAGCCCCTCGGCACTGCCAGGACGGCCGGGGTAAACCCCAGCGTCGCAGGGCCCAAGCACTGGGAATCCTGGTTGGCCGAGAATCGCCACTGGGGGTCCTGAGCCCCTCTGGGAGGTGGAGGGGCGCCAGCAGGAGGAGCAGCTTCCCAGAAAACACGCCACACGTGACCAAGCGGCCTGGCTCAGCCCTGGAAGGGCCCGGCAGAGAGGTAAGTGGAGGCAGGTGCTAGATGGGGCTGGCCTGAGCTGGGCAGTGATCGAGCCGCCAGCAGGGGGCAGATCTCTGAGGGCAGCAGCAGGAGGAACAGTGCCCGGAAGGTGGTCAAGCCAGCCAAGAGGGCCAGAGCCCTGCCAGCTGAGAAGACACGGGCCACGGGAGCACGACGGGGCGGCCAGTGATAGCATCAGCTTTGTCCCAGCTGATCTGCAGCGCTGTCTGGGAGCTGCTCTCGACATCTCATCCTCTGATTCTGGGGGTAGCCCGAACTGGCAGGGCTCAGGGGGCCCTATGTGGTGCCCAGCTGGGACCCAGGGTCGGCCATGGGCAAGGCCAGCACCTCACTGCCCCGTCTCTCTGGCGCCATCTATTAACGTCGCCAAGTCAGCTGCTTTGTAACAGAACCTGGGCACTGAGCTGGGCGTCTCACCAGCTCCAGGGCCTTGCTGGGCCACGAGCCTTTCTCCTCTGCACAGGGAGGGGAGAAGCTCGCGTCCCAGAGCACAGCGCTGTGAGCAGAGAAATGAAGCGCGGAGAAGCAGCTGAACTGGGGACGCTCCAGTCAACATTCTGTGTCCATTTGTTTTGCTTTGGTGCCCCCGGCAGTGCCCAGGGTTACTCCTGGCTCTGCACTCAGGAATGACTCCTGGCCGTGACCACGTGGGGTGCCGGGCATCAAACCCGGCAAGCGCCCTCCCCACTGTACGATCTCTCCGACCCGACATTTGATTTTAGTTGTGACATATCCCCCAAGCTTAAGCCTCATCCGGTGTGTAGCACTTGAGGATGCGACTGGATGACGTGTTTGTCCCATGAAAGGGCGACCCTCACCCATTAGCCCTTCTATCCCTGGGGAGCTGCCCTGTTGCCGCCCCGTGTCCTGACACTTGGCGTCAAAGCATGACTGTCTTTCTTCATGAACCCGGGACTCAGGCTTCCCGGCCATAGGGTGGCAGGTGCCAGAGTTTCCATGCTCAGCCAGAAGTCAGGGTGCCCATGGCCTGTCTGTGCACCCGTCCCTCTCTGGGCTGCTGCTGGCTGTTGTGAACCATGCTGCGGGCCCTGGTCACAGCCCCGCTCGCTCCACAGGAAGGCAGTGACTTCTGGAAAAGAAATGTCAGCTTCCAAGTGGCCGTAGATGGTCGGAGGTGGTGGAGGGAGGTGCGGCCTTCTCTCGCCTCTTCTGTTCTCTGCTCTCCCCAAGCAACTCCCCCATCAGGACCACCCAGGTCCATGTGCGTGATTCACTGTGTTGTGTGCGGACAGAATGGACAGTCACAGCCCCTCACATCCCAGCATGCGTCCCTGCACCCCAGGGGCAGCAGAGGTGGGGTCTACGGATGCCACAGGCCAGGAGAGGACCGAAGACCCTGGGGGCCTGCTCTGCTCCCCAAAGAGCAAACTTGTCACGTAGAGGCCCATACCCTAACTGAAGTCAAGGTTCCCCGCTTCCCTTTACCGAATTCTCCTGTCTGAGAGATTCCCCAGGGCAGATCTATTGGCCCATAGACCCGTGTGCCAAGTCTTTGAGACAATCTCCTGGAGGAACTTGAATGCAATGTGTGTTCCTCCCCCTACACACACACACCAGGGCTGAGACTCCTTTATTCTCTTACTTGGACAGACTGCTTCAAGCTCCCTCTGCCTGACATGCAGGGGAAGGGAAGGACAGGGGCCAGGTGACACACACCTGGGAGCCAGCAATGGGTCTTAAATGGCAGATAAACAGTAAGGACTGTCAGTGGTACCCTGTGGGCAGGCAGCTGCGTGTGTGTGTGTGTGTGTGTGTCTCCCAGTGACAGTGTGTGTGTGTGTGTGTGTGTGTCTGTGTGTGTCTGTGTCTCTGTGTGTGTGGTACTGGAGCCATCCTCGATACCTTGGCACTGGAGCCATCCTTGATACCTTCCGTCTAGCACTGCTCCCTGCCGCCCCAATCGCATCCCCGCGGTGTCAGGGTGATGCGGGCTCCCTTGCTTTCCTGCAGTGGTTGCCACAACCTCAAGCGAGCGATTTCTGGACATTTTTGGATGGTGGCAACGAGCCCTCGGAATCGTCCGGGGAGCTCGCGGGGCGAGGCTGGGAATCTGCATTTCGCGGGGCAGCGGATTTGGGGCAGGGGAGGTCTTGCCCCCTAGCTAGCTCTCACCCCAGGCGGGCGGGAGTCGCAACAGTGTGTGTAGAAAGGAACGCGGTTTGCCAGCCGGGGAGGCTCCGGGCTGGCGTTCACGAGTCTGGAGTCCCGAGGACCAGAGGCCGGATTCGGCTGCAAAGGAACGACTTGCGCTCGGTGGCCGGGTCACGGCGTCCGGAGACCCCCAGGTTCATCGCTTGGGCCCACACCGCTCTGCACACCCGCGGCGGCGGTGTGAACTCCGGCCCCGGGTCCGGGACGCGCCAGCAGGGTGCTCGGCGCAGGCTGTCGCCCTTGACAACGCGACCCAAGGTCACAGAGGTCCGGCCCGGGGCTCGAGGGCCCGCGCCCGCGCAGGCAGTGCCCCGGGCAGCCCGGCGCGCGCGCCGTGACGTCATCCCGCCGCGCCCGAGGAAGGCAGGCCCCGGCCCCGCCCCCCACGCGCCGCGCTGCGCCCGGGCGCTCGGACGGCGGACATGGCGCGGGAGTTGCGGGCGCTGCTGCCGTGGGGCCGCCACCTGCGGCTCGTGCTGCGGGCGCCCAGCGCCGCCGCGGGAGGTGAGGGCGGCCGGGAGCGCGCGGAGGGGCGAGTGCGGGGCGCGGCGGGCGGGCCCCCCCCCGGAGCTGCGGCGGGCGGGCCCCCCCCGGAGCTGCGGCGGGCGGGCCCCTCCCCGGAGCTGCGGCGGGCGGGCCCCCCCCCGGAGCTGCGGCGAGCGGCGGGTCCGAGGCTCCGCGGGGCCCACGCCGCCGGCGGTGACGTTCGGGTGCCCGGGGTCGATTGGGGTGGGAGTGTCCTGCACCCCGTGAGGACCCACCGAGCGCGCGCCCACCCGGGCCGGCCGCCGCGTGCAGGGCAAGGGGGCGAGGCCAGTGGCTTTAGGGCACCGCGCGCAGAGGTGGCAGCCAGGCTTGATTACTGTTGCGACAGCCGCTGTCTGCGCCTTTCACCAGACAATGTCCTGTGCTCACGTTCTCTTTCCTTATTTTTGTTTTGTTTTGTTTGGGGGCCACGTCCCACGGTGCTTAGGGCTTGCTCCTGGCTCCGCGCTCAGGGATCGGATCGTTCTGGGGAGCCCGGGGGACCTTCTGGAGTGCAAGACAGACGCCCCTCCCACCGGCATAGCCTGTGCTCATTTTCTAAGTCCCACCACTACTGAAGATGTGGTTGCTTGCTTATTTATTTATTTACTTATCTACTTATTTATTTATTTTTGGCCACACCCGGCGGTGCTGAGGGGTTACTCCTGGTTGTGCACTCAAGGATCACGCCTGATGGTGCTCTGGGGGCCCTACGGAGTGCCAGGGAGCAAACCTGCGGCGGGGCATGGAAGGCAAGCACCCTGCCCGCTGTACTGTCTCTCCAGCCCCCAGGTTCTAAGGTGTGCTGACTGTATATTCCGTGGACCACATTCTGTCGCTTCATTGTGAAGACACGGTGCCTCCCTTTTTTCTAGCCAAGGGACCTTTTGTTCTCTTGCAGCTTCATTGCAGGGCTTCACTCTCTTCTGCTTGACTCTAAGCAGTGAATCCTGTTCTGGCGCTTTCTGCATTTCAGATGTCCTCCACATTCTCCCTGTATGAGATTAGTGTGAGGGACAGCTTGGGTTAATTGAATGAAGGGTGAATTTGTCTGATCCCGGTTCAGCTCCTGTTACTGCAGTGGTCCCCGTTCACTGCCCGGAGTGGTCCCCAAACCTACCCCGTACAACACAGTGTAAGTCTGTTGGAGGAGGCAAGAAAGAAAAAGAATGTGATCGTCGGAGAATTCATTCACTAATGAAGAAAATTCAACATTTTGTTTAGCATCTTCCTCTTCCTAGCAGAGTTTTATTTTTTATTTATTTTTTTATTTTTTTATGTATTGGTTTTCTGGGTCACACCTGGCAATGCACAGGGGTCATTCTTGGCTCTGCACTCAGGAATTACTCCTGGCGGTGCTCAGGGGACCATATGGGATCCCGCTGGGAATCGAACCCGGGTTGGCCGCTTGCAAGGCAAATGCCCTCCCCGCTGTGCTATTGCTCCAGCCGGCCCCCCCCCTTTCCGTCCCCCCAAGCAGAGTGTGAGCTTGTTTATCTTCACACCTAGGTAGGACTTCGCCCTTGTCATGCTGCTGCCTCTGCTGTAGAAGTCTCTGTGGTGTGGGGGTCAGCCTGACTCTGCAGCGGATACACTGGGAATGAGACTCTGGAGAGGGTGGGACGCTCCTGTCGGGGCCCAGGGCAGAGGTTCCCGGCATATTGCGGGATGGGATTGAAGTTTCGCAGATGAGTATCTGGGTGAGCAAACCTCCAGGCGTAGGCGGTTAATTTACTTTGACAAGAAATGAGGGGAGGGGCTGGAGCAATAGCACAGCGGGTAGGACATTTGCCTTGCACACAGCCGACCCGGTTCGATTCCCAGCATCCCATATGGCCCCCAGCACCTCAGGGGTAATTCCTGAGTGTAGAGCCAGGAGTAACTCCTGTACATCGATGGGTCTGACCCAAAAAGAAAAAAAAAAAGAAGAAGAAGAAATGAAGGGAGCGTGAACGTGAGGGTAAGGAGGCTGCTGTTCAGGCTGCTAGGCAGGCTCGTGAGTAGGGAGTGCTTGCTGTATTTGTTTTTTATTTGGGGGCCATATCTGGCGGTGCTCGGGACTTGCATGCCTGACTCTGCTCAGGATAACTATTCTGGCAGGGCTCAGGAAACTGTAGAGGGTGCCAGGGCTCGAACCCGAGTCAGCTGGGTGCCAGGCAGGTGCCTGCCTGCCTCTGTACACTCTGGCCTCCTCTGCGCTCAGCGGTGCTGTTGGCGCCCCTGAATGTGGTGGAGAGCCTTGGCGCCCCCGCTGGAGGGGGGACTGCTCATTTCTTTCTTTCCCAGTGACGAGCATGTCTGAATGTTCCTTTCATGAACGTTGTCTTTTGGACAAGTGGCTTTTGCTGGCCCTGTGCTCGGGTCATGCCTGGCAAGGACCTGGGGACGATGGGTAGATGGGTAGAAACCAGGTTGGCTGTGCACGGCAAGGACCTTCCCCGCCCCACCGTCTCCAGCGCAGACATTCACTGCCATTCCGCCGTTCATCAATTTGCTCAAGCGGGCACCAGTAATGTCTCCATTGTGAGATTGTTACTGTTTTTGGCATATCGAGTATGCCACGGGTAGCTTGCCAGGCTCTGCCAAGCGGGTGGGATACTCTCGGTAGCTTGCTGGGCTCTCTGAGAGGGACAAAGGAATCGAACCCAGGTTGACCATGCAAGGCAAACCACCCTACCCGCTGTGCTATCGCTCCAGCCCAGCGCAGACATTAGGGCTTAAAAATATATATTCTTGGGGCTGGAGATATATATGTGTCTTTGTGTGCGTGTATATACTGTACGTAAAAATAAAAAATATGTGTATATTCTTTTTAATAAGAGGGAGGAGTTCAAAACAAAAAAATTAACCTTGGGAAAACTCTTTTTTTTTTCTTTTTGGGTCACACCCAGCAATGCACAGGGGTTACTCCTGGATCTGCACTCAGGAATTACCCCTGGCAGTGCTCAGGGGACCCTATGGGATGCTGGGAATCGAACCCGGGTTGGCCGTGTGCAAGGCAAACGCCCTACCTGCTATGCTATCGCTCCAGCCCACCTTGGAAAAACTCTTTAGAAAATCATTTGAATTTTCTCTCTTCAAGTCCGTGTTCTCCTTTGAACAGGTGTCATGCTTGTTTGCTTTTCAGTTTCTCTGCCTGTCTCCACTCTGGAGGAGCCTGGGTCCTCTCAGTAGTTCTCGCTCTCTTTCTTCACATCTTCCTTTTATTTATTTTTGTTTATTTTGTGTTTTGGGCCACCTGGCCATGCTCAGGTGTTACTCCTGGCTCTGCATTTAGGAATTACTCCCGGTGGTGCTCAGGGGACCATAGGAGATGCCAGATTGATGCCAGATCAAACCCAGATCAGCTGCGTGCAAAGCAAGCCCCCTACCTGCTGTGCTATTTGTTCAGCCTTTCCTCTCACGTCTTTCTAAATAAGTTTAAATAAACTAAAACTACCTTGCTTCCCTCTCCCCACACAAAAAAGTATTTGATCTTGCAGTGAAGGAGACCCTCATAAACAAAAAACTGACTTTCTTAAAAAGTTCTTACAACTCAGAAAGAGGATCATAGGAATTTAACAGTTTATTCAAAAGTAAAATGGAAAGGACTGCGGGTTGTGGGGGGTCCCATGCCTTGGAACTGTTAGGAGCCACATCTGGTGGTGTTGACAGTCATTGAAGACTGGGCCACACCTGGCGGTACCAGTGGCTCTTCCTGGCTCTGGGGTCCAGGTGGGGTTGTCTGCATGAAAGGCGAGTTTCTTAAATCCCAGTATTGTCTTTCCCACCTCTCAGGATTCTTGAAATGATTCAGGTAACTTCTGGAATATTAATGGTTAAGAAGTTTGTTTGGGGGGCTGGAGCGATAGCACAGTGGGTAGGGCGTTTGCCTTCCACGTGGCCGACCCGGGTTCAATTCCCAGCATCCCATATGGTCCCCCAGCACCTGAGTGTAGAGCCAGGAGTTACCCCTGTGCATCTCTGGGTGTGACCTGAAAAGAAAAAAAAAAAAAGTTGTTTGTTGGGACCACACTCAGCCTTGGGGTTACTCCTGGCTCTGCTCTCGGGAGTCACTCCATATGGGGTGCTGGGGACTGAACCTGGGTGGGCTGCGTGCAAGACAAGTGCCCCCCCTTCTCTCTGGCCGGTTAGGAATTTAGATCTCGGCCCTCTCCATTCTGAAGACGCCGTATCTCCCTTGAGCACGTAATTCTCTCCCCTCACATCTCCCTAAATGTCTTTCAGTGAAAAGTATTTTTCTCCACTTGAATGCGTTTTCTCCATCTCACCTTGGTTTTGCAAGTAGAGCGTTTGGCCTTCTTGCTTCCGGCCTCCCAGGTCAAGGAGTGTTGCCTGGGGCGGGGGCATGTGGGAACCGTACCCTGATCCGTGGCGTCTGTGAGATGTCAGCGAAGCTACAGGCGGGGCCCTGCTGCGTCCTTGGTCATTAGGTCTCGGGTGATGAGGTTCTCACGGGTCTCACGAACACTCCTGCTCACGTGTGTCTGCAGGAAACCCAGCTCTTCGGCTTCGGCGGGCCGCGGTGCCGTGTGGGGGCTGCAGGCGGACCCTGGCCTCCAGCTTCCAGGCGGGCCGGCCGTTCAGCTCGCAGGCGGCGGAGGACCGGAAGGAGGAGCCCCTGCACTCCATCATCAGCAGCACGGAGAGCGTGCAGGGTAGCCTGGATAGAGCCCCGGGGGAGGGGAGGGAGGGCTCGCCCAACAGTGCCCCCTGCCCGCCCTGCCAGCCTGCACTGCCTCTTGCCCCCTCTGGTGGCCGCTGACGGCAGCGCCGCCTCCGTGGTGACTCAGAGCACATCTGCTTGCAATCAGGGCCCGAGCGCGGAGCTGCTGGCCAGGCCGGGTCGGAGCGGGCCTCCCGGTTCCCGGGCAGCACTCGGGCGCGGCTGCAGAGCCCCTCCTCAAGGAGGTCCACTTCTGGCTTTCGGAGCTGACCACGGAACCCTTGAGGTTTGGGTAGAGGGCAGAACAGAAGCCAGTTGCCTTTTGGGTTTGGTTTTCTGTTGTTGGTTTTTTCCTAAATAAGCACTTTGGAAACTGCTGTTTTTAGGCTGGCTTCCAGGGTTGGCTTGCGAGCCAGCCCAGTTGTCACGCGCGGGCACTACGGAAATGCTGACCCTGTGGGCCACGGGGAGCATGAGCCGCCTGGGGTGGGGGCGCCTGATTAGGCACCGAGATTTCCTCCCTGGGCCCAGAGACCTCTCCCCCTCCCTTATCCTGAAGCGTGTCTGGTGTGCTCTTCCACGGAGGTGGAAATCGTACCTCTGATTCCTTACAGGGTCCGTTTCCAAGCACGAGTTCCAGGCTGAGACAAAGAAGCTTCTGGACATCGTAGCCCGGTCCCTGTACTCGGAGAAAGAGGTGCGGCGCCCGTTCCTCGCCCCTGGTTCCGGGGGAAGCCAGAGAGCATGTTCTCCCTGGACGCTGGGCCCTGTCCACCGTGGAGGGGTCGCACCCCAGAGCAGGGGTGGGTGATCACGGACTCACATTCGGAGGATTGGGTCCGGGGGGCCTGGAGTGAATAACTGTTGCTGATCATTAGTTCAGACTCCTTGGCTGCCTGCTCCGCTGTGAGTCAGGCCCGTGGCCGGGTGGTGAGTGTTGCCATTGGCGCCCGCGCAGGGTGGGGCGGAGAGTGCTCCAGCGCGCACTGGCTCCAGGGGGCGGCCGCCCACCTTTCCCTGACGTGCTGCGCTGCGGGGAGACGGGTTGGAGCCCGACTCCTGGGCCCCTCTCCCCAGACGGTGCCCCCGTCCTCTGCCGTAGGTGTTCATTCGGGAGCTGGTCTCCAATGCCAGCGACGCCTTGGAGAAGCTGCGGCACCAGCTGGTGTCCGCGGGCCAGACGCTGCCGGAAATGGAGATTCATCTCCAGACTGACTCTGAGAAGGGCACCATCACCATCCAGGTAGGGCCCAGGGGGACGGGACCCGCCCTCGGCTGGCGCGTCTGAACGTTCTGCCGCTGGCTGGCGGCGCATCATCGCTTCCTTTTTTTACGTCTCTTTGAAAGGCCTGTTTCTGCTCACTTTTGGTCAGGTGCTTTTGGGTGTGTCTAGGTGGAAGCATTCTGAACATACTCTCCATAAATCCTATTTCAGTATGTGCCACAAATTTTCTCCCCGTCTGTGGTTTACCATACTTGGGGGTTGTTGGGGATCGGTCCTGGGTCGGCCGTGTGCAAGGCAGCACCTTCCCGCGTGCTCCCGCCAGCCCCGCCTGCCTCTCCAGCCTGCCGGCAGCCGTGGAGCACCGATCGGGCTTCTTGTACCCACTTCTGTCTTCTCTGCTTCCTGCTTATGCTCGCCTGAGGCGAGTTCTGCCCGTCTCGGAGCCCGAGGCATCTCCCTCAGGGCCAGGGTCCCTAGGCCGGCTGGGCAGGGGCAGCATCCTCTGATTTTCTCCCCACGAGTCACCTTGGCCTTTGTCCAGAGTCCGTTGGTGTTGGCTGTGCCCGCCTCGGCCGTGTCCTCCAGGGCGCTTCTTTCGGGAGGTCCGGCCAGAGGACAAGGTCTTCCCTGGTGACATGTGCCACTCAGCCCAGCTGACCCGACGTCTCCCTGCCCCGGGTACCTGTGCTGTGGCACTCAGTACCTCCCTGTCCCCAGGACACTGGCATCGGGATGACCCAGGAAGAGTTGGTGTCCAACCTGGGAACCATCGCCCGGTCGGGGTCAAAGGTGAGCGACCCTGCCCTTGTCGCAGCCGTGTGGCCCCGTGGGGGAGGTTTCCCGACGTGATTTCTGGTGTCGCTCTGAGGCCCTGGCGGAGCAGGCCGAGCTGCGTGCCCTGGCCCTGGGTGCAGGGTCACAGCCCGGCCTGAGTCCCTCTGCCTTCGGCTTAGCCCAGGGCCCCCTGGGATGGTGCGTTGGGGCAGTTGGTGGCAGTGTTGTGCACGCTGCGGTGTCTGCTCCAGGCCAGGCGGGCCGCACACCCTCCTTTTGCGCTTTGGGGCCCGCGCAGGGGAGCAGATGGCCTTCCTCCGTAAGACCCGCCTCGGCCCCACGCGCCTGCCCCCCAGCTCCGCCAGGAGAGGCGCTCGGCACTGCTGGCCACGCTGACCAGGCTCAGGAGCACTGTCGGAGAGCGCGACCACGCGTCCCTTTTACTGCGTTCTGTCTGGGAACCGTGGCGGCCAAGTGCCTTGCGGTGTTGTAGACGAGGGTGTTTCCCACCAAGTGTGGCGTCTGGGAGATGTGCACAACACACGGGCCTCCCCCTCCCCCACTGACCGGGTGTGGCCCTCCGTCAGCAGGGTGGGCTCGCTCTCTGCTGCTGCCCCGCAGGGTCCCTGGGCGGGGGCTGAGGGAGGCCCTGTGCTGGCACTCTGAAGAGCGGGCACAGCAGCCCGGAGGCTGCGCCCCTGACCGGCCTGTCCGCCCCAGGCCTTTCTGGACGCGCTGCAGAACCAGGCGGAGGCCAGCAGCAAGATCATCGGCCAGTTCGGCGTGGGCTTCTACTCGGCCTTCATGGTGGCCGACAGTGTCGAGGTGTACACCCGCTCAGCGGCGCCCGGCAGCCCTGGGTACCGCTGGCTCTCGGACGGGTGAGTGAGGCAGCGTGACCCGGCCTGCCCCGCGTTCTCTGGTGCTGTCGGCGCGTGTGGGGACTGAGACCACCCTTAGAAGGCGGCAGCACCGGGGGCTCCTGCTTCTTGTTTTTGTGTCACTGTTGTTGCTAGGCCCACCAAAGCTCCCCCAGCAGTGCTCGGGAATCCCGGGCCACTGATGTGCTCAGGCTGACTCCCGGCAGTGCTCGGGGGACTGTGGAGTGCCAGGGACCAAACCCGGGTCGGCCACGTGCAAGGCAAGCGCCCTCCCCGCTGGCCTGTCGCTCTGACCCCGCCTGTGTATTTTTTTGCACAAAGCCCGAAGCCTGCACTCGGGGAACACGGCTTCTCTCTCTGCTCCACATGTGTGGCCCACAGGGGACGCTGCTCGGTCCCCCCCTCAGCTGCCCATCTCTGTTTATGAGGGGGCCGGCCCCGGTGGCCCCAGCAGGGCACGGACGGTGAAGGCGTGTCCCCAGAGGCTGACGACCCCCAGAGGCCCAGGAACAGGGGCCTTCACGTGGGGAAAGCACTGGGGACACACACTGGCGCCCTCGCTGCAGCAGCCTCGATCCCCGCCATCCCAGCCGCAGACTCCCTTCCTCTGTGCTCGCTGTCGCTGCGTGTGGCACCCTCATCTCCGCCCTCTCTTAGCTCTGGGGTGTTTGAGATCTCGGAAGCCTCCGGCGTTCGACCTGGGACCAAAATCATCATCCACCTCAAGGCCGACAACAGAGAGTTCGCCAGTGAGGCCCGAGTTCGAGGTAAGGGGAGCCTGCGTCGGGTGTGGGCGGGCCTGTGCGCGTGCGTCCTGGGCGCCAGGAGCTGTGTGCCGGGGGCTTCCCAGGGGGGACTCCAGTCAGGCCAGTCACCCCCCTTGGGGTTCCTTGGTCCTGTTTCCCTCTTGCCTGCAGCCCCAGTTAGCCGGCGCGTCTGTGCCGTGGTTTCTCTGGGTCTCCGGCCGAGAGCGTCCCGAGGGCACCGCGTGTGTCCCTGTCTTGGCATGAGACGGGTTGACAGTGCAGGCTCCGCGCACGCCACTGTCAGCTGCCAGTCTCCTCACTCTGGGCTTCTGCAGGGCGGGGTCCTGCTGACCCTCCGGGGGGAGACTCTTCTGCCCGCACGAATGCTGTCTGCTTCTCTTCCAGACGTGGTGACCAAGTACAGTAACTTTGTCAGCTTCCCCCTGTACCTCAACGGGAGGCGCCTTAACACCTTGCAGGTGAGCCTGAGCTGCTGACGCACGGAGGCGGCCTCAGTGACCCACTGGCGGGCTGCGGTGGGGCTGGGTTAGGCTGGCTCAGTCCCGGACAAGGCGTCTGTGTGCACTCGGGGCACCACACTTGGCATTGCTTAGGGGAGCGTGCAGTGCTGAGCACTGAGCCCAGGGCTGCGCCACAGCCTTTGCTCCGTCTCCCCTGCGCTGTGCCTCATTTCTTGTCCGTGCCTGGTACCTGTAGGCCCTCGTGGGCATCTTCCTGCTTAGTCTGTCAGGGGCCCTCGCCTGGCCCCCATGGGTGCTGGAGGGCAAGCTTTGACCCGCCACCCTGTGCCAGGCCGTCTGGATGATGGACCCCAAGGACGTGGGCGAGAGCCAGCACGAGGAGTTCTACCGCTACATCGCGCAGGCGCACGACAAGCCCCGCTACACCCTGCACTACCGGACGGACGCTCCGCTCGGCCTCCGCTGCATCTTCTACGTGCCGGGAGAGGTGAGCCCCGGCCCTGGGCCCACTGCCCGTCCCGGCATCCTGCCCCGAGTGAGCGAAATCTGTGGCGGGGGGCAGGGGGGCTGGGTGAGGTGGACACGGCGAAGCTTCCGTGGAGCCCGCAGGAGGGGCACAGACCCTTAGCGCTGGGCAGGGGACAGGTGTGGAGTCGTGGCCCGTGAGTGGGGCCGGGTAGTTCAGCCACCGTGGGCCGGGCTGCACCCTTCCGGCTTTACCCACGGGAACCCAGAAGCCCTCAGCATCCACCCGGGGAGACTTGAGCTCATGGTCAGCACGTGGTCTCGGGGATCTGAGAGCCGAACCTCGGCCCAGGGCTGGGAATCCATCATTTGTTCTGTTTTGTCCCATGGCCACGGCCATACAGTTCCCGACAGCCGCCCCCCCCCCACCCCGTCTCCCTGCCCCGCCCAGGCTCCGCCCCACGCAGCCTCACCCTGTCTCTCCTCACCCCAGAAACCGTCCATGTTCGACGTGAGCCGGGAGCTGGGCTCCAGCATCTCCCTGTACAGCCGCAAGGTCCTCATCCAGACCAAGGCCACGGACGTGCTGCCCAAGTGGCTGCGCTTCATTCGCGGTGAGGCGCTGCCCAGGCGGGTTGGGAGGGCGGGGCCTCAGACCGGTGGAAGACCTGAGGCGACCGTGGACACGATTGAGGTTCGCTGTGGGCACACCCAGCAGCACGCAGAGCTCACTGCGGACTGAGCTCAGGATCGGGCTTGGCGAGGCACCCTCCCCGCCGCCTGTCTCCGGTCCCGGAGCCGGAGAGCTACACTGCCGCCCTCCTGCGACCTCGACTGTGGCTGAGTGTAAGCTCGGAGCAAGCAGGGCCGAGTGTCACGTTCTCCCTGGTGTCTCCCAGGTGTGGTGGACAGCGAGGACATTCCCCTGAACCTGAGCCGTGAGCTGCTGCAGGAGAGCGCGCTCATCAGGTGAGCACCGCGTCCGCCCGGGACTCGTCTGCAGGAATTGTCCGACAAGTGGTTTAACAGAATGTCTTTGTCCCGGAAACGTCTAGTGGCCCTGGGTCTCTTAGGGCCCCTTGGACCTAAGGCTTGGGGGTCTGTCGTGGAGATCCACGTGTTTCCTTGTATCAGTTTACTTCTATGAGCTTTCTGAATTCTCCTTTGTTCTTTGTTGTTTTTGTGGGGTTTTGGGATTTGGTTTTTTTTTTTTTGCTTTTTGGGTCACACCCGGCGATGCACAGGGGTTACTCCTGGCTCTGCACTCAGGAATCACCCCTGGCGGTGCTCAGGGGACCGTATGGGAATCGAACCCAAGTCGGCCGCGTGCAAGGCAAACTCACTACCGGCTGTGCTATCACTCCAGCCTGGGTTTGTTATTTTTTAAGATTATTCAGTTTTATAAATTAGCGTCCTCATGTCTGTCCCCATTCCGTAAGCTGAGAGGGTCTGGGTGCAACTGTGCCACAGTAAGAAAGAGTATGCTTTTTCCTGAATGTTCTTCAGTTTAAAAAAGTGCAGTTGGGGCTGGAAGTACAGCAAGAAGGGTGCTTGCCTTGTACATGGCGACCCGGGTTTGATTTCCAGCACCCTGAATGTTCCTGGAACCCTGCTCGAACCCACCAGGAGTGATTCTTGAGTGCAGAGCCAGGAGGAGGCCCTGAGCACCGCCGGGTGTGGCAACAGGAAAATAGTGCAGTGTCAGGTTGGGACAGCCGGCGGTCAGGGCTCCTCTGTCACACGCTTACTAGGCTTTGTTCCCGAGTGCCACGTGTGGTCTCCGAGCCCCGCCAGGACTGATCGTATTTGGAGACATTTTCCCAACCTTGTGGGAATGTGACAGCACACTTGTCCCTCATTCATGGTTTTTGTTTGTTTTTTGTTTTGTTATTGTTTTTGTTTTGTTTTTTGGCTCTTTGGTTCACACCCAGCACTGCACAGGGTTACTCCTGGCTCTGCACTCAGGAATTGCTCCTGGCATTGCTTGGAGGACCCTGTGGGATGCTGAGGATCGAACCCAGGTCGGCCATGTACAAGGCACATGCCCTCTCTGCTGTGCTGTCACTCCGGCCCCTCATGTTTTTAAAATTTTTTTTTACATTAAATTTTTAAAAAATAACAACGTTCCATTATTTCTAGTTATTCATAGTTCATGGTTTACTCTGCGGGGGTGGCAGGGGCCACTCTTGGTCAGAGGGTTGAGTGCTGGTTCAATCCCCTGCACCCCGTATGGCACCCCTGAGCACAGCCAGATGTGGTCCAGAAACAACCAAAAGATATACTTTGTTTGTATATACGCATATGTTTAGGTATACAGTTATTTAGATGCATATAATATGTAAGTATGTGACATACGTGTGTGGGTGGGTGTGTATACACACACATATAAAGGAAGTGACATGATGGCTGGTCCGCGAAACGTTTCCCGTTGTGGCCATGTGCAGAGCTTGTGCCGTCACTGTGCGCACGCTCCTGGTGGAAAGCTGGACCCTCTCTCGCCTCATGCCCCACTCTAGGGGCATTTTTCTTTGGGTGGGGTTGGGGGGCACACCCAGCGTTCTCCATAGTGATTTCGGGGTCTGAGCTCAGGGATCACTCCTAGCGGTGTTGCGGGACCATAGTGCCAGGCCAGTTGCATGCAAGGCAAAACTGAAATTTTTCTTTCTTAAATTTTTCTTTTGTTTTTTTCTTGTGTATAAGCACAGCTAGCCCCTAACCCTATACCAGGGCTTTTACTTGCCCTAAGCCTCGCCTTCACCTGCCAGGGCTCCAGCTCTGGCCTCGGCCTCCAGGTGGGATTGTTCATGCCACCACCTCCGGGCAGACACTGAGGTGTTGGCTTTTGTGCAGCACCTCCTGGCCCGTGACCCCTGCAACCTGGTTACTTCCTGAGGTGCTGCCACGGTTGGGCCCCAGGCTGGAAACTCCGCCGGGACTGGCCCTCTGTTGGTTCCCCTGGGGCTGCCCCCTCAGCGCTCGCCTGAGGCTAACCCTAACCCTAATCCACACTGTCTGGCCAGTGTGCAGAGCTCCTCTCCCGTTCCTTGTGGTGTGACGTGTGTTGTTTGCCCTCCTTGGCGGGTTAGCAGGGCTCCTGCGTTCATGTTCCTTCTGGCCTGATGTACGTTTCTGTTGCATAGGAAAATCCGGGACGTTCTGCAGCAGAGGCTCATCAAGTTCTTTGTTGACCAGAGTAAGAAAGACCCTGAGAAATACGCCAAGTTCTTTGAGGATTACGGCCTGTTCATGAGGGAGGGCATCGTGACCACGGCTGAGCAGGAGGTGAAGGTATGACTGAAGTTGGTGGCTCTGAGTTGCTTGGGACACTAACACTGCCTTTGGCCTCTGTGCCTCTTTCTGGGGACAGGACCGAGCTCGCACCCTGCTCCTCTCCGGACTGTCCTCAGCCCCGCGCCCAGGCCCAGGACCTGAGGCTGGAAGAGGCATCTTTGTGCTCCCACAAGGGCCTCAGGGGCTGGGGCGAGGGAGGGAGGCACGGCCGGCCAGCGCATATCTCTGGTGTCGTTAAGAGGGTTCTGGAGACCCTGTGAGGGAGGAGTTTCGGGGGAATACATGAACAAGCTGCAGCTCTACTGTGACCAGTTCCAGAACCTTCTCCATCTCAAAGAAGCTGACTCTTGCTGTTCTAAAACAGCATCTGGGACACGACTGCCCAACCCTGGGGGCCGCAGGTTCCGTCGGCTCTGGGGAGGAGGTGGCCTAGAGTGGCCCCTCATTGTGGAGGGTGGCTCTGTCATCCATGACCCCCCACTCCACTCTCCTGCCACAGCCCCTCAGGGGTTGGAAGCGTTTGAGAACCCAGAGGAACAGACCTGTTTGTCTGTAGGAGGACATCGCCAGGCTACTACGGTATGAGTCCTCAGCCCTGCCCGCGGGGCAGCTGACCAGCCTGCAGGACTATGCTGGCCGCATGCAGCCCGGCACCCGCAACATCTACTACCTGTGTGCCCCCACGCGGCACCTGGCCGAGCACTCGCCCTACTACGAGGCCATGAAACAGAAGAACACTGAGGTGGGTGAGCACTGGAGGGAGGGCATAGGCTACTCAGCAAATTGTCACCGTCCCCACAGCTCAGGCGAGGCCTCCCTGGAGCTCTCCCGGGTGCCTGGCCAGCCCTCAGCATTGGGGTCCGTCTGTGAAGGATGAGGCCCCTTCAGGCTAGGTGGCGCTCCGTCTTGCAGGTCCTTTTCTGCTACGAGCAGTTTGATGAGCTCACCCTGCTGCACCTCCGTGAGTTTGACAAGAAGAAGCTCATCTCTGTCGAGACAGACATCGTGGTTGATCACTTCAAAGAGGAGAAGTTAGAGGACGGCTCTGCAGGTGGGTGTGGGGTGCGGGTCCTGCCGAGTCCTTTCCATCGGCCCAGGCTCAGCAACCCACTGTGGACCTGTCAGCTGATGAGCATTTCCCTGTGGAGACCCTGGGGCTCTGGTGCTTCCGGGTGGGCTTCCTTAAACGGCAGCTGCTTCCCGATCTACATGGGAGTCGGGCCACCAAGTGCCAAGCCCTGCTTTTATTTTTAATGCGGACCATAGCTGGCAAATGCTCACAAGTCGCCTGGGACAGTATAGGATCCCAGGGCTGAAACCAGGGTCAGCTGTGTGCAAGGCAAACGCCTTACCCCTGTAACAGCTCTCCAGCCCACGGGTCCCATGTAATGTTTCATTTTTATTTTCTGATTGTGGGGCCACCTCTGGCAGCGCTCATGGTGTCAGGCTCACCGGGCTGGCTTACAGTGCAGGTCCCTCCTCTGCTGCCTCAGCTGCCCTTAGGCTGGACTGCGGAGAAGCCCTTTCCGGTATCGGTGGCTTGTCTGCCCTGGGCCGGCCACCAGAGGGGATAGCTGAAAACCAGCTTTGAGGGGCTGGACCCAGTGGGACCTGGAAATAGGTCCCTGAGTGCTGCTCTCCTCTAGCTGGTGACCGTCTGTCAGAGAAGGACGCAGAGGACCTGATGGCCTGGATGAGGAATGTACTGGGGCAGCGTGTCACCAATGTGAAGGTAAGGCCGCAGAGCCGCGTCCATGACCAGGATGAAGGGGACCAGGCGTGTCGTGGCTGTTCCTGTGCTCCACATGTGGGAAGGCCCCAACCTCCACATTCCCTGTGGAGAGGGGGACTGAGAGCGAAAGGGAACTCCAGGCCAGTAAATCAGTGCGGGGGTGGTATTCTATAGCTGGACCCCAGTGCCTTAGTCCACACCCCCAAGGGCCAGGCCCCACTTCTGCCTGGTGGAGGTACAACTTGGGGTTTTGGGGATGCAGGGGGTTTTGGGACCACAGCAAGCAGTGGACAGGGACTTTCTCATCTGGCTCTGCTCAGGTGACCCCTGGTGGTATTCTGGAGACCCCATGTGATGTTAGGATTCAAACTGGGGTCTGCAGCGTGAGCTGATTCTTGGTTTCTGTTGTGTGACGTCACAATAATGACAAATCTAGACAGTAGAGCCCACAGCCCACCTCAGCTTGGAGCCGCAATCCGTTGAGGTTTTGTTAGATCCAGGCTCCATCATGGCTGTAAGGGACACTGGGCTTCTCAGCCCTGGGGGTCAGATGCTGGACCACAGGCTGTGAGGGTAACAGTTGCACCGTGATGGGGGCCCTAGATCTTGCGCTGCTCCAGACCTTCCCAGCATGGGTTCAGCTCCCACTCCATGTCGATGATGGTCCGGGAGGGGAAGCCCTGGCACCTCCCCTAGTGAAGAGGGTCCCCACCTGGCCACGTAGGTGACTCTTCGCTTGGACACGCACCCTGCAATGATCACCGTGCTGGAGATGGGGGCCGCCCGGCATTTCCTGCGCATGCAGCAGCTGGCCAAGACACAAGAGGAGCGCGCCCAGCTCCTGCAGCCCACCCTGGAGATCAATCCCAGGTAAGGCTGTCCTGTCCAGGGCCTAGGGGACCCCACAGGTGGTCCCTCGAAGTGTTTTAGTCGTGACATGCAGTTTGGCATCTCAGCACCTCCAGAATGGATCGCTCTCGAAACAGCCCTATACCAGGGCTCCTTCTCCAACAATCTTAGCTGTTATTTCCTTCCTTGGCCTGGTAGTTTCACACCACCAGCCACTGTGCTAATTCAGGACTTGAGTGAAAAGAATAATGCCATGTGCGTATTTTCCTGTCCCCCAGTGACTGGGATATGGTGGTGAGGTGTTCGTTTTGTAGCTGATTAATACTCATGGTGTGGTTCTCAGCACACTTGCTTTGTAAGAGGCCAAACCCAAGCCGCCTGCATGTGCTTGCCCTGGCCCGCACTTAACTGGGCAGTTTCCCTTTGAACATTTTGGTCCCTGTGTTCTCTGGAGGTGAGAACCCCCAGGTCTGTACATACTGACCTTATTTTCTGTGACACAGACTTTAACTGAAGGAATTCTTTCGCAGGACACTTGGGAAGTATTTCCCCACAGCATTGCTAGATTTTTTGGGTCCTGTTTTCAACTGCTTGAGAGTTTGAACCACCTCCTGGAGGAAGTATGGATTTGGCTCTCCAAAAGACAGTCATGTGAGCCACGAGTTTATGCTCCTATATTTACTTCTGAAAAGCTCTATGGATTTTTTTTGTTTTTTGTTTTTTGTTTTTGGGTCACATCCAGTGATGCACAGGGCTTACTCCTGGGTCTGCACTCAGGAATCACTCCTGGCGGTGCTTGGGGGACCATACGGGATGCTGGGAATCAAACCCGGGTTGGGCCGCGTACAAGGCAAATACCCTACCCGCTGTACTTTTGCTCCAGCCCCAAGGCTCTATGGATTTTGTTGTCTGGGGTTTCTTGGGGATGAGAGCTCATCACCTTGAACACCCATCATCCTTGTAGGAAGTGAGTGCTCTTTGTAAATCAGGCTGACACATCCACACATGAACAGATTGAAAATTTTGACTATTGTTTCCAAACAAGAACATAGTATCTTGAAATACTTTGTTGTATATAAGATAGCTCCTTTAGAAAATCATATTCAGCAACCATTTGGGGGCCACACCTGGAAGTGCTCAGGAGTGACTCCTGGTGGTGCTCCAGCAAGTGCCTTAAACTCGGCACTATCTCTTGCCCAATGAAATTTAATTTTAAAATGACGTTTATAAACAAAATGTTAGAAAATTAAAGTTAGAGAGATTTGGTGTTTGCCTTGCTTTCTCCCTGCCAGCTCACATTTGATCCCCAGCATCCCTGAGTGTGGCACAAAACCGCAAAATAAGACAGACTTCTGTAAATCACATGCCACTTTTTTGGGTTTCTAACTTTTTTTTAAATTCACTCTCTTAATTAATACTTTGCTTGGAAAGGCTTTTCCCTTCTGAGATGATAACACAGATTCCTACCTACTACACTTTATTGTTTCACAGTTAATCTTTGATCCCCTGGAATTTGATTGGAGTAGAAGCCCAGCTTACCTCCCCTGGGGGCCTAGCCAAAGTTCAGTAGAGAACTCCTAACCATTTGTAGGTTTTCTGGGTTCTAGGCACACGCTCATCAAGAAGCTCAGCCAGCTGAAAGCGAGCGACCCTGAGCTGGCCCAGCTGCTGGTGGAGCAGGTGAGTCTGGCCGGGCCTGACAGCGGAGGTCAGCCTGTGGCTGGGGCTGGGCAGCCACCCAGCTGCCTCCTGAGGATCCTGTCTACCTCCTAGATCTACGAGAATGCCATGATTGCCGCCGGCCTTGTGGATGACCCCAGACCCATGGTGGGCCGCCTGAACCACCTGCTTGTCAAGGTCCTGGAGGGGAGGTGACCAGCACCTGCGGGGGAAAGAGCACTGACAACTGGGCTGCAATATCCCTTTCAAACTTTATTAAAGGTATCGTATTGCCTTACTGTGTTGGACGCTTCAGTCTGGAGGGCTCTGGGAGCATGACTGACCGCCGGCCCTTCAGGCTTATTTCAGCATCACCTCCACCGGATAGTGGTCACTGATGGCCAGGGCCTGTGGGGAGGAGATGGTCACAGTGGCGAATTACCTACACACTGTGCCCCATTAGTCCGGCGAGTGAAGGCCAGGCACCTACCAGCTGACTGCTTAGCCTGTATGCACTCTGGAAATCGAAGGGGCCAGCCGAGTCAGGCACAATGGCGTCCTGCAGCTTGGTTCCAGCGACCACAATCCTGCCCAGCACAAGTTCCCGTTAGCACTCAGGCGGCCAATACCTGTACCGCTGCCCCCGGAAGAGGCCCTGCGGTACCCCTGCTCACCGGTCATAAGCACAGTTGGTGGTTGTCACTGTGGTGTCAGCGCTGTCGGGAATCAGCCACAGGAAGGCTGGGTTTGTGCGCAGGCGGATGGATGACCACTGCGATTGGCTCACGTAGCTGCAGCCAGCATTAAAATCACCCATGAACATGATGTCCTGCCGGGACACAGCAGAGGGTTGGCTCGGGGTACCAAGTAGGCTGGCCACCAGCCCACATAGGCCAAGGCCCCACCTCCAAGTTCCACTTCTTCCGGATGTCCAGGTAGACATCATAGAGCGAGTTGATCTCGGCCACGGCCTCATCAGGGGCTGCGTGCAGAGGAGCGATGGCAAACTCCTTCACCTCTGTGGAGACAGCGTCTGCTGAAGCCTGGGGCGGTCATGCATTTGGGGGTGGACCTTGTCCAAAGCACAAGGGCGGTTCAGGGTAGCATGTGACACTCAAGGTGTCCTCAGAGGGGCTGGCAGGGCCTCAAGTGCACTCACCGGTGTACGGGGAGGAGAACTTGACGATGGCGGGCTCTCGGCTGAAGGTGTCGTTCCCACACGGCTCACAGCCGTCGTCATACAGGTATGAGTCCAGCACAGACACCTGGTCGGGCCTGACAGCGGAGGTCAGCCTGTGGCTGGGGAGGCCTGACCCGAACCCTGCTCTGCCTCTGGGATGGCTCCCCAGAGCCCCGGGCCATTACCTGAACACAAATAGGTAGCGTTCCTTGTAGGTGCTGCGTCCCAGAGGCTCGCTGACCACATAGTGGTAGGTGTTGGGGCCCTTCCTGGATGGATGAAACATCCAGAGTCAAGGGACGCTTAGCCTGACTCCAGCCCCTGAGGGATACCCAGCCACTGTTACCCACATATTTAGTTGGTCCAGAAGTTTCCCCACGGCTATAAGGTGACTGTCTCGGACCTCCTGGATGACGGTGATGTCATAGCGGTTCAAGATCTGGTGACAGGACCAGAGCTGTACTGAGCAGGGGGTTGCGAGTAGGGGTCCCAAGACGCAGATCTGCTCAGGGACCTGTGACCCCTCCCAACCAGCCATGTGGACCCACCTGCACAATGTAGTTAGCGAGGGTGGCGTTGGAGATCTTGGCCTCTCCAAAAGTCCGGATGTTGAAAGCTGCTATTTTCAGGGACAGTGCCACCTGGAGCATTCCAGCCAGGGCAAGCAGTGCCCCTATCAGCTTAGCACTCCTCATCCTAAAACAGTAGAGGTGATGACTGGGTGCCTGGGAGCAGAGGCACAACCCCCGGGACCTCTGGGCACACAGCTCTGGGGCACTACTCGCCTGGAATGTGCGTCTTTGCAGGCCACAGGGTCCTCTCCTGCAGGAGCTGCTGCGGCTAGGAGTCCTGGCACAGGAATGCCCGTTCTGTCCGCATTTTAAACATCTAGGCAGCTGTGACCTTTTCCAGGCGTCACGGGGTAGGCGGGAAAATGGTGCTGCTTGTCTTTCTCAGCCACCTGTGCTGCTCCCAGAGGCGCAGCCAGCAGTGTTTGCTCTGGATGCTACAGTCCAGGCACCTGTGTCGGTCACATAGGCTGCTCTCCCAGACGAGCGGGGTAGGCACAGCCTGTGCAGTAACCTTGACCAGAGGCTGCTGCCTGCTGCAAGTGGGGCTGGTGGCCCAGGACCCATCCCCTGCTTTCCAGTCCCCGGGCTGTGGAGAGAGCACAACAGGTAGGGTGCTTGCCTGGCACACAGCTGACCCAGGTTCAATCCCAATCCTCCATGTGGTCCCTGGGCAGAGCCAGGAGTAAGCACCTCCAGAGCTATACCCCTGCCCAAAAGCACTAAGAGGTGCACAAGCCCTGGAAAGGGCAGGGCCGGGTGAGGTGGGCAAGAGGCCGCATGGCCTAGGAGCAGGCCACAGGAGGCAGCAGCTGAGGGTCTAAGCCTCGGGGCTCTTCACTTCTTCCTGGAACCTCCCGGAACCTCTGATCTTGCTTTTTAGTTGTATTTGTTTCCTTTGTTAAAAGAAGTCATCACAAACTTGATGGCTTAAAACAACAAACATTTATGAAGTTTTAGGGACCAGATTCTGGGGGCTTCACGCCTTGGGAAGCACTGGCTAAGGGGGCAGGGGGAGGCATATCCTTCCTGCCTTTTCAACTTAATGGGGGCACATCCCTTGGCTCACGGCCAGAACTCCCATTCTCTTCTGCACAATTCTGTTCTGACCAAATTTTGGGCCCTCCACAATAATAAAGGCTAATCCCCACCTTGCAAGCCTGAATCACATCTGCAAAATCTCTTATGCTATTTAACCCTATAGGTCCAGGGCTGTGAGGAAGGGGCGGGGCGCAGAGGCCAGACGCACCACAGGTGTGAAGCATGACACAGAGGGGAGGAGAGAGAATGAGAAAAGCAAACGCATTACCAGGAGTAACAGAAGTCATGGAATCCCACTGGGATGTGTGGGTCACGATGCAGAGCGGCTGGTTTCCCTGGGCATCTGCAAGAGGGGGTCCTTGGGATACCAGCTCTTAGCCTGTCAGAGTCCAGACCCCCTGCTCCAAGCTAGACCGTCTGTGTGCACAACACACACTGCTGACGATCCTTGTGAAGTGTGGGGGTCAGTCAACCTGAAGGGGCCCTAGCCCACACCGGTGTGCTGGCCCCAGATGGGAGTAGAGGCCTATCAGCACCCCGCCCTCCTTACATCCCGCTCTGGGGTCTCCCAACCTCTGCCCCCACCCTGGCGCATCACTGTACAAGTTGGATCTGGGTTGTCCACCGAACAGGAAACTCAGTGTGCCCACTAGGCATTTTTTTCTCACATGCACAGGGCATGTGGGAGCCTCGCTCTAGAGCTGGGACGGCAGCAACCCACAGCATGCTCTTGTACTGTGGTGGAAGGTGGGAAACTTCCAGAGTGGTGGAGAGAAATCCCATCGCCTCCCAAGGTCGGGGGCCGGCAGTGCAGGGGCATCTCCTGCCCACTCTGCTGGAAGTGATGCCTGCCTTAGGTTGCTGGTTAGAAAAGAGAACTCTGTATAGGGAAATCTCAGCTGGAGTGTGACCTCAGTGACCCACACCCCCACTTGGGGCTCACCATCAACGGTCACAAACCCAGGCCAGCACTCGCCTGCCAGTCGGCACACAGTACGTGGGCAGCTACCCAGACGGCCCAGGATCTGAGGGAATCTGGCTCTACCTGCCAACTTAAAGCAAATACCAAGGGCAGAGGCTCACACTCCCCAGCACCAGGGGACAACTCAAAGCCACCCAGGAAATGCCAGGTCAAGGGCAGTATCATCAATTTCAAGAAAAGTGAGGAAATCAGAGCTAACCGTTCACTGTATTATGTAAATGCAACCTGTGATCTTCATTTGGAGCCTCAACAGTCTACACACGTTTAATAATTTACGAGGTCATCAAAAATTTGAACACAAATCTGGTAACCAATTAAAATTAAGGTTTTCTGTCTGATGATGTCCTTGGAGTTGTTTCCAA
Source organism: Sorex araneus (assembly GCF_027595985.1). Taxonomy (NCBI): domain Eukaryota; kingdom Metazoa; phylum Chordata; class Mammalia; order Eulipotyphla; family Soricidae; genus Sorex; species Sorex araneus. The sequence goes on from NC_073305.1 coordinate 221,320,265, forward strand.
TGATCCTTAAACTTCAGGTTCCCGATAATTAACAATGAAATGGTATGTATTTGCTCCTTGAAGTTGGGGAGGGATGGGTATGTGAGGCTCATGCTAGTTTTTTGGCAGTTGCAAATAAGTTGCAATTTTCCATGATTAATTTTGAGAATTCTATAAATAAAAAATATAAGCTGAAACCTTGGGGCTGGAGAGATAGTACAGAGGTTACGGCCTTTTTTGCCTTCATCCTGCTGACCCAGTTCCTTCCCTGGCACTGCATGGGGTCCCCAGAGTACTGCCAGGAATGACCCCTGCCAGCAGCAGTTACAGCGCAAGAGGGAAAGAAGGCAGTTGGGTTGTAGTAAGAGGGAGCCCTTTCTTGGAAGGTGGGGGCGAGGAAGACAGTGGGCTCAGATGGCTGGGACCTGTGGGAACAGCCCTAGCCCGTCCTCGGGCACCGCTGTGCAGGGCACGCACCCCAGCAGGATCCCGCTCCAGACTCCGTCTCCTGCTTCCACTGTGGTGGAAGGTGGGAAACTTCCAGAGTGGTGGAGAGAAATCCCATCGCCTCCCAAGGTGACCTTTTCCAGGCGTCACGGGGCACACAACACACACTGCTGACGATCCTGCTCAGACACCTCATTTGGGTCCCTCGTCCACAGGGGCTCCATAGGGACCCGCTGGGCATGTACGTGTCCCCATGGCCTCCTGCTCGTCCCTCCCCCGGCAGTGGGGCACCCGTCAGGCTGCATTCTCCCCCACTCACCGCTGTCAGCAGCTTCTCATTGCTCTGATGTCAGGCCCGCTGCCAGGCTTACACTTGGCTCTGTCCTCCCCACAGCAAGCGAGACCCCCCCCACCCAGGCCAGGGTCACCTTCCTCACGCCCTCAGCAGTTTTCCTTGTTCCCGTTGCTCCTGTTTTCCCTGCTGCAGGCCTGTGAAACAGACCTGGCCGTCCTGTGCCTCCAGTGACGAGAGGCGCCCGGAGGGAACGTCCCTTCCACAGGAGCGTCCAGCCTCCTGCCCGAGAGACAGGGGACACTGCTTGGGCTAGTGGGCTGGAGCTGACCAGAAACAGCCATGGGGTGCTGGCCCCCGGGGCATGACTCCCTCAGCCAGACTCGACCCCTTCTCTTCCCTACCTGGTCCTTCGGGGAGGCGGGGCACAGCCAGCAGTGCTCAGGGTTCAAACCCGGGCCTCCTGCAGCACATGAGCTCAGCCTGCCGCCCGGGCCGTGCCTGGGGGTCAGCACTCGGCGCAGCTGGCAAGCTGCCGGCCCTGGCCCGTGACCCGGCATCAGCTCCCACCCTCATGACTCTCATTCTGTTCATCATAAAGAAACCATTAACCAGGGTGGAAAATTTCGCAGCCCCACACGTCTGAGTTGCGACGACCCACAACACCACAACAGCTTCAGTCCTGTCGGAGTGACCCGGCTTCCGCTTCCACACCTGGCACTGAGGCCTGAGCAGCAGGGCAGACAGCACATGAACTCCCAGCCCAGTGCTCAATGCTCCTTTCCTCTGCATTTAGGAGAGAAGCAAATGAAAATGCACTTTTATTTATTTATTTGCTTTTCGGGCCATACCCGGCGATGCACAGGGGTCACTCCTGACTTTGCACTCAGGAATTACCCCTGATGGTGCTCAGGGGACCATATGGGATGCTGGGAATCGAACCTGGGTCGGCCGTGTGCAAGGCAAGTGCCCTACCCGCTGCGCTATCGTTCCAGCCCCAAAAATGCGCTTTTAAAAGGCACTTTCTGGGGGGGGGGTGGTAAAATTAAAAAAAAAAAAAGGCACTTTCTGAGGTGCCCGCTGGAGAGACTGGCAGCCAGGAGGATAAATGCTCCACATCGCAAATCTGGGAGAATGGAGCCAGACAGAGGCAGGACCAAGGGAGCCAGCGCAGAAGCTGTGGCAAGCAGGAGGGGCTCCTCTGGGGTGACGCTGCTGTCAAAGCAGTGAGGGTCTAGAACCACTCTGCCCTGTTATGATGGGCCCATGTCCCACACTGGTCCCAAGAGGAGCTGGCAGGGGAGAGGAGGGACTACACACGTGGCAATGTCCCCAGGTGCAATAGCTGTGGGGACAGGACTCGGGCAGCTCCCGCAGCTCCCCGCTAGCGTGTGCCCAGCACTGTCCTTCCCAGCTCTGCCCACCCTTCCTCGATGGAGCAGCTGGGATGACTGGCAGCACTGTCCCCCGGCCTGTGACTGACCTTTCCTTTCCGGAGGGTCTCTGGACCTCAGAGTGCTGAGGTGACAGTGCGGAGATCACTGCCCCAGCCTGGGCCCCTCCACCCCCAGGAAATCACAGGGTCACGCTCCAAAACTGAGCTCTGGTGAGAGCGGGAAGTGCGTGGGAAAAGTCGCCACAAGACTCGAGTGAGGAAAGGCCCCGGGCGCCTGGCCTCCCCCAGGGGCCCCTGAGACAGCCGCTCGCCACACCTGCAGTGAGTGGGAGAGCCCTGACCGTGGGCAGGCACAGCCCCTCCATGCCCCACCGAGCCTTGTGGCGACAGGCAGCACCCGGAAGAAAACAGGCAGGAGATGCAGAGACCCTGGCACCTTCTGGAACCATGAGGCCAGGCTGGGGTACAGCAGGATTCCCATTCTCGAACCCCAGATCAGAAACCACTTGCACTCACCGTGCGGGACTGGCGTGCCAGACTCCCTTGCTCGTGGTCGCATGGAGACTCGGTGCCATCAGGGGACAGCCAGCCCTTCTTGCAGAGCCGGTGACCAGCCCTGGCCTGCAAGCAGCTGGCTGGGCACAGGGCAGGGTCCTGGTGCAACGGGCCCTTTCCGCTCTTCACCTGGGCTCACTGCCCAGGCCTCAAGGAGCTGACACGCGAGTCTGCTGAAGGCGTGGGGTGGCGGGGAGGGGCAACACTGCATCATCTTGCTGTTCATTCACATGGTGACACGAACAGAAGAATGGAACTGAAGTGTTCATGGCAGCGCACTTAGCCAGAGAGCACCCCTGCCCGAAAGCTTCTGCTAGATAATAATGACACTGTTTTGAATCCCTGACACCACACATGGTTCCCTGAGCACTGCCAGACATCACTCCTGAGCACAGAGCCAGGAATAGCTCCTGAGCACTGTTGATATGGCCCTACATACACCCCAATCCGACAAACTGGTATATATAAACAATGAAATACCATTCAGCTATGAAAAGGATGAAATTTTGCAGATTGTAGCAGCTTAGGTCAAATTCCAAGTTGCATCATGCTAAGCAAAGACTCAGAAAGTAAAAGATAAATACCAGATGATCCCACTCACAGGCAGAATATAAATAAGGAAAGGAATTAGATAATCCCCAAATGGAAACAAATCCTAAGACAAGATCAGCAGGAACTGGGGCGGAAGAGGGGAAAGGGAATATAAGATAATGGTGAGGGGGTGCGTGGCACCAGCAGGTCAACCTGTACCCATGAGGCGAGTGAATCAGTAATTGGATGGTGCCTTCAGACTTCCTGATATCCCAAAATTGCCACTGTGCCCTGGCTAGACCCCAACCACTCAGGACCAAGTTTCCTGAGAAATGAAATGGCCAAAAGTGGGAGCCATGCCCTCCGGTTCAGCTACACAAGCTCATTTATCGGCCTTGCTTCAGAAACCCATAAATAAATCTTGAAAAAGATAAAAAGCCAAAGTTAATCTCAGAGGACCCGCACAAGGCTGAGCAGACCCAGGTAAATTGGAAGTGGCGGAGGCAGGTCAACTTGGTACCCACCCAAGCAGAGACCTCGGCAGTCAGCCACTTGCTCCCACAATCCAAAATCACCTCCATGCCCCTGGCTGGACTCCACCATCTCAGGATGAACCTCACCGAGATATAATCTGCTGAAAATTCAGGTATGTGGGTTTTGTGACTGAAATCTCCAGGCTTTCTTGGGTCGAGGTTGGCTACCTCCCCCCCACCTCCCTGTACTTCCAGAAACCTTGGCAGGCACATCCAAATCTCATAGCTGCCACCCAGTTATAAAGCTACTCCAGACATTCCTTCCCAACACAAATACTGAATGCCCTGAACACAATGACCTCTTAGTACCTGTATTGCAAACCATAAAGCACAAAAGGAAAAGGAGAAAGAAAAGTGCCTGCCATAGATGCAGCTGGGGGCGGGGGGTGGGGTGTTGGGAGATTGTGGGAGGGAAACCGGGAACATTGGTGGTGGGAAATGTACACTGGTGGAGGGATGGGTGTTGGATCATGGTATGACTGAAACTCAATCATGAACAGCTTTGTTATGGTCTATCCCACAGATATTAAATTTAAAATTTTTTTTAAAGTAATGTGGAGTTCATGTTCACGAGAGTCACTTGATCAGTGGCTGACTAAATAACAGGACTCCTACATTTTAAAAATAATAAGGGCTGGAGAGATAGCACAGTGGGTAGGGCGTTTGCCTTGCATGCGGCCAACCCGGGTTCAATTCCCAGCATCCCATATGGTCCCCTGAGCACCACCAGGGGTAATTCCTGAGTGCAGAGCCAGGAGTGACCCCTGTGCATCACCAGGTGTGACCCAAAAAGCAAAATAAATAAATAATAAAATAAAATAAAAATAAAAATCATAAAATAATGGTGGAGAGGTCTTGAAACTGGTGGAGGGACAGACGTAGCTCTGCCACTATACAATAAGGGCTTTAATATGAGTGTGGACTCGTATTATGATACCCCGATATCAAGAGTAAACAAATATGGTCAGAGAGATAATACAGAGGCTAATTTGCTGTTTTTGTGACACACCTTGGCTCACATCGCACCAATTAAGAGGTACGGGAAATGCACATGTGGTCCACAAGAGCATCACCAGGGGTCGCTCCTGAGCACAGAGCACTGCAGGACGTGGCCCAAAACCCAAAATAAAGCTGCATTAGAAAAACAAATAAAAAATAAAGGGCAACTTGGAACTGAGCAGAAGCATGAGCCTGAGCCAAAGAAAAGTGACAGCTCTGGTGAAAGAACGTCCTTTGACCTCAGGGCACTATGAGCGTGCTGACAACTTCTCACCCGAGCTAAAGGATATCTGGATGCTCTGTCTTTAATGGAACAAACAAATGCTCAGAGCAGGCGTTGACTGTCAGCCAGCTCCTTGCCCACAGTGAAAGGTGACAGTCCCACTCTAGGCACAGGACACCCCTGCTCCCTTCCTCATTAACTTATTTGTTGTTTTGTGACACACCTGGCAATGCCCAGGGCTTACTCCTGGCTGTACACTCAGAAATTACTCCTGGCGGTGCCTGGGGGATCCTATGGGATGCTGGGAATCAAACATGAGCAGGCCACATGCAAAGCAAACACCCTCCCGGCTATACTTCTACTCCAGCCCCCTATGGTGATTTTAAAAGGCAACCAATAGGACATCTTCTGATGATAATGGAGAATCAATTCATTATTTTTAGAACTTGAAAAAAAGATTAATTCTGCTTTTCCTAAATAAGATACAGCAAGGAGTAACTTAGGGTCAGATAGTACAGCAGGTAAGGCACTTGGCTCGCACACAGCTGACGTTGGTTGGAACCTTGGCATCCCATATGTATGGTCCCTCAAGCAACACCTGAAGTAATTCTTTTTGGGATTTTTTTCTTTAGCTCTTTGGGTCACACCCGGTGATAATAAGAAATTACTCCTGGAAGTGCCAGGGGGACCATATGGGATGCCAGGGATCAAACCCGGATCAGCTGTGTGCAAGGCAAAGCCCTACCCACTGTACTCTTAGTCTGGCCCACCAGGAGTGGCTCCTCAACACAACCTGCTATGCCCCAAACCAAAACAAACATGGGGCCCGAGAAATACTACAGCAGCGAGGCCACTTGCCCTGCATGCATTCAATCCCCAGAACTCCCTCCATATGGTATCCTGAGCTCACCAGTCGTGATCCCTGAGCACAGAATTCTGAGTACTGCACCACCAATGTATCCCCAAATCTCCCGCCCTCCCAAAAAACCCCACAACTCAGTATTTCTAGTCAGTTCAGATTCCAAACTGAAGGGTCTCTTTACCAACTATATGGACTTTCCAGCTGTCTCAGGAAATGTTAACCTGTCATATTGGTATCAAAATGGCATGCTGCCAAGTCTGACATGGCAAACACTGATGCCAACTTTCTAAAGGAAAGCCATACTAGTTGTCCTCATCTTTATGACCTACTGGCCCAATGGAATGTTACTTTACGAAGTAAATGGATGTCAGAAATTAAAACGACTAGGCCAGCCTCCTGAATAGCCCTAGAACTACAAGATGTCTACTATTTAGAACAGGGGCCAGAGAGAAGGGCTGGATGTGTGCTTATAAGCATGCAGAGGCCCTGGGTCAACATCTGGCTCTGCAGGAAGCATCTCCTAGCACAGAGCCAGCTGTAGCCTAAAAACCAAATAATTGAGAAGACTAAGAACAATGCTTTGTTTCCTAGGCTGGGTGATACCAATATTCTTTAAGCCAGTTTCTCAAACTTTTTCTACTTGGACCCGTTTGCCTTAGAAATCCAAGACTGGTGAGCTCTGACAGAGACATCTGGCTGGTGACTTGGGAGTGTGGAGTTACTTTCTGGTCATTATGCCTTCAGACACCTCTTACCACTGCCAGTTTTTCAGATACACAGTTTAAGAAACTAGGCTTTCATCTTAAGCTCTCTTTGGAAAGTCTTTGCCCTTTCCCTTTCCCCATCTCAACTGTAATGCACACTACCCCACTTCCAGGCCGTGATGTGATGCTTACACAGCTGTGGTGCTCTCGAGGCTACCACCCCGGCTTTTCTAGCTTTAACTATTATATTCAGTTCCCTGATATATTTTGAGTTCATTTTTTGTCATGAGGTAAGGTACCAAACTAAATATTTGCTGAGTGGATATCCATGTATTCTAGGGCTATTCAAGGGGCTTTTTTTTTTTTTGCTGGGCTCCCAAACGGTGCTCAGTGGACCCATGGGCTACTCCAAGCAATACTGGGCACTAGATCGGCAGTTAAGTGCTAGGCCTGAGGGTGCAGTGCTGCTCAGGTCAACAGTGCCAAGACTCCCAGGACCACTGGGAGATTCTTGGGTAGCCACGTGGCGGCTGGGGATTGAAACCCTGTACTATCTCCAGTTCCCAAGAAGTTACTTTCCTTAGCATTTTTGTAAAATCAACCTAATCCCATAAGCATACATACAGACTGATTCCCTCCTCCTTTTCTGTTGCCATGACCTTGTCCAGGACCCACCCCACACACCTGATACACCAAGGGCCACTCAACTATGTGGAGCAATGCTGACGATTGAGCTCTTGGCCATAGCTCACTCCCGGACTGACGTCTGAACACTCCACCCTAATCCAATAACCTACATGGCTTGAGCCAGCAGCAAAGTCTTAGCTACTAGAGCTTTGGAAAGGTTTGAAGTTGAAAATGTAACGTCCACCAACTCTGTGATTTCTTTTTTGGTTTTGGTCATGCCTGGCAGTGTTAAAGAAGTACTGGGTCACCCAAGATTGAACCCAGGGCTCCTGCATGCAAACACATGCTCTGCTCAAAGGCGCTGGAGAGTTAGTACACTGGAAAGGGCGCTCCTTGCACACACCTGACCTAGGTTCGATCCCCAGCACTCCATATGATCCCAGAGGACTGCTAGGAGTAATTCCTGAGTGCAGAGCTAAAAGTAAGTAACCCTGAGAATCAATGAGTGTAGCATTAAAAACAAAACATAGCACATTCAAATTTTATCTGCTTTCTCCCAAGTGAACAATAGCACCCCCTGAAGGGAGCAGTAGCCTTTGGTGCAATTGGGGGGAGGTGGTGCTGTTTTACCTAAAAGGAGATTTCCAGGAGGAACTGAGGTTTTTCTGAAGAGGCACTGGCCAAATAATCTGGGAACCTCTGGCCAAAACCTAAGATGAGTTCCTCATTTGTAAAGGCTTAAAGCACATGAAACACATGAAAACGCATGTTGCCTCTAAATATTTCACATTTTTCTGTGCCCATTTTTTCTCTTTCTGATGAGCCCTGTAGGTTTCAACAAACACAAAGATAATCCTGACCTTTCATTGAATGTCCTTTCCTGCCCCTGACTTGAGTGTTTTGGCAGTGCAGCTCTGCCTCAAATATTCCCACTGACCCAGCAAATACCATGGACCAATAACACTGCTTTTGGATACAATCCCTCAGTTAACTCCCACTGGGTGATTCCTAATTGCAAGAGAGTGGCTCTCAGCTCCTGCCGGAGGGATCAGAGACGGGGGACTCTCCCGGTTCACTCTGGGCTGGAGTGAAAGCTGGCCCCAAACCTTGTTCCTTGAAAGGATGAAGATTTAAATAATCCTCCCCTAAAATAAATTTTTATGAACGTGTTTTGCCTTAAATATATGTGAAGGCTGGGATAGGGCTTAGTGTACAGCACTTGCACTGCGTGAGCGCTGCTGCTGCATGGTCCCGAGCATGCACTGCCAGAAACAACCTCCAGCACCAAGCCAGGTGTGGACAGGGGACTAGATGCTTCCACCCAAATCTCTAAAGAATCAAGTTAGAGGGGGCTGGAGCGATAGCACAGCAGGTAGGGCGTTTGCCTTGCACGCAGCCGACCCGGGTTCAAATCCCAACATCCCATATGGTCCCCTGAGCACGGCCAGGGGAAATTCCTGAGTGTAGAGCCAGGAGCAACCCCTGTGCATCGCCAGGTGTGACACACACACACACACACACACACACACACACACAGAAAGAATCAAGTTAGAAATCCCCAAATTTATCTGGCCTAACTTTTTTTGTTTGTTTGTTCTGCACCCGGTGATGCAGAGGGGTTACTCCTGGCTCGTGCACTCAGGAATTTCTCCTGGCGGTGCTCGGAGGACCATACGGGATGCTGGGAATCGAATCCGGGTTGGCCACGTGCAAGGCAAATGCCCTCCCTGCTGTGCTATCGCTCCAGCCCCTAACATAACCTTTAAAAAAAAAAATCACTGGGGCAGAAGGATAGTAGAGCAGGCAGGGCACTTGAATTGCACACAACAAACGTGGGTTCCATCCCCGGCATCTCATATGGTCCCCAAGCTCACCAGGATATTCTCTGAGGGCAGAGCCAGAAGTAAGCCCAGGATTTCTGGGTGTGGTCCAAAAAACAAAAATAAGTTACTCAATGCACCCAGGAAAAGTACCTTTAAGTGAACCAAAACTGCATCCCCAAGCTGCAGCCAGCGATATTACCACCCCCCTGGATTGGTCCAGCGCCCTCACAGGGTCATTACCTCCCACTTCGAGAAATACTGAATTCAGGACTCTGGCCCTTTATTTTCAAACTGGAGAATAGTAAGTTTCACCTTTATGCTTGTCCTTTACATCATTCCAGCGTGTCCCCATCTGTTATTGACGATCTGTCCTTAAAGTCTTAGCATCTTAAAACCTTGTTGGTGGAGGGGACCAAAATGACAGTACTATGGGTAAGGATGCCTTGCGCGCATCTGACCCAGGTTCAACCCCGACACCACATACAGTCCAGCAAGCACTGTCAGAAGTGACCCCTGAGCACATAACTAGGGACAGACGTTAAGCCCTGAGCACTGCCAGGTGTGGCCAAAGAAAAAATAAAAACCTTCCAGGGCTGGAGGGCGCATTTCTTGCATGCAGTCAACCCAGGTATGATCCCCGTCACCCACTCAACGCTTTCGAGGACTAAGCACCAACACATGTGGCCCAAAAACCAAAAAAAAAAAAAAAAAAGAAACATCTTGCTGGTGGAGATTGCCCTTCCCAGAGGTACTAATCCACATACAACCATGGCTCTTAGGGCTGGAGCAATAGCACGGCGGGTAGGGCGTTTGCCTTGCACCCGGCCAACCCGGGTTCGATTTCCAGCATCAATATGGTCCCTGTCGAGCACTGCCGGGAGTAATTCCTGAGTGCATGAGCCAGGAGGAACCCCTGTGCATCGCAGGGTGTGACCCCAAAAGAAAAAAAAAAAAAGAACATGGCCCCCCCAGGAGGCAAGTAGGGGGGAAAAAGCGTGGCTCTCACAGGCAAGCTAAGCAACACCTCAGCTGTCACAAACCAAGCTGATAACTGCCAGGGCAAGTGCCAGGCAACTCAAGTCCACAAGGTAAGTCAAGCAGCCAATCCTAAACTGCCCGGCCTGCTCTGCCCTGGTCTTCGCTGAGAAAACCACTGGCCTCGGTCTCTTCGGGTTTGCTCCCAGCAAACTGCAGCGGCTCTGTGCATACTGCAGAGCACACGGGGCCGCACCGGCGCGCAGCACGCCAAGCACTGCAGCAGGAGCCTTGAACTCGGCCGAGGGAGGCCCCAAACCCAAGTGCTTCCTAGGGCGCTGGCTGCTGCTGCACGTCTTGGTTTTGGGTTGGTTTCAGGGATCACTCCTGGGGCTTGAGGGGCCGCATGTGGTGTGGACGACGGGGCCCAGGCCGGCCGCGTTAGCGCGGGGGGGTCCCACTCCACCACGCCTCGCCGCGGCCTTCGGTACTGCCCTAGTCCGAGCACCGACGCCACAGCGCCAGCAAACTCAGTTTCCCCGGATCCCCAGATCTCCAGAGCGCGGGCCACGGCGCCCCTCACACCTCTCTGATGCACAGACGGCCGGCCCCGAGCACCGAGCCGGGAGCACCACACGCCCAGACCTGAAGGCGTAAGTTGGCGGAAGTTAACGGCAGCGAGATTCACCAGAGCCACAAGGACTGCGGCCAGCACAGGGGCGCGTCCTCACGGGGAACGCTGCTCGGCCGCGCCCTCCGCGCCATCGCGCCAGGCGTCCTGCCCGGAGAGGCGACACGCGGCTCCGTGAGGCGGTGTGGGGAGCGGGCTGGCCCGGCGCGGGACCTCGCACGCGGCCGGCGCGGGTCTGAGGCGGCAGGCGGCCCCGAGCGCCACCAGGTGTGGCCCCAACGCCAAGGCGAACACCTAGTGGAACAAACGAAGCCCCAGGGCCGTGCTGGGGGGCCGGCACTCCGTCTACACCGGCCCCGCGGCTCCTGACACCGGCGGGTTGGTGCTTGACGGGCGCGCCCCGCCTCGCTGACGCCCTCAGACGACGGCCGGCGCCAAACCCCGGCCTCCCGCTCCCAGCGGCCGGGCCTCACTCGACCCCAAACCCCAAAGGGGCCCCGGGCCGCCGCCGCCGCCGCCGTGCCTCGCCTCGCCTCGCCTCGCCTCGCCGCGCGCCGCCCGGAAACGCTCGTGGTCGCGCGCCGGCGGGCCGCAGTGCACGACGGGAAGAGAGGCGCGGGCCGCCGCGCGCCTGCGCAGAGCCGTGGCGCGAGCCCGCCGGCACGCAGGCGCGCGCCCGTCGGTTGAGCAGGAGCCGTGGCGGCGCCGCAGGTAGGAGGGGCCGGGCCCGGGCCGGGAGCGGCGGCCGCGCCGTCTCGGGAAGGAGCGCCGCGCGCCCCCGCCGCCGGCCGTGTTCGGGCGGGAGGGCCCCGGCCGCCAGAAGGCGAGTCCTCGTGGTCACTCGGGGGTCCGCGCCCGGGGCTCAGGCTGGCGATCGGGATTGGCCCGAGTCCCTGGGGGCCGGCCCGGGCCGGGGGCCGGGAGCGTCCGTCGTAGCGCGGCCGGCAACGTCCCCAGCCCTCTCCCAACTGACGGCACGGGAGGAGCGGTGCTTTTTATGTTTCTTTTTTGTTTGGGGGCCACACCCGGCTGTTCTCGGGGGTTGCTCCGGGCTCCGCGCAGGGATCACTCCTGGCGGTGCGGGGCGCCTGCGGTGCAAAGCCCCGCGCCTCCCTGCCAGCCCCGCGAGTGGTTCCTTTTGAAGACGAGTGTCAGATGAGATGAGGGTGGGGTATGCCCCACGTACAGGGGGGTAAAATTCTTTTTCTTTAGCCTCACGTTCCAGGGGCCCCCAACACTGGTTGCTGCTTGGCACCGCAGCTCTCCCACCACCACTGTCTGCCTGTATTACCAGAATCTTTGCAAAGTCGGTAGCGGGTTCGCTGCAAAGTCAACAGTATCATCCAGAGACTTGAAAAGTGAAGTAGAAGAGTCTGAGCCCTGAAGTCTTGAACTTAGTACGGCACAGCTAATGAACAGAAATCTGAGTCGATGCTGTTTTGCTTAGTACCAGGGACTAAACCTGGGGCCTCCTGCATAGAAGGCATAGAAGGTTCTCTACCATAAGCTCGATCCCCAACTCCCAAGAATCCTGCCCAGGAGGATTAACTTGCCTGGACTTGATCCCAGTCCAGCCCCTTGAAAAACTGGAGGCGAGAAAGATGGTATGGAGGAGGCCCAGGTTCAATTCCCAGCACTGGCGGGGTCCCCTGAGCACTGCTCAGGGTGGCATAGAAAACAAGAGTGTGAGTTGGAGCCCATTCTCCCTTGTCCTTGTGCCCAGCTTGTAAAGGAGGGACTTCTGTACAAACTGTGCTGTACAAGATTGTGTAAGGGTTAGAGATATGTAAAGCACTTGGGCCTGGCATGCAGTTATTTAACAGATGTCATCTGTAACATATGATCATGACTTATGGTAAAAGCCATTATGGACAGGTGTTGATGGAAAATAACGGTCGTAGAGAGGGTCCACTTAAAGGATGAAGTTTGCATCTTTAAGGAGGCAGCCCGGAAATGGAGAAGTTTGTAGCCATGCAAATTAGATTTGAAGCCTTTGAATCTGCCCCACACTGGGAAACAGGGCAGTTGGGTGGTGTGTGTCTTTAATATGAAATGGACTTCTGGACTGGGGGCAAACTCTGCCAATACACCTAACCACATGCGTAGGCCAGACTAAGCGACTTAGACGTGTTCTGATGACGGTTGTGTGGAGGTTCAGTCTGGCTGGGCTTCGGGGATGGAGGAAAATGACCCTCTTTGCTTTGGAAGCGCTGAGTGTCAGTGCCGGCTGCTACACTACCTTTATTCACACACACCTTTCCCTCTACCCTCCCTCTAGCCCTCTGCCCTCCCTGCTACTCTTCCCAATGCCTGTTGATCGTCTCTGATCGCTAGAGGCCCTACACCCACATAGACCTGAGAGTTTTTTGGATTCAGGGGCTATCTTGTGGGGACCAGAGCAATAGTACAGTGGACAGGGCGCTTGCCTTATATGCTACCAAGCTAGGTTCGATCCCCGGCATCCCATCTGGTTCCCCCTAAGCACTACCAGGAGTGTTTCCTGAGTGCAGAGGCAGGAGTAACCCCTAAGCATCACCAATGTGGCCCCCCAAAAAGAGGAGATCTTGATTCTGGTGACTGCCCTTGATGAGGGCATCATTCCCCAGATTTCAGTATAAACGGGATTTTTCTGGATGGAATGTTTTCTGTCTGCATTGCAGTTTTCTCTGTCCTCCCATCTGGTGCTGTGGTATCTGGAGGACAGGCCGCTGGCAGCATGTCCACGTACTGAGAGCGACTTTGCCTGTTCCTCTCAGGTTCTTGTTCCTTCCTGGAGGAAGTGTCAGAAAGGAATGACGCCTGACTAGTGAAGTGTGGACACAGGTGTGAGTTCAGCGAACCAAGCAAGCTTCTGCCTTGAGGATCTTGGAGAATCACCCAGCACCGAGTTCACGTGTCTCTCTCCACGGTAGCGCTGGCCAGGGAGGCCTCTCCGACGTGAATGTTAGCAGAAGCAAGTGTCAAACATGCTCCGTGTGAAAAGACCTTTGAGGTGCTTTGCTCAGGAGTGCAAACTCGGAAAACTCCTTAGCAAGAAATAGGACCCCCGGGAAACTGAGCGTACCCCCCACCCCAGTGCACATGCCCAGGCCCACCTTGCCTCTGAAGCCGCTGCAGGATGGATGAGTCGGATGAGGATTTCAAGGAACTCTGTGCCAGCTTTTTCCAAAGGGTGAAAAAGACCACCAAGGACTCGGTTGGGGAGAGGAAAGCACAGAGGGGTGCGGACAGCAGCGAGCCGAGGAGCAAGGTGCTGAGGGCCAGGCGGGCTGCGAGTAAGGCGCTCCCCGGCAGCCAGGCGGCCCGGAGGAGAAGGCCAAAGGCGGCCCTGGAGAGTGAACCGGGTCCACCCAAAAGTGGGGACAGCGGCGCAAGCGCTTCTGCCATGCCTCCGGAATGCAGGAACACCCCAGCAGGTAATGAGACCGCACCACTGCAAAGGGGGTCAGAAAGCTTTTGGGAAGGGGCCAGCTGGTAGACTGGTGCGGGGCTGTGGCGTCTGGGAATGGCTCAGCGCTGGAGACTGGCGCCACACTTAGGCTGCTGAGGCGACAGTGCGGGGGCGTGGTTCCCGGGAGATCCTTTACGTCCTTCCTTTCCCCAGCCAGGCCCCTTTCGTCCTTTTCCTGTTTGCTTAAAGCAGCCGTGACCCTTTCATATTTTTTTCCAGCCCCAACCCCTCCCTCTCACCCCATGCTGACCCTTCCTCTCACTGCCAGCACGCGCAGGCGGCTCTGCCACACTCGCACACACGGCTGCACGGCCACACTCACGCACACACGGCTGCACGGCCACACTCGCACACACGGCTGCACGGCCACACTTGCGCACACGGCTGCACGGCCACACTCGCACATACACGGCTGCACGGCCACACTCGCGCACACGGCTGCACGGCCACACTCGAGCACACGGCTGCACGGCCACACTTGCACATACACGGCTGCACGGCCACACTCGCGCACACGGCTGCACGGCCACACTCGCACATACACGGCTGCATGGGCCACTCTCTGACATGGCTGCACAGCCACACTCGCACACACACAGCTACGTCACTTCCTGCCCTTCATCACCTGTCCGCAGTGTGGTCAGCTCAGCCGTGTGGAGCCCGGGAGGTTCAGGGCTGCTCCTCGTTTATTGGCCCCTAGTGTTCCCTGTGAGAATCTCAGGAAGGCGATGCCTGACTCCCCCAGAAAACCGCACCCCATCCACCTGGGAGACCGACATCCCCGGGCTCCACCGAGGCCATCTGTGAACTGCTGACATGAGAGCGTCCGTGTGAGACTGCCGCCTGCAGGGAGGACGGGCGTCAGTCGGCGCCTTCCTAAGGGCTCTGTCGAGCGGCTGTTAGCATTCTCACAGTTGCGCAGCCGTCACCCCTGGCGCCCGGGCAGATGTTCCTGTGAGGTAGATTATCTGTGCTCAGATAAATCTAGTGAGCACTGACCCTATTTGACTGAGCACTTTGAAACATGACGCGTGGGCAAGCCTTGCCTCCTGGCCTGACGCCCCGTTCCCCTCTGCCAGAGAGTGCTCCCAGCTGCGACGCCCAGCATCCTCCTTGTCCAAGCGAGCCGTTGCCAAGTTCCCCCAAGCCCCGCGCAGCCGAGCTGGCCGTACGGCGCATGCAGCAGTTCAAGAGAGCGCACCCCAAGCGCCTGAGACATGCCTCCAGCGGGGGCTCGCAGGAGGCCACCCCCGAAGACGACATCCCGGAGCGGCCTGGAGAGGAGCCCACAGCAGCGCCCGGTAGGCCGGGAGGGTCTCAGGGCTCTCACCGGGGCGGCAGGAGGGGAGCTTCCTGTGTGTGGTCTCGTTCCCTGGGCATGACCGTTGTCTGTGCATAAAGCAAGGTCATTTCTCACTTAGCTTCCTTCACCGGTACCTCTTTTTTTCATTTTTTAAAAATTTTATTTATTTATTTGCTTTTTTTGGGTCATACTCGGAGATGCACAGGGGTCATTCCTGGCTCATACACTCAGGAATTACTCCTGGCGGTGCTTGGGGGACCATATGGGATGCTGGGATTCGAACCCAGGTTGGCCGCGTGCAAGGCAAACGCCCTATCCACTATGCTATCACCCCAGCCCCTTTTTT
This sequence comes from Sorex araneus, assembly GCF_027595985.1. Lineage (NCBI taxonomy): Eukaryota > Metazoa > Chordata > Mammalia > Eulipotyphla > Soricidae > Sorex > Sorex araneus. Next base: position 221,335,942 of record NC_073305.1, read on the forward strand.
CATTGTTTTTGTTTGGGGGTCACACTCGGTGCTGCTCAGGGATCAGTCGAGGGATCGAACCTGGGTCGGCCACATGCAAGGCACACGCCCTACATGCTGTACTGTCACCCCGGCCCCTTTCCTTCAATTTTGAATAAAAAGTCTTGTTGGCCTGGGAGCTTGCGACCCTGGAATGCCCGAGGAGGCTGACTTGAGCAGAACTGGGAAGGCCCTGAGCCTGACACCAGCACCAACCGCTCGGGCCCTCGGGGCCACAGAGCCCGCCCCTGTGCTGAAGCCTCCCGGGAGCCCGTGGTGCACCCCACTCCGGCCCTGCCCCCAGCCCCCAGTCCGGGGTTGAACCATGGCCTGGGCCAGTGTTGGTGTGTCCTCACGGGCGCCGCGCCTCTCCCCAGACACCGGGCTCCCTGCCGCGGGCGGCGACACTGCGGTGGCCCGGGCCCTGCAGCAGGAGCTGGGGCAGGAGCAGGTGGCCCCCTGCGGCGGCAGCCCGGAGGACAGCGGGCTGTTCTGCTGCCAGATCTGCCAGAAGAACCTGACTGCCATGAGCGTGGCGCGCAGGGAGCAGCACGTGAACAGGTGAGAGGCCGGGCCCCTGCACGTCCGTGGGCGCCCCCGCGTGGCCAGGGTGGGTCCTGTCTGCAGCGCCTTCCTCCAGGTGCCTGGACGAGGCTGAGAAGGCTGTGAAGTCTCCGGCGCCTCCCGTCCCCGAGTGTCCCATCTGTGGCAAGCCCTGCCTCACGCCCAAGAGCCGGCTCAGCCACCTGAAGCAGTGCGCGGTGAAGATGGAGGTGGGCCCGCGGCTCCTGCTCCAGGCTGTGCGGCGGCAGGCAGCGCCGCCCGAGGGCACCGACGCCCCAGGGACCCCGGTCTGCAGGTGAGTCGCTGTGAGGGTGCTTCTGCCCGTCTGGGCTGAGACCTGGGAGGCACGGCCGTCTCCTGGGCCCGGTGGGCAGGGAAGGTACCTCTGGGCTTTGGAATGGTCCATGCTGGACAACTGGAGAAGGGACAGTTGGGCAGGTTTCCTTGAGGCCTGAGATCCTCGTGGTCATTCCTGTCGCCTTCTGTGTGTGTGACCCTGGCATGGTCATCTTGGTCGTTTGCCGCTTGACATTGGCATCTGGTCGCTGGGTGAAGGCAGCACAACATGTCAGGGGGCCTCCCTGTCAGTGTGAGTGACAGGTCTATGCCCTGCCCCTCTGGTGTGAGTGATAGGTGTGTGCCCCGCCCCTCCGGTGTGAATGACAGATCTGTGCCCCGCCCCTTCAGTGTGAGTGACATGTCTGTGCCCCGCCCCTCCAGTGTGAGTGACAGGTCTTTGCCCCGCCCCTCTGGTGTGAGTGACAGGCTGTGCCCCGCCCCTCTGGTGTGAGTGACAGGTTTGTGCCCCACCCCTCTGGTGTGAGTGACAGGTCTGTGCCCCGCCTTCAGTGTGGGGAGTGGTTGCTATAGGAGGCCCTGCCAGCAGACTGGCACACAGCAGGGCAGTGGGGCAGCTTTCCTCCACCTTGGTCCTGCCAGAGTTGGCCCGACTTGGTAAGAAAAAAATGAAGGCTCTGAGCCTTCATTTCTGGAGGTTTGGGGCTCTGTGGAGGCGGAGTGGGGCAAACAGGCCGCACCCGCAGTGCTCAGGGACCCTGCAGTGCTGGGGATCAAGCCGGTTGGCAGGGGGCAAGGCCTGACCTTGTGCTGCTTCTCGGGCTCCGACTGGGACTTCTTTGCTGTGTGTGGCCGCTGAGGAGCTGGGGGGAAAGCCGGAGGGCTCGGTGGGGCCCGAGCCTTCACGGGAAGCCTCCCCTCATCCGCCCTGGCCCAGCTGTGCAGAGACCCCTCAGCCACGCCTGCATGGCGGGACTCCACCAACCCCAGACAAGCGCCCCTGCATCTCGTTGCTCCGGGAAGTGAGGCCAGGTGTGGGGCCTCTTGGAAGGTGCCGAGAGCAGGAAACAGCCCCGGGCACTTGCTGGGCCTGGGTGATGCTGGGCCTGGTCGGGTGGGCATTGAAACTGGCAAACACAGCTGCGCCCTGGCCCAGCGGAGGGCACGGGCCTTTGAGAATCACCCCTCGCGGTGCAGGGAGGCGACCGGGCAGGGCTCTGTCCTGCCGTGCTGAGGGACACCAGCGCCATCTCGGTTCTCTGGCCAGGAAATCCTTGAGGGACTCTCCCAGCCCATGCGGCACCTTATGGCCTCCAGCCAGTGAGAGCAGAAGTGCCCGGGGCCTGGCATGTGGGGGCCCCCATGCTGGCGCCACAGAGAGGGGGTGCAGGAGCTTCCAGCTGCCTCCTCAGATGGAGGCCCCAGGCCCGGGAGATCACCAAGGCAGCAGGAGGAGTGGAGGGAGCAGGGAAGCAGGACGCGGGCCGGACAGCCCCCCGTGCACCCCCTCTGCCCTGACCCCCATTTGGTTGCCCTTTGAGCTGCAGCAGTCACGAGGGAGGTGTGAAGCAGAAGGGAGCCCCCAGCAAGGAGCCGCGCAAGAGACGGAAGGTCGGACACGAGCCCCCCTCCGAGGACCTGCTGGTGGCTCTGGCGCTGTCGCGCTCCGAGATGGAACAGGAGGCCGTGCCCGCTGTGTTCAGACTGGGAAGCGCTGCCGCGGGGACCGGGCCGGGAGCGGGTAGGTACACTGCCCCCAGCCGCCAGCTGAAGGTGCCCGCAGGCAGGGCCCGGGCCAGCTAGTGCCAGCCCTGAGCTCTGGCTTCTGTCCACCCTAGAGAAGAGGGGTCGCAAGAAGAAAGACCCCGTGTCCCCACCCCGGCTGCTGGTTCAGGACCCGGAGACCACAGGCCGGCAGCTCGAGGACCGCGTGGGCCAGCTCCTGGCGGAGGAGGTGGAGGTGGCCAGCACGCCCCCGCTGCCCGCCAGCAGGATTCGGGAGGAGCTGGGCACTGCCAGCTGGTGTCTGCGGCCGCCTGTGGGGAAGCCTAACTTCCTGTGGGAGGGTAGCACGCTGGCCCAGGGCTGGCCCCCAGACGCCTACTACTCGGCCCGTCTCTGCCCGTCCCTGAGGCCCCAGCAGCCTGCCCAGGTGCGCCTTCTTGAGGGGGTCTCTGGGTGGGCAGAAAGTTCGGGATGGAGGGGGGCATCAAGACAGTGCATGCGGGGGCTGGAGCGATAGCACAGCGGGGAGGGCGTTTGCCTTGCACGTGGCTGACCCAGGTTCGATTCCCAGCATCCCATATGGTCCCCTGAGCACCGCCAGGAGTAATTCCTGAGTGCTGAGTGCAGAGCCAGGAGTAACCCCTGTGCATCGCCGGGTGTGACCCAAAAAGCAAAAAAAAAAAAAAAAAAAGTGCATGCGTCCTTACAGCTGCGACATGGCTCCCCTATGTCAGTTCTGGGGTCCCAGGGCCTGTGTGGGAACTCGGAGTCCCCTCTGGAGCCCGGAAGCAACAGCTCTCACCTTGAGCAGAGCCGCCTAGCCCAGTGGCGACAGGGCGTGGCCTAGTGCTGTCTGGGCTGGGAGTGGCACCCTCGCCACAGTCACTCAGCTTTCCCGCCCCCTCAGGCTGCCACGCGGAAGCTCACGTCTTCGTGGCCCCCAAGCTCCCACCCTGCAGAGACCCCGTCCCCGTCAGCCAGCCAGAGGGAGCAACAGGCCCTGCAGGACCTTGTGGAACTGGCAAGAGAGGGGCTGGGCGGCAGCCAGGGGCCCTGCAGCGGGGGCCCTGCCAGCTCCGGAGGGGCCACAGGTGGGCATGGTTGCGGGTGTGGGCTGCTGTCTCACGTCCGTCCCACAAAGGGGGCAGGGTGGCTGATGGGAGGGAGCCTGCCGGGCGCGTTTCTGGGGATGGGCATCGTGGGGTGGGTGTCACTTACCTGTGACCCTTTCTCAGGGGAGCACTGGGCGTCGGGCTGCCTCCCGCCCACGGGGTTTGTCCTGCCATCTGCAGAGCCCCTGGACCAGGATGGCCGAGCCGCGGTAAGATGTCCCGAGGCGCGCCTGGCTCTGCCCCTCTGCCCTTGGCCTCAGCCCTGGATCCCCGCTGGGTGGCTCAGTCAGCATGTGACCTGGGCGTGGTTCTGGAAGGTTCACTCAGGGGGCTCACTGGCCGCCCTCCCCCCCACAGCTTGTGCTCTGGGTTGCTGACAGGTGCGGGTGGAACTTGGGTTCTCAGCATCGGCATATCCACCCCTGCACGCCGGGCGCCGTGGCTCTGGGAGCGCTCCGGCTGGCCCCGCGCCCCGATTCTTGGGGGTCTCTTCTGTCCCGCGGTGGAGTACTAGCGGGAAACACTCCTCCCGGGAGCCGCGTTGGCAGCAGCTTTAAGTCCTGCGCCCACAGCTGGTCAGAGAGTGGCCAGGTTTGCCACTTGTGTCCCGAGAGCGCGCCCACAGCTGAGCCTTCCGGAGAGTTCTTCACGCTCCCGGCCCTCCCGCAGGATGCGCTGGGCCGGCTGCTGGCCGACTTCAGCGCCATGGTCAACAACCCCCACCTGAGTGACGTGCAGTTCCAGATGGACAACGGGGATGTGCTCTACGCCCACCAGTTTGTGCTCTATGCCCGCTGCCCGCTTCTCATGCAGTATGTGAGTGCGGGCGCCCTGTGGCCCCACCCCCAGGCCCCACCTGCGTCGCCACCAGCATTAAGCTGCCCTCGGGAAGACTCACTGAAGTTTGGGACAGGATGAGGAGGCCTCGGGGCGGGGAAAGATCTCTGAGATCTTGTTCCGATGAATACAGTTCTCCCCTAGCCGGGAGGACGCTTGCCTTGCACACGGCCAACACAGTTCAATCCCCGACATGCCACATGGTCCTGAGTACCACCGGGTGCGATCCCTGAGTGCAGAGCCGGGAAGATCCTGAGCTGGGGCCACATGCTGCCCCCTGACCGTCAGGCTCTCCCCGACAGCCTCCTGCACGTCCTCTTCCCACAGGTAAAGAGTGAGGGCTTCCTGGCCGTGGAGGACGGTGATCTGAGAGTCCAGCGTGTGCTGCTGAGCGACGTCAGCACGGAGGCCACCCGGGCCTTCCTGCACTACCTCTATGCTGCTGATGCCAGCCCAGCCCCCAAGCTGGCCGCTGACCTGAGCTCCCTGGCGCACAGGTCAGGCCTGGTCTTGACTCACTTCACAGCCTGTGACGTCAGCTAGGAAGGATGAGCAGACGGGCTGGCCACTCCTGGGAGGGTCAGGGCTGACACCTTTTAATCCCAAATTACGGCCAGTGAGACCCTCGGATCAGGCCTGTCGGTTGCACCAGGACATCAGCCATGGACTCTTAGCTCCCTGGTCAGCCTCAGCCCCAAGACCTGCCGGGATTGCTGGAGAGCGATACTTCCCAGGCACGGTATCAGGGAAACAAGCCTCACCCCCCTGGGCTGTGTCTCAGACAGGTGACCGAGGGGCCGGAGCAGCACAGCAACCTGCAGGGCATTTGCCTTACAGGCAGCTGACCTGGGTTTGGCCCTCGGTACCCTCTCTAGTTCCTCGAGCACCCCAGGAGTGCTCCCTGAGCGCAGAATCAGGAGTCAGCCCTGAGCACTACCAGGTGTGGCCCCAAAATTAAAAAGGGTGACAGGCAGCACAGCGTGGCAGAAGAGTCTGCCCCCAAAGGAAAGGACTCGTGGCTGGCACGCTGCTCTACCCGGGTGCGAGGCGCCCCTCCCAGGCGGCAGCCCGCGGCGGGGAGGACGTGCGCCCCCGTCTCACACTCGAGCAGGAGAAGGGAAAGGCCCGGTGGGCGCCTCGCGCTGACGGTGGGGGTGACGCGGCATTTCCCCTTGCAGGTTCGGCGTGCGGGAGCTGCTGCGCCTGTGCCCGCGAGCCCCCGCTGGGGCCGACGCTGTGGGCGGGCAGCAGGAAGAGCAGGAGGGCGGTGCCCGGCAGGCCGAGAGCTTCCAGGAGCTGCTGCGGTCCATGTGGGCCGGGGAGGAGGAAGACGCCGAGGACGCGGCAGAGCCCGAGACGCGGGAGGAAGACAGAGAAAACGTGGATGACGCCGACATGGACGAGATTTATGAATTCGCAGCTACGCAGCGGAAGCTGCTCCGGGAGGAAGCTGCCGTGGAAGCTGCGCGGGAGCCGCTGAGGGAGCACAGTCCGCTGAGGGAGCACAGTCTGGACCGGGTCCTGCGCCCGGAGCCCACGGAGTCTCCCGAGAGAGCAGGGGGCGAGGCCCCAACGGAAGAACTCAGTCCCCGCAGCCTCACGAGCCCTGTGGGGGGCTCCCGGGCCACTGCCGGCGAGCAGCCCTTCTCAGCACCAGGAGACCCCCGACCACCTGAGGCAGAGCTCAGCAGAGCCCGGGACGGGGCGCCCTCCCAGCAGGCACCCCCAGGGTCCCCCTGCCTCCTGCCACAGCCCCCGCCCCTCGGTGATTCATCCCCTCTGGCGCCCTCATCACAGGGGGGCGCTTCCGTGACACCCACCCAGAACTCACCGCCCCAGCAGGAGAGGCACAGAGGGGACCTCACGCTACCTGAAGGGCCAGCGCGTGAGAACGGCTGGGGATGCCCCATCTCCCCGGAACAGTCTCTCTCCATTGACCTGACGCAGGCGAAGGCCAGCCCCCGTTCTCCATCTGAAGTCATCCTCCTGCTGGACTCCGATGAAGAGCTGGAGCTAGAGCAAACCAAACTCAGGTCAGGAGGAAGGAGACTTCTAGAGTCCAGCCCCAAGTCCTGCGAGCTATTCTCCATCATCGACGTGGATGCTGACCCAGAAGGCGCCCAGAGCTCCCCTGCGGGAGAGACGGCGCCCCCGCAGGAGGACCCGTGGGGGGACAGAGGTACCCCGCCGCTCTTCTGCGACCCTGAGAGCAGCCCCGAGACTGACCGGGAGTCCTCGTGGCTGGTGCCCGCCACCCCACTGGCCAGCGCCAGCTGTGATCACTCCTCCCAGACCCAGATCTCGGGCCTCGGGTCCAGGACGTTGGGGAAGCCAGTGGCCCAGCCCAGGACTCCGGTACAAGAGGGGGACAGGCCCAAGGCCACGGAGAAGTCGCCGGTGATGGTGCTCCAGGCACGGTCGCCAGCACGTCCTTGCCCGGTCACCCCGGGAAGCCCTGAGAGCAGACGGCAGGTCCCCAGAAGTACAGGCCGACACCTCGCCCACTGCTCCCCCGCGTCTCCCCATCGAGACTCACGGGCCCGCCCCAACTTGCCCCCACACTTCCACTCCCCCAAATGCAGCCCCCCAGGGGTGGCCAGTGAAGTGGTGGAAGTTGAGGACAGTGAGGAGGAGGAGGGAGGCTCCGCCCACCGGGCCCGCAGCAGCCCCCTGCTGGACGGGGACCCCCCCCTGCCCCCTGACTGCAGCTGGAACGCAGAGCCCCTCTCGCCCATCCCCATCGACCATCTGAACCTGGCGCGCGCAGGACCCCTGAGTGCCAGCAGCCCCGACGGCAGGGCCAGGGCGGCCCCGGACAGTGCGGCGGGCCGCTCCCCGGCTCGGCTCAGCACCACCCCCATCAGGGGCAGCTGCCCGGGCCCGAGGGGCTCCCCAGGGAGCGGCAGGCTGAGCTTCCTGAACTCCTCTCTGTGGGACGACTGGGACGGCGAAGAGCAGAAGTCTGCGGAGCTTCCGGTGCTGGCCGGGACCCCAACTCAGACCCCTGGCACTGACAGGGCCCAGAGGTCCGGAGGATTCCAGACGCCAAGTGGGTAGTGGCGGGCAGGGGGGCCCTGGAGGGGATCGGTCAGGAAATGGGCTTGGGTGTGTCCAAGGCCCCCAGGCTCCCTGCAAGGCACTCCCTTGCCTTCTAGATCCTTCTAAAGAGTGGAGGGAGTCAGCTCTCAGCTGAGCTCAGCAGGGCATGGAGCCAGCCGTGCCCGTAGGCCCGTCTCCCCCCCCCCCCCACGCCCCGGCCCCCACACTTGGCTGCTGGCTGGAGTCGCCCCAGCAGGTGTGAAGTCAGATCTCTGCGAGTTGGGCTTCCTGGCAGAAAATAACATTCAGTATCTTTTCATGAGCTGATTATTGGCCATTTGTTCATTTCCTCCCCCCAGCCCCCCCCCCCAAGAAATGGCTACCAGATTCTCTGCCAATTTGGGGGCTACTATTTTTGTTCTTTGGGGGCCACACCCAGAGATGTTAGATTACTCCTGGCAGGACCGGGGTGGGGGAGCCGTGAGGTTCCAAGGAGGGCAGCCCGGGCTCCTGAGCGCCAAGCCCCACATGGCCTTCTGCACCGGCGCCTCTGCTGGGCGAGTAAGTCCCGGCGTCCGGAACTGCTCCAAAGGCCCCGGTGCCTAGTGTGGCAGCAGCACCGGGCGGGCGGCAGGGCTGGCAGCTCTGGTGCGGCATTTCTCTTGTGGCAGAAACCGGGAAGATGAGGCTGGAATATTTCTCCTATTTACTCAGAAGGTGCTAACCGGAAGAACTTGCCCCCGAAAGTCCCCATAACCCCCATGCCGAGATATTCCATCATGGAGACCCCGGTGCTGAAGAAGGAGCTGGACAGGTTGGTGTCACCCGCACACAGCCCCTCCAGGCTCGGGGCAGAGGCAGGTGAACTGTCCTGGGTATTGTCCCCCAAACTGCCCAGGCCCGGAAGCCAAGAGGGACGTGGCCGGGAAGGGGACTGTGCTGGCCAGGAAGGGGACTGTGCCTGGGGACTCAGCCCCTGGGGCCACTCAGGCCTCGCTCCGCCACAGAGCTGCGTCCCCGGTGCAGGGCCTGCTCTCGAAAAGCCTCGAAACCAGAGCCCTACGCAGTCTGGCCTGGGAAGTCACCAGTAGCACAGGGACGGCCCTTTGGGGATGCTCAGAGTGACCCCTGCCTCGTGAAAGGCCGCGAAGCCAGGCTTTTCTGTCCCTTACCTCGCTCGGCTCACCTACTTCTCCGTTCAGGTTTGGGGTCCGCCCTCTGCCCAAGCGCCAGATGGTTCTGAAGCTGAAGGAGATCTTCCAGTACACCCACCAGACGCTGGAGTCGGACTCGGACACCAGCGGCCAGCTGGCACAGTCGCCCCCGAAGGCACCAGAGGCCACCGTGGGGCCCAAGGGCCCCCAAAGTCTAAGAAGGCAGCAGCCGGCGGAAGACACTGTCCCTCCGAGTACCTTCCCAGACCCTGATGGTGACACCGAGCTCCCTGCCTCACAGGAGTCCGCGGCCACGGGCAGCAGTGACACCTCCTTCAGCTCACACAGGTAAAGCAGGAGGGCGAGGCCAGGGTTGGGCTCTGGAAGAAAGGGGGTTTCCTCTGGGCCGCCCCACAGAAAACGCGGGCTGCTCCCGTTGGCACCGTCACCGCGTTTTGGCCGAGGGCTGCATGTTCAGGCCGCGCACAGGCCTGGCGAGCTTCCTGCCGCCGGGGTCGTGGGCAGAGAGGGGCTGAGCGTCTGGTCTGCCTTCCAGTTCCTCCGGGGAGTTCGGCACAGCCTTTGAGTCCGCGGGAGAAGAGGAGGAGGGCGAGGACAGTGTCAGCGCGTCGCAGGCGGCTGTGCGGGCGGCGGCCACAGAGGCGGCCGTGAGCCACTTCATCCGCTCCCGGCCCGCCCTCTACCGCAAGGTGCTGCAGTACCAGCCCCTGGAGCTGGCAGAGCTGCAGGCCCAGCTCAAGCAGCATGGCATCCGGGTGGCCGCGGGGAAGCTGCTGGACTTCCTGGACGCCCACTGCATCACCTTCACCACGGCTGCGGCCCGCAAGGAGAAGACCAGGCGGAAGGGGCGACGGCCCGGGAGCAAGAGCAGGGGGCGCAGGGCCAAGGGGCCCCCTGCCCCGTCGGCACCCCTGGCCGCCGGCAGCCCGTGAAGCCCCGCCCCGCCCCCTCCCAGTCGTGTCTCAGGCATCTGAGTGTCTGTCCTGGGATGGACAGTCCGGCCACCCACGGCTCAGAGGCCCAGAGGTGCATGTGGGGGGCAGGTCTCCGTCTTGGTGTGTCCTTGTCCCGTATCGTGCAATAAAAAGCTTCCAGCTGGCCAGGCCCTGCTCTCTAGAACAGGAAGGAGGCTCGGCTCGGCCTGCACGGCCCTGCCCTGCTCCCAGGTGCCCCACACGCCATCCAGCTTTCATCTCGCACCTGTGCTGGTGCCCACGGCCGGCTTCCCCACGGCTGCCTGGGTGTGCTGGGGCACGCGGACAGATGGGCCGTGAGGACCGGGGCTTCGAGGGGCCTCCGGAGCACACCGTGTTTGGCGGGGTGAAGTGGTGGCCCCCAGCACACGGTCTCTGCGACAGACAGATCAGACTGCCAAGGACGGATGGCACTTCGACCAGCCTAAAGGTGGCTCCTGACCAGTTTTAAAGTAGCCCCACATTTGCGATCAGAGGGACTTGATCCCCTCCCGGTATAGTCCCCAGGGGTGACCGAAGCCTCCTGGGATATTGCTGTTCCCACCGGCTTGTGGTAGACTGACCTCTGGGGGAGGCCTGGGGGCCCTCACCTGGACAGGTGACCACACGGGCAAACCTTCTGCATGACGGGGGTGGTGGAGGCTGTAAAGAGGTTAAGGCCGCTGCCGGGGGAAGGTGAGGAACCTTGGCAGGTGGGATCATGAAGGCCACCAGAAGGCCAGCAGCAAGCCGGAGACGTGAGTCTTTGCAGGGCCTGAGTCAGTACAGGGTGAGGCGCTTACTGTGCAGGAGACCAACCTGGGTCCCAAGCTCCGCCCCGAGTGACCCCTGAGCACTGCTGGGTGTGGCCCAAACACAATAGCAAACAGCCCATCCTGACAACCAGGTACAAAACAGAACTTGGCCCCTAGAAATCAGACCCAACTCAGGTCCAGCCAAGGGGCTGATGTCCGCCGGGCAGCAGTGTGGGGACCCCTGCTGGAATCTTCCAGCAACTGCCCTGCCCTGGTGTGGCGCCCAGGAGCTGTGAAAAAGTCACTACTACGGTGGGGTTGGCAGGACCGTGACAGCCGGCTGTGATGGGACCAGAGCCCCCAGCAGTGCCATCTTCCCCAGCCCGGCCTGGCATTCGGCAAGCAACAGCCCCAGAGCCCAGCCCCGCAGGCGGAAGCCTCAGGGTCAAGTCAGGGAGGGTCAAGGCCATGCCAGACAGAAAGGAAAGGCGGGGTGGGGGTAGGAGCAGCCCAGGGGTGGGTCCTGCGGGCAGAGGCACAGGGATTGGGACAGCCGAGACCCCCGGAGCAGGCAGTTTCCTTCGCACTCTCCGGGCCGTCTCCCTGAGCCAAGAGGGCCGGAGATGGGCCCCTGCCGGCCTGGGCCTCACCCACTGTGTACACCCTGGTAACTGGGTGCTCAGGGCGCGCTGAGGGGCCACAGCAGGAAAAGGGTCCCCCATCACCCCGCAGCTCCCGAGATTCGGGGACCTGCCTGCACCCTCCCAGGTCACCTCCTCTCTGGCCCCTCCTCAGTGCTCCTGCTCCACACAGCGTCAGGCCTGCCTCCTGGACACTCGAGGCACAGACACACGTCGCTGGGCGGAAGTGGGACCCAAGAGTGGGACCCAGCTTCCAGTCGGGGACACTATGGCAGGCCCCCGTCCCCAAGAACACCTGCCGAGAGTGACCGCGTCCTGGTGCCAACAATCCCCAGGCCCCGACGCTGCTGGGGACCAGGGCAGGTGCTCCAGTGCCCGTGGCCCGGGCTGGGCGGCTCCCTGAGCACCAGGACTCGCTGGCGCCCTGGGTGGGTACGAGCCCCTCCGCCTCCCTTGCAGAGCGGTGACAGAGCCGCTGTGGCCGCGGCTCACTGCGCTGTCTGCGAGACTGTTGGCTTTTGACTCAGACAGGAAGGAGGGCTGAGGTGCGGCGGCACAGGAAGAGGTGAGGAACCCTGGCCGTGAGAGCCGGGGTAGGCTTGGGGACCGCTGCACACCAGGCCCGGACCTGCCACCGATTCCCAGGACCCCTCCCTACCTCCCCGCTACCACCTCTGCTGGGGCCCGGACCGGACGCAGCTCCTCAGTCCCCTGGCCGGGCACCCCAGGAGGTAAGTGCTGGCAGGGAGGAAGCGGTTCAGCTGCAGGAAGGCAGCCACCGCTCTCAGGGCTGGCTGGGGTGGAGTAGACAAACGGCCCCGTGAGCGAGGGACAGAGCCCAGCGATGGCGCAGGAAGGAGCAGGAAGGAGCCGGGCGTGCAGAGGCGCTGCGGGGGAGGCCCCAGGGTGCAGCCCGGGAAGCTGCTCGGTGGGTGGGAACACGGGAGCCTCACGGGAGGGGGCGAGCGCCGAGCCAAGCAGGTTCCTGCTCCCGCCAGTTCTGTCCTGACTAGGCTCCTCGGACCCTCGATGGACACACACCTTGTGGGGCTCTCCACAGGCTCCGGGGCGGTTGGGGGCGGGGGGAGGGCAGGCCGGGTGTCTCCAGGGTTGGCCCAGGGACACCAGTGCCTCAGGACAGGCCTGCGGCAGGGGGGCCTCGTCCCCCTCCTCTGTGAAGCTGCCTTGGGGCTCAGCACTGAGCAGGCAGCAGGACAGCGATGTCCAGGAACCCAAGACTGTGCCCTCTGGTCACCAGGCACGGCAGGGGGGCCAAAGGGGCTCTGCGAGGGGCCAGGATCCAGGTCTCAGAGATCAGGCAGAACTGACCAGGCAGCAGGATGGTGTCTGCGACAGCCCCAGGGGGCCCGGCTTCCCAGCAAGGCCCTGTGGGGCGCAGAGCTGCCACGCAGCTCAGACACTGGACCCTCGGCCTTCCCTGGGCAGCACCCCACCCCCATCCCAGGCCTGCCCCGTTGGCATCTCAGCCACAAGCCAGGCCTGGCAAGAAGTGACCTCAGTCAACCCCCAGCACTACAAAGTCCCCTGAGCACTGCTGGGTGTGGCCCCAAACTCCCCCCACTCTGTTCCGGATAATGTCCCACCAGGGGCAGACTCATTGCCCCCGCCCTCCTGTGGGGCCCCAGCGCCTCCAACCTGCGTCTACCTCTAGCAAAGCCTCCCCACCCCGTGAACAGGACAGAGCCGCACGACGGTCTCGACGTTAGAAACCACTGCTGCTAGCTAACTTAAAGGTTAGAGCAGACAGAAGCAAGGCAGAGAAAAGGAACAATGAGAAAAACCCAGGCACAAAGCTTGTCTCTCTGAAAAGTTCCCCAAAACCTGACCGTCGGGGCGGGGAGAGAGCTCAGAGGGCTGGAGTAGCAGAGGCGCGACTGCAGGGTCGCCAGAGCAGCGCTAAGATAATCCCAAGCCTCACATGCAGGGGCGCCCCCAAAATACAAAATGTAAACTCAACGAAACTCCCAACACAGCAAGCCCTGGCCTTGATAGACTCCCGGAAAGTTCCACCGAGCACTGAGACAGGTAGCGGGCGGAGAGAGTACAGGGCCAGGGCCCTCCCCGCAGCCACCTCCCCCTGACTCCCGGCACTGCACAACCTCAGAGCACTGCCTTGGAGGCCCCGAGCTCCCCGTGTCCCAGGTGATGGCGGCACTGCTGGGCCTGAGCAGCACAGCATCCTTGAACCCTTGCACTCAACCGCTGGCCTGGTTGGTTGATAATTGCTAGGAGGGGTCCCTGGGCCCCCTGTGCACTGCTTGGGAGACCCCCACCCCAAGAAAAAAGAGAAGTAGCAATACAAAGCCTTCCCAAACTTAAAAAAAAAAAACCGCAGAGCATGCTTTCAGATTCACTGAGTCACGCCACACGGCAAGAAAGCGCCCAAGAAATATTCCTAATGAACAGCAATGCAAGCCCTCAGTGGAATGTGTTTCTGGAATGCAAGGTTGGTTCAGCAGAGAGAATCAGTCATGCCTCATCAACGGAATGAAGGAAGGAAACGCATGATCATCTCAAGCACTATAGGAAAAGGACTTGACAAAATTCAACACCCTTTCACGAACGAAAAATATCCAACTAGGAATGGAAGGAGCAGAGGAATCAAGCTCATGTAACAGGAGCCATACACACAGAGCAAACAGCAGCATCGTTCCCCACGGCCGCGTCAGAGAAGCAGCTTGCCCGCCCACGACTGAGCGGGCGCCAATGAGCAGGGCAACGGAACCTTCACCCACGATGGGTCACCTGTGGCCAGCTCTGCCCTGTCACAAGAATGGGCACTCTCAGGTGCTCCCCACTGGCTTTGAGCTCCCCCGAGTCTTTTCCATGCAGAGCAGTTCATGTCAAGAGGGTGCAGGAAGGATGCTGGGTCCGGGGACTGTGGCCGGCGGGCCCCTCCCAGTGAGCAACTGGGCCCAGAGAGCACAGGCGAGGCTGGAAGGCGGAGACAGTTTCGGTCCTCCGCTGGGACTGCCTAGTCCCACAACCCTTCTCTCCTAGGCCCATGGACAAGGAATGGCCGCCCCAGTGCCTCGACGAGCCTAGGGCCAGCTGGAGGACACCCCACCCACTGCAGGTGAGGAGAGGCGGGACGGCTCGGGTGCCCTGTGGACTGAGACACAGGGAGCACCAGCGATGGCGCCAGGGGCGTCATCCCGGCAGCAAAGGCAAGCGGGCAGGTGGGACCCTCGGGGCAGGAGGGCGGAGGGATGCGGGTACAGAGCAGCCCCGCGCTCTGCTCTGTGCACACGGCCGCCCTTTCTTCCTGGTCATTGTCTCCGTGTTTGTTCGGTTTTGGTGCCACACGAGGTGGGACCCAGGGGCTGCTCCTGGCTCAGTGCTTGGGGGACCATGCGGTGCAGGGGTGAAAGCTGCAGGGCATGTCACACCTGGGCTTAGGGAGCAGTTTAAGCTTTCCAGGAAGTGCCGGGTCCCCCCTTTCTCCTTCCACATCCTCACGAGGGCAGCCCAGCTCGAGGGCACCTTTGTTACTGGGCCTGAACCTCCTCTGCACTGGCACCCCACAGGGCTCCCCGCGCCCACCCTGAGGTTCCCCGAGTACAGAGCCAGGAGTTAAGCCCCGGACACTGCCAGTGTGACCCCAAAAGAAAACAAAAGCCTCCGCACTCCACCCATTCGTCCTTCGCTCCCCCGCCCCTGAGCCCTGGCAATCTCCCTGCTGTCTCCTCAGTTTAGCTTTTCCAGAACAGGGCCCGGAGTCGCAGGCTAGCCTTCCAGGCCAGCAGCCCGCACATGCCCGAGCCCTGCCACGTTACCCATGACGGCTCAGCGACACAGAGAGCCCAGGCGGCCCATCCCTTGTCACACAGCCAGTAAGTGGGGAGGGAGGGTCCAGGGGTGGGTGCTCAGGCTCCAGGCCAGGCCCTGCTTGCACCCTCTCCTGCTTCGCCTCCGGACACTTCCCATCCTGTCCCTTCTGGACGTTCGCTTACCTGTCCAGGTCAGTCTGGGGACTCAGCTCAGACCCTCTCCCTGCAGCTCCTGGTGTCAATCCTGGATTCCATGAGAAAGCAGGAGGTGTGGACGGGTGGGGAGACTGGCCAGGGCCACGGTGCCAGCTCCCCGGCCGTGCAGGTGAAAGCCCTCGTGGACCTGCTGGCCGGGAAGGGCAGTCAGAGCGCGCAGACCCCCTGCAGAACGCCCGATGCTGCGCTCCGGCCCCACGGTCATGGTAGGCAGAGGGGGGTGAGTGCTCTCGGGCCGCCCCGCCCCGCCCCTTCCCGGTTCCATCCTCTGGTCTCGTCCTGCAGACTCCAGGATCCAGAGGCACCGCGAGGCTCTGCTGAGCAGGGTGGGCAGCGGCCCGGAACCAGGGACCACCTGGGCCAGGCTGCAGCTGGCGGAGGGCCTGACGGACCTGCAGCTCAAGGAGCATGACTTCACGCAGGTGGAGGCCACCCGCGGGCACTGGCCTGTGGCCAGGCCCCTCCCCCTCGACAGGCTCTTCCTTCCCCTGTCTCGGGTGTCCATCCCGCCCCGAGTCTCTGTCACCATCGGGGTGGCTGGTGTGGGCAAGACCACCCTGGTGAGGGAGTTTGTCCGCCTCTGGGCTCAGGGGCAGGTGGGCAGGGACTTCTCCCTGGTGCTGCCCGTGACTTTCCGGGACCTGAACACACATGACAAGCTGTCCGCAGACAGACTGGCTCGCTCGGCCTTCCTGCAGGCCGGCGAGCTGGGCCCCGCCCCCTCCCTGTCCAGGGCCCTGCTCATCCTGGACGGGCTGGACGAGTGCAGGGCCCCGCTGGACTTCGCCGACACTGCGGCCTGCACGGACCCCAGGAAGGAGCTCCAAGTGGACCACCTCGTCACCAACATCATCCGGGGCAACCTCTTCCCGGAGGTCTCGGTCTGGGTCACCTCCCGCCCTGGCACGGCAGGCCAGATCCCGGGGGGCTTGGTGGACCGGCTGACGGAGATCCGGGGCCTGAACGAGACGGAGGTCACTGCGTGTCTGGAGCGGATGTTCGCCGAGGCCCCAGCCCTGGCCGCCTGGGCCCTGAGCCAGGCGCGGGCCAACCGCGCGCTCTACCTCATGTGCACCGTCCCGGCCTTCTGCCGCCTGGCGGGCTCGGCCCTGGGCCACGTGGGCCGCCACCGGCGAGGGCCCCAGGACGCCGAGCCGCAGCCCCCCAGGGGCCTGTGTGAGCTCTACTCCTGCTACTTCAGGATGGCCCTCGTCGGGGAGGGGGTGGACAAGGGCAGCCTGAGCCCGCGCCCCGAGCAGGCGGCTCCCGGCTGCCGCAGGCTGGTGAGCACACTGGGCCGGCTGGCCTTCCACGGGCTGCTCAGGAAGAAAAGCGTGTTCTACGAGATGGACCTCAAGGCGTTCGGCGTGGACCTGGCGCTGCTCCCCAGCCGCCCGGGCAGCTGCTTCCTGCAGCACGAGGGCGCGGCGTACAGCTTCATCCACCTCTCGCTGCAGGAGTTCATGGCGGCCGCCTACTACTATGGCGCGTCCAAGAGGGCCGTCTTCGACCTCTTCACCGAGGGCAGCATGTCCTGGCCCCGGCTCGGCTTCCTTGCGCACTTCCGGAACGCGGCCCACCGGGCCATGCAGGCCGAGGACGGGCGGCTGGATGTGTTCCTGCGCTTCCTGTCCGGCCTCCTGTCCCCCAGGGTCAATGCCCTGCTGGCAGGGACCCTGCTGGCCCAGGGCGAGCACCAGGGCTACTGGGCACAGGCCGCCGAGCTCCTGCAGGGCTGCCTGCGGCCCAGCGCGGCCGTGGGCGCCCGCGAGGTCAATGTGGTGCAGTGCCTGCAGGAGCTGCAGCACACCGAGCTGGTCCGCGGCGTGGAGGCCGCCCTGGACAGCGGGGGCCTGGCCGGGCTCACGGCGCCTGCGCACCGGGCCGCGCTGGCCTACGCCCTGCAGGTGTCAGATGCCCGAGCCCAGACCGCCGACCTGCCCCTGCGCCTGAGTCAGGGGGTCCTCCAGAGCCTGCTGCCCCAGCTGCTCCACTGCCAGAGCCTGAGGTGGGCACGGGGCTGTGTGGCATACAAGGTGTGGGGCGGAGTGGAGCGTTCCTGCCCACGGTCAGCCCTCGGCTGTGTCCAGTTAGGGGGTCAATCCCACCTCCGAGCAGTCAGGTGAGGGCGGGGCCGTGGTCTCCCTGCCACCCGCCCCTCCGGCCTTGCTCTGATGCCTGGTTGGTGGCGGGCGGCCCTGTCTACCGTACACGAAGGCACTGTGGGCACCGGCAAGGGAGTCCGAGGCCCCCAGGCTGGAGGCCCGTCTGCGGCATGGCCACAGCCTGGCGGCACTGGGGAGGGGGGCACTCTCCACCCCGACAGCCATCCCTGGCAGCGCTGCTGGCATTCACGTGCCTCCGGAGGCAGCTCCCCGAGAGGAGGTGCCCGGCCCGGCGGTGCCGCTCTGGGGGGCCGAGTTCACGCCCTATCTGGACGTCCGGCCTTTGTCTTCCCGGCCCGCCCGGCCTGCTCACGGCCGCCACTCCCCCTGCGCAGGCTGGACGCCAACCAGTTCCAGGAGCCAGTGGCAGAGCTGCTGGGCAGCGTGCTGAGTGGGAAGGACTGCCGCATCGGGAGGCTCAGGTAGCGGCTCCGCGGCCAGGGCCTCTCCAGAGGGGCGCGCTGGCCACGGCTCTCCAGCCTGCCGCGGGGAGGGGCGGGACAGGCGTGTCCCTGTGCGGGCCGGGAGGTCTGTCCACGGGCCCGGCTTCTGCACGCTCCCACGGGATGGCATCCACGTGATTTCCACACGACCGGGACAGACGAGTCTGGGCTCACAGCCCCAAAGGGTCCCTCCAGAGAGACCCTTCCATCTCCCCACGAGCTTCTGACCTCGTCTCTAAGGAAGCCACACCACGAAATAAGTCAGGCGTAGAAAATCAGGCACAGAGGGTAACGGGTCGTGTCCGATCACCTCTGTGCCGAGGGAAAGAGAGAGTGGGGGACTCTCCCCGAGTCCAGGGCGCCAGGACCACCTCGTGCTACCCCCAGGGGCAGGGGTGTCCTGCCACAGCTCTCTTGCAGGTGGCTTGGAAGAGGGTCAGGCCTGGCCGGCCTCAGGTAACCATTCTCTCCCTCTCCTGGGCAGCCTGGCGGAGAACCAGATCAAGAGCAAAGGTGCCAGAGCCCTGGCCAGGTCCCTGCTGGTCAACAGAAGCCTGACCGCTCTGGAGTGAGTGCGCGGGAGGCCCAGCTCTGCCCTCTGGGGGGCGGCGGGCTCCGAGTCTCACCCCTGGTGCCACTCTCCTCTCTGCACGTGGCCAAGGAGCCAGGCCCTGGGGCAGACAGACTGAACTGGGGAGCTGGGCCTCATCCCCAGGAGGAACTGACCGCTTCTCCCTCTGACCACCAGCCTCCGCAGCAACTCTATCGGGCCTCCGGGGGCCAAGGCACTGGCCGACGCCCTGAAGATCAACCGGACTCTGGCTTCTCTGAGGTGCGTGCCCTCCGCTCTCGGGCCCATGAGTGGGACGGGGCTGCAAAGGGCAGGACCAGAGTTTGTGATCCACCAGATAACACAGCATTTGGGATCTCGAGCCAGTCCCCACACGGTCTTGCCCGACGATTGTGTCCGAGGTAACAGATGGAGCAGGGACCGAAATACGGGCGCACAGCAAGGCCATGCCATGAAAAGCTCACTCTTCCCGAGCGGGGCCACCACTGTGCTCCCCTGCGGCTCCTCCAGGACTCGGGGAGGCCGTCTGCTTCGCCCCCTGGGCCCCAGGGTTACAGGCTCCTGCCAGGCCGTGCTCGTCACCTCTGCCCTATGTCCCCAAAGAGCGGGGCGCGCTCTCCGAATCCTCGCCAGCCAGCAGACCTGGGGACTGAGGATATCCTTGTCATTGCTACCAGACACCGTGGTCACCAGTCGGAAGGGACATGGCTCTGCGGCTCCCAGGGGACCTGCGCCATCAGGGCCGTCCCTCCTGGGGCCCCTGGTGGAGACTCTGGCCCTTTCTTGTCTCTGCAGCCTCCAGAGCAACATGGTCGGGGATGGCGGGGCCAGGTACCTGGCCGAGGCCCTGGCCGCCAACCGGAATCTCTCCGTGCTGCAGTGAGTGGCAGGGCCTGGTCCCTCGGCCCCTTTCTCCTTCCTCCCCCTTGTCTTCTGCAAGGAGATGTGGGTGGCGCGTGGCCAGGGATTTGCCCAGGGGTCAGGGCTGTGGCAGCAATTTGAAAGAAAGTCTCCACACTTCGTACCTGAGTCAAACCCACCAGACCCCGTGTTGTCTGCAGCCGTCACACGGTGCCACCGCCCTCCCCCACCCCCCCCCGTCCCACCAGCTGGCCCATGCACACTTTGAGTGTGTCCTCAAGGAAGAGGGGACAGCCCCGGGGCCACACAGCCTCTGTGTCCAGAGGAAAGAGCTGCTCAGGGCAGCTGCCCAGCAGGCACTGTGACGGGAGCGGGGTTGGACCAGGGAGTCGCTCCATCCTGGCGCGCCTGTCACTGGGCCTGGGATGAATGAGCCCCAGTTAGCGTGTTAAAAGACCTGCATGCTGCTCCGAGGAACAGAGGAAGGGTTTTCCAGGGCGAGGGGTAGCTAACCCAGTCAGCTCTGGCCACTGGGAAGCAGGGGAAGGCCTGGGGCTGGGCGGCTGCGGATGCAGTCTGTGTGGGGGAGGGGAGGCGAGGTGCTGGCGGCGGGGGCGGGGGGGGGGCGGTCTGTGCAGCACGAGGCCCAGTGGGACCAGGCGTGCAGACTGGCCTATGGGAGTGACTGCTGGGGGGTTCCAGAGCTGCTGGAGAGATTAGAGCCGCCACTGCTTTCTCCGGGTCCCGCCAGGGTGCTGTCCTTGCCGCCTCCTCCCCACAGGGGACTTCGGGAACGGCCTACAGGCTTTACCTGGAGCCCTGCCCACACCGTGGCAAGCGCAGAGGGCACTTGCATGCCCTCTGATCTCTGGTCATGAGGCAGAATGCCGAGGCCAGCTTTGCCGAAGGACCCCATTCATTTCCCACAGCCTGCAGAACAACAACATCGGGCCCACGGGAGCCCAGCATCTGGCAGCCGCCCTGAAACACAACAGGAGCCTCAAGGAGCTCATGTGAGACATGCAGAAGGGCTAAATGGGGGCTTGCGCCTGGCAGCGCTCGCTCAACAAATATTTGTGCACATGGAGATGAAGAGATGGATGGATGGTTGGGTGGGAGGATGAATGAATGGGTAGGTGGGTGGGTGGGTGGGTGGGTGGATGGATGGATGGTGGGTGGATGGTGGGTCAAAGACAAATGGATGGGTGGGTGGGTGGATCATTGAGTGATGGAAGGATGAGTGTATGATGGGTAGGGGAGGACAGATAAAGGGAAGAACAGATGAGGGTAAGTGGGTGGGCAGATGGAAGCTGGGCGTGCAGGACGTTGGCTTTAGTTCTGAAAGACTTGATCAGGGGAACGGAGGCCTAGAGTCCCAGGGCAGGGAAAGGCGTAAGCATCACTGGCCATGATGGCTTTCCCGGCACTTCCCGGCCACCTTCTCCAACTACTATAAATATCCCTCACGAAGGCCTTGTCCTTTGCCCAGTGCCAGGGAGTCAAGGCCCTCTGTGACAACAGAGGTCACCTCTTCCTTTTTTTTCTTAAATTTTAATTAGTGAATCACTGTGAGGTGCAGTTACAAACTTATGAACTTTCATGTTTGCATTTCATTTACATCCCTCCACCAGTGCCCATTCTCCTCCACCAATGTTCCCAGTATCCCTCCCGCCACCCCCACCCCCACCCCCACCACCCCACCCTGCCTCTGCGGCAGGGCATTCCCTATTGTTCTCTCTCCTGTAGGAAGCTATAGTTTGCAATAGAGGTGTTGAGTGGCCATCGTGAAGGTCACCTCTTCCTGAGCGTGCTAGAGCCCTGGTCTCCAGGCCCCGCCTGGCTGGCCGCTCTCAGAGGCCAACTCTCTGGGCCTCCCCTGC
Organism: Sorex araneus; assembly: GCF_027595985.1. Lineage (NCBI taxonomy): Eukaryota > Metazoa > Chordata > Mammalia > Eulipotyphla > Soricidae > Sorex > Sorex araneus. The sequence goes on from NC_073305.1 coordinate 221,356,985, forward strand.
AGGTTCTCTAGTAACAGCATTGGCGACGGAGGTGCCAAGGCGCTGGCTGAGGCCCTGCAGGAGAATCAGAGCCTGGGAAGCCTGGGGTGAGTGAGTCCGTGTGACCCCCGTGGGCTGAGGGGCCCTCCAGCCGGTGGGTAGGTGGGGCTGGAGGGTGGTCAGTCATGCCTCGCCCATCCAGACCCACCCACCCAGATACCCAGGAATAGACTGGTGGCTCTGAAGTTTGGAGGGTGATAAGCAGCACCCACAGCTGCCGAAAGGCTGAGCCATGGCCAAGACTGGTCAACTGCCTTGGGGACAGGGCGTTTGATGATGCCAGCTGGGGAGACTTGGTGGTGCCATTCTCTGCCGGCTGCAGGGCTGAGCCTGAGCTCGGCTGGCTGTCCTGGACCCCGAGGCCGGGCATGACGTCCTGTCTGCAGGCCCCAACTCTCTGTGGACTTCCCGGCCGCCCCGTAGCCTTGGGCCCTGGGACCAAGTGTGCCCTGTCTGCAGCCTGCAGAGCAATTCCATCAGTGACTCGGGGGTGTCGGCGCTGACCCGGGCCCTCTGCACCAACAAGACCCTCCTCAGCCTCAAGTGAGTGTGTGTGCCACGGCTCTCAGTCTCGGGACAGGAAGGACAGGCTGGGGCCGGGCAGCCCATCCCGGGCCAGAGTGGTGGCTCCTACATGCAAGCTGCTCAGGGTCCCCTGCTGTCCTCCCCTTCCTGGGCGGTCCCCTGTGGTCCTACCTATCTGGCTGGCAGTTCATCCTCTTCTCCTCTCTTAGCCTTCGAGAAAACTCCATCAGCTCCGAGGGAGCCCAGGCCCTGGCCCAGGCACTCCGCGGCAACAGCAGCCTGAGGGACCTGGAGTGAGTGCGGGGCCCGGCAGCTGCTCCGCGCCCCGGTGCAGGCAGGAGGCGGCAGCGGGGAGAGAAGCCACTGGCCCCTTCCACAGGACCTGAGCAAGCATGGATGGGGAGCCAGGGGCCCCCGGCCGCCCCCTCACTCAACCCCATTTCCCCTCAGCCTGACAGCCAACCTCCTGTATGACCGAGGCGCCCAGGCCATCGCGGGGGCGGTGAGGGAGAACCGCGCGCTCACGTCCCTCCAGTGAGTCGGCAGTGCCCACCGTCCCCTTGGGGATGCAGCCCGCTAAGTGCAGGGCTCCCCGACAGTCTCGGGGCTCCGGGAGGCTGCCCTCAACCTCCCGAGATGGGCTCATGGAGAGGCATGGCGGTGTTGGGCACCCAGCCCTGCACCTGGGTCACATGACTCTGTCCGTGCAGCCTGCAGTGGAACTTCCTCCAGGCCGGCGCTGCCCGGGCGCTGGGCCAGGCGCTGCAGCTCAACAAGAGCCTGGCCAGTCTGCAGTAAGTGGGGTCCGTGGGGCGCGGGGGGGCAGGCCCAGGCCCCGCTCTCGGTTGGTCGGTCACATCTGCCCAAAGACCAGCAGGCTCCTTTCACCTTCGTGTGCTCTTTCCGCTTTACGGCTCCCGCCGCCTGCAGAAGCCCCGCCTGCTGGCACCCGGCAGGCTGCAGTGGGGGACCATCCATCGCCACAGCCAATTCTTTCTTTTTTTTCTCTTTGGCTCTTTTTGGGTCATACCCGGTGATGCTCAGGGGTTACTCCTGGCTCTGTGCTCAGGAATTACTCCCGGCAGTGCTCGAGGACTATATGGGATGCAGGGGACTGAGCCCGGTTGGCCGCGTGCAAGGCCAGTGCCCTCCCCACTGTACTGTCACTCCGGCCCCTCCACAGTCTCTTCTACAGCTTCCCATCACCTCCAGGAACCTGGTGCCCCCAGCGCTTGGCTCTGCCTGCTCTGGACACGGAAGGGTCCCCCAGGGGACAGTTTGTGGCCCACAACTTCCAATTAGCGTCATGCTCCGTTTGCCCCCGTGGGTGTAAGCCAGCCTCGGCTCTTCAGCCTGGCCGTGCCCGGGCAGCCACTGTGGGCAGACCTCACAGGCTGGACAGTGGAGCCGCCTGCCCGCTCGTGTCTGTGCCTGGCGGGCACGTGGCGCCGCTGTCCGTGCCGGGAGGGTGGGACGGCCGGACTTGCAGGCTGGCGGTGAGACTGCGTCTGCCTTTCAGCCTCGGCTGCTCCCGCTTCCCCTCAGCCTCCAGGCTGCCCCGTCTCTGGCTGGTTCTTTGGTGACCGAAATCCTGTTCCTCACCTGCGCCCCAGGCCTCCAGCGCTTCCCGTCCCAGTGACCCCAGACCTATGCTCCAGACCTCAGACCTCTCTCAGCTGCAGCCCCGCAGAGCCACTGCCTGCTCCATGATGGGGGGCTGGGGGGCGGAGGGGGTGTCTGCAAAGTGCCTGAAGAACCCCCACAGGCTGGCTCCTTGGTTCCATCACGTGATGCGGCATTTCCAGGAGCCCTCTCCCCACGTCCCCGGGCAGCTGACCACACCTGGTCCTCTCCCTACTCCCTAGGGGCACTAAGGCAAACTGCCCCCGGAAACAGGCTGGTGGCTGCTTCAACTCCCTTCCCGCCCCCTTTCCGGCGGGAGGTCTTCCTGGGGCTCCTTCCAGTGACCCTCAGCCTGGGGGTACAGGGTCCACCAGGGGCCCCACCGATGCTAGGCCTGAGCCAGTGCATGGAGCAGGGCCATCTCACAGCCCCTGTGCTGGACTCGGCCAACGCTGCTCCAGGCTGGACACCTCGCTCGAGGGAGGGAGCCCCCATCTTAAGATATGAAATGCTGTACTCCAGTCTGGAGACCCCCACATCCCACTTGGAGTTTTGGGGTGTAACCCAAACTGCTCTGCGTTGTATGGATCCGCTCTGGCCTGTAACATCTCTGCACTGTATGGAATTCACTCTCCTGCACGCTCGCTCACTCGCGCCAGCTCTTCCTAAACAGGATGATTGCTATTAAAGACAGTATGAAACAGAATAGGAAGGCCAGCCTGGGGGACCAACGGCTGCCACTAAGTTTCCTGGAGGCTCCAAGAAGCCCTTATGTCCTTATGTTCATCTGTCCCGCTCCTCTTGTGGACCCCTGGTCCCTCTGAGTGATTACTAGGAGCCCCCATGGGAGTCGAGGCCACGGGTGTGAGTGACGGGGCGGGAGGAGCCGGCTGAGGTGCGGGGCTCGCCCTGTGTTCAGTTTGCAGGAGAACACCATTGGGGACGAAGGGGCCTCGGCGGTGGCAGGTGCCCTGAAGGTGAACACGGCCCTGACTGCACTCTAGTAAGTCCCGGGGAGCGTGGCACCCAGGAAGTCACTCACTCACCCCGGTCCCCTCGCTCTCTCTGGTTTCCCAGTTAAGAAAGGTGGGTATGATCTAACATTAGCAACTGGGTACCCACAGTCAGAACTGGGCCGCTCTCCACTGCTCCCCAAGCGCCAGGTGCCAGACCTCACCCGGGAATCTGAGCAGTAAGACCGAGTGTTCCTCGGACACGCCATGAGCCAACTGTCTCTAGTGCTCTTTGGCCATTGCAGCCCCACGTAAAGGGAAGGCAAGAGTGAAGGGAGTTTGGAAGCTGAATGGGGACAGGCGTGAGGGTCGGGAGCCCCAGCCTGACACCCCTAACATCTCCTCTCAGTCTCCAGGTGACGTCCATCGGAGCCCTGGGGGCCCAGGCACTTGGGGAGGCCTTGACCGTGAACAGAACCCTGGAGATTCTCGAGTGAGTACCCGGTCTCCCCTGTCTTACTCAGAGACCAAGCTGCTGACTCCAGACACCAAGTTTACACGAACTCACACATCCCAGCCACCCCAGCTCAAGCTCACCAGCGCCCCTGCCCTGCCCTCTAGGCTGGCCTTCCAGGATGGACAGTCCTTTCGGAGGCCCTGGGGTGGCCAGCTGGTCTCTGAAAATTCCTGGGGAGAGGGGAACCCAAGAACATGCAAACATTCCTGTGTTCAGTGCTCCTGGGGTGCACTTTTTTTTTCTTTTTGGGTCACATCCGGCAATGCACAGGGGTTACTCCTGGCCCTGCACTCAAAGGACCCTATGGGATGCTGGGAATTGAACCCGGGTCAGCCGTGTGCAAGGCAAACGCCCAACCCGCTGTGCTATTGCTCCAGCCCCCTGGGGTGCACTTTGGGACCCAGCTTTCCTCTTTGGAAGGGAAAGAGCGGAGGGAGGGAAGGGCCGTGCCTCCTCCAGGCAGGGGTGGGCCTCAGCCCCTCCCTGATGGTGTTTCCCAGAGCTGACCCTCTCTGGGTGAGGCAGGGGCCAGCTGAGCCTCGTGGAGGCTAGCCTCTCGCCTCAGCTCTTACTGAATTTGAGGTTTCTGTTTCCGGGCAGCTTAAGAGGAAACGCTATTGGTGTGGCAGGAGCAAAAGCCCTGGCGACCGCTCTCAAAGTCAACACAAGCCTGCAGAGACTCAGGTGAGTGGCTGGGCAGCCCAGTCGGTGGCTCTCCATGTCCTCTCGCTGCTTTCTGCCCGGTCAGCTGAGCTCAGGTGGGGGGTCAAGGTCAGTCACTGAGCATCCAGTTTGGGCCCCACGGCCTCCTCCAGGGCATGGACAGGAAGGCTTTCTCCTGCGAGCTCAGTTTCAGCTTCTGCCCCCACCAGCACACTGGCACCTGTGGCAAACCCACCCAAAGCTGTCCCCATTCCGCGCCCCCCGACACTACAGCGTCCTGGGCCCACGGGCTCATCCTGAATGCTCACTGCGGTCTCCACCTCTCCTCTGCGTAGCCTTCAAGAGAATTCCCTGGGGATGGAGGAGATGCTCTGCGTGGCCACCGCGCTGGCGAGTAACCGCGGGCTCCGGCACATCAAGTGAGTGGCACCTCCCTGCCCTTCTCGCCCAGCTCGGGGGCTCCTCGTGCCCTCAGCAGCCCCGCAGGGGACCCGGGAGAACAGGGAGCCGACCTCCAGGGCCACACAGTACAGCGGGCCACACAGTGCTTGCGTGCCTTGCATGCAGCCAACCGGGGCCGATTCCCGGCATGCTCATATGGTCCCGAGCACTGCCAGGAGTGATCCCTGAGCACTGCTGGGTGGGGAGCCGCTCTGTCCGTGGAGGAGCTGGCTACACAAAGGTCTCGGTGCTCAGAGCTCTGCGTTTCCTGCAACTATCTGCTCTCTGCCTAAGAGAACTGCAGGCCGCTAGCTCATCACCCGGGTTCTCTAGCCCGCTCCTAATCTGTCTCTTCCAGCCTTCAGGGAAACCACATCGGAGAGTCTGGGGCCAGAATGATCTCAGAGGCCATCAAGACCAATGCCCCGGCGTGCACTGTGGAGATGTGAGCACAAACGGTGTGGCTGGGCGCCTTCCGAGACAATGGGCTTCCGGGGGCCTTCTTGTGGTCAGGACAGTGCTGGCCTCCTGCATGGTCACCTCACCCCACCCAGGACCAGCGCTGGCAGAGAAGGGCGGGCCTTCCACCCAGGCCTCAAAGCTCAGCTGAGGGTCTGTCCAAGTCCGTGCCCACGCAGTCCCTCTCTGAAGGAGAGGCTACGGTCACTGGGCGCCGGTGACAGAGGGAACCTCTTTTCAAGGGGGAAAATTAGAGGATCTTTGGAGGTTCATGGAAAAACTGAAAAGCTCGTGAAGAGACATGAAGGCTTTGACTTCAGGACTCTGGAGACTGAAGACATGAACAAACGGTTCTCTGAGGCGAGGCTTCTGCCATCTTTCATCATCAGAATGTCCCAGGGCACTCTGGTGTGGCCATGCAGCCGGCCACACTGCCGCTTCACTGAGGGAACTTAATGATGGTGCCTCGGGCGTCCGAAACTACTGTGTGGGCCCAGCTCCCCCGGGCAGACTGAGCTTTCACAGGGCAGACTCCCTCAGGTGTGGGCACTGAAAGGAAGCAGGTTCCACACGTACCTCAGGGTTACCCAGGAAAACGCAGATAGAGGTGATAAAACTACTTTAAAATCTGACCGAGAAGCACTGTTCTAAATGTCATTTTAAAATAAACAATAGCATAGTGGGGGGGCTTTTGCCTTGAAACGTGGTGATGCGAGTTCAATCCCCAACACCCTATATGGTCTCCCAAGGCTGCGAGTAGTAATTCCTGGGTGCAGAGAGTACCCCTGAGCACTGTCCAGCGTGAGCCAAAAATGGGGGGGAAAGTGTTTGGGGGTGAGCAACAGTCAGCAGGTATGAAGGAAACTGCTTTGCATGCTGCTGACTTGGGCTACATCCCAGCACCCCAGGGTATGGCCCAAAAACGAAAGTGAAAATGAGTGAAAATGAGTGTTCAGGCTCCAGGCCACAGGGGAAGCCTACGGCGGAGGAGACCCGCACACGAGTGGAAGATCACTGAGGCCCACCCTGGAGAGGGAAAACTCAGCAACCAATAGCATCATCTTGATATGGGATTTTATGTATTATTTATTGGTTGAAATGGAGCTTTGGCTGGGTGAAGAATTCTAAACTGGGTTCCCCAAGTACTTTCAAAAAGGTTATAGATTTGTCTTGGCTTGCCGTTTTTGGCTTAGCTGAGGGTCAGATGACAAATCTGGGAAGAGCTGTGGCCTGCAGAGCCCTCAGGAACCAGAGCGTCAGAGGGACCAAGTGTGTCTCTGGGGACCTGGCGAGCAAAACTTATTAGATTTGGAAGGAACCCCTTCCTCATCCAAAGTCTCTCTAGCTCCCCAAAGCCAAGACCTGGCCTTTTGCTGGCTGGCAACGAAGAAACCTTTGCAAAGCTCACAGGCAGGTAAAAATAACCAAAACAACTTAGAGCCAAGACAATAAATAACCATTACAGTGGGGTTTCTTGATATTTTCCATTTTGGACAATTTTTACTGCCACCTTCATTTCCTTTGTAGTTTGATCTTTCTTAATATCACTAGCATAGTTTTATCTCATTTATTTTTAATCTCTAGAAGCTTTTTCTTCCCTTTGTTTCTGATGCTGTTGCAAAGATGGGTCACGTGCCTGGGCAGGAGATAGCCCAGCAGATAGGGTACTTGCCTTGTACATAGCCCACCCGGGTTTGATCCTTGGTATCCCATATGGTCCCTGAGCATCACCAGGAATATTTCCTGAGTACAGTCAGGACTAATCCCTGAGCACTGTGGGTAAGACCTAAAAAAAAAAAAAAGTTTAACCTAGAGAAGAGGTGTGTGTGTGTGTGCGTGCATGTGCGTGTGTGTATGTGGGTGCGCGTGGCTGTGGTGTTTGCTGGAGATCACACACGTGCTCAAGGAGCAGTACTGGCACATTTGGTCATGGAGCTCACCAAGGCTCACACAGTTATAACACCGCACTGACACAACACGTGGGGGTGGCACCTGGAATTGAATTCAGTGCTCCCCACCCTCCTTCAAGGCAGGTGCCTTGAGCCTCCGAGACCGTCTTCCTTCCCTCTCCTTAACATTTTTTATTTTTGCTTTTTGGGTCACACCCAGCGATGCTCAGGGGTTACTCCTGGCTCATGCACTCAGGTGACTCCATCATCTCATCATCTTTGGGTCATTTCTTGGTCTGGCTCCTGATTTTTCTCATTATGCCTGGTAATTTTTTTTTATTATTGGAAACTAGACATTGGGAATTCTATTTATTGGGTGCTCCTTTAATATTCCTTATAATGTGTTGAGTGTTACTGCAGCTGCTTGAAAACAGCTTGATTCTTTTAGAATTGGGGTGAGGGGGTCCTTTACTAAAAATGATGATTTAAAAAAAAACAGGTACAAAAGCTCATTAAAGTAACCTTAGCCCTCTTACCCCAATGGGAGTATGAACACAACTTATGATCTATGTATAGATTTAAGCAGGGTAGCCTGTCATATAGTGTACACAACTGGTAGCTCTAATCATTCCTTCACTCATGAGCTAGCTCCCCCTTCCGCTAAAAAGATCTCATTCATTTTTTCATTTTCCTCTGGGGGAAAAAGAAAGTGCCCTTCCAGAATGTACGCTGGCCTCACTTTCCTCCCAACTTGGCGGTACTCACTGTGAAGCAGCCCACCGTGCTTTCCGATCCAACCCTCTTCAACCCATCTCTGAGCTCTCCCTAAGATCACGCTCTTCCTGACTTCAATGCCCTTCTGAGGAAGCTCTGCTTCAAACGATTTAGCACCTGTAGGCTTCACCCTTTGGACATTCTCTCCTGCCTTGGCTTCCGAGTATTATGACCTTCCAACCCTTCTGTCTTCTCAGTACAACTCTTCATCACTGAAAAAGCAGTTTTTCCTAGTTATTAAAGTAAAGCCACACGGCGCATGAGCACCACCAGGCATGGACATAACCAGTTTTTAAAAATCAGTTTGTGCAGACACAACGACAGTTCAACAGATAGGGCATTTATGTTCCACACAACCGACCCACGTTCAATCGTTCAATCCCTGGCATCCCATATGATCTCCCGAGCACTGCCAGGAGTAAACCCTGAGCATCACTGGATATAACCAAGAAGACAACTATATATGTATATATATTCATTCAAAAAACAAAAACAGGGGCTGGAGCGATAGCACAGTGGGTAGGGTGTTTGCCTTGCACGCGGCCAACCCGGGTCCGAATCCCAGCATCCCATACGGTCCCCTGAGCACTGCCAAGGGTAATTCCTGAGTGCAGAGCCAGGAGTAACCCCTGTACATTGCTGGGTATAACCCAAAAAGCAAAAAAAAAAAAAAAAATCCCTCTGTATTTCTGTCAATACATGTATCTAAGGCATTTGAGGCGCTTTAATTAGAGTGAAAACTGCATCAACCTCTCTGCACAATCTTCCTGGGGTCTGTTCTGAGCCTTCACCAAAGTACTCCTGTGTGTGAAGAGGGCTGTCAATCATCACCTCAGACTGGAAACAGAACAGCCACATGATGAGCACTTGAAAGTGCTGACCACCCTTGGCAAACCTGCTCTGCGCTGGAGTGTTTCATCCATGACTCATGCTCGGCTTCCATATTACTGCTTGTTAGAAGAAAGCACTGCCTAAGGAAAACAAGACCTTGCCTGTTCTTTCAAAGTATAAAGCAAGTTGGATGCAGTAAACCACAGCTATGACGGACACCCAAAAAGATGCAGTGCCTGCAGAGGCAGAGAGGGTGGGTTACCACACTTGTGTCTCTCACAGCTCCCTGAGCAAAACCCGCAACCCCATGAGGGATGGGGGAACTGGAGGCAGAATCACAATTGGGGAGATGATGGAGAAAGGGAGTACAGGTGAGGAAAAGCCCTGTCGTGTGGGAGCCAAAGATGCATACTTGAGACTTTCTTGGATGATCATATGTTATAGGTGCAAATAAAATGATACTTTCCAATAAAACTTATTTAATAAAATAAAACTATCATATAAACTACATATATTAAGGGGTAAGGGACCTCAGGATTCTTGATTTTGTCCTTGTGAAATAAAGAAAACATATGTATGCTCCACACTACTTCTCACTGCCATGGGGATCCCAATGACTCCTGGCTCAATGAAATTCTGACTTCAATTTAAAAACTCAGATACACAAAGCCACACTGACACATTCTCCTCAGTATACTCCTTCCTACGGGATGTCAGTCTTTGGAGAGAAAAGGAGCCTTCCCGACCATCCTCTGCTGCCAGCTGGTTTTTATCCAACGTAGCGAAACTTCTTTTAGGACATTTGTTAATAAAATACATTAAGTTTGGTATTGCAAAACATATGGAGTAAAAGGAAATAGGATTCAGAAAGGCTAAAGCCGGAGGCGAACACACAGTCCACGTTACAGCAGAACGCACCTGACCAGCAGCCAGCCGTGGGCCTGCACTCCAGCAACCCTGGCTGGCTGCCTGGCGGTCCGTCCCGCTGCACCCTCCTCTCAGAGCAAACCAGTACATGGCTGCCGGAAGACCCCTTCAGGTTTTTCCTGTGCAGATGTGAATCACTACGAAGACCCCAGTCCCCAACAAAGTCCTCCCACCCACCTGCACCCCCAGTTCTTTGGGGCGTGCTTCAGTTCTTATTTAAGCTTTGTGCAGTAACACGCAGGATGCTAAAGCGGAAACAGGTATTGCTTCATTGAGTCCAGCTGGCTCTGTGAACAAATACTTCCTTCCTAATCTTCTGTGGGTCCCTTTTACCTACAGATCTGAGGTTTAAATCTGCCTAGGTCCCTTGGGAAAGTCAGAAGTCATTGTCACTCTCATCCAGGGGCTCGGGTTTCCGGACCCTTCGACTGGGCTTAGCTGGTGTGAGAGCAATGCTCTCATCTTCCAAATCATCGTCATCATCTTCTTCATCTTCCATGTCCATTTCACTGTCCTCCGAGTCTTCCTGTGGGAACAACACAGCAAACCCAACTGAGGGCCCATCTTGCTAGTGACCCCTGCTCAGCAGACCTAACTCTTCCGTAGTAAGTGGAGAGAAGGGCAGGAATTCACAGACCCCATATGAAGAAGGCGTGGCTGAGGGGCTGGAAAGACAGCAGGTAGGGTGCTTGCAGTGCACATGAAAACCTGGGTTTGACCCGGGCACCACACAGATCCTGAACTCTGCTAGGGCTGATCCCTGAGCACAGACCCAGCCCTATCTACGCACCTCTGGGTGAGGATACAAAGAACCCAGTGGAACAAGGAGGCTTGGCTGAGGTGCTGTGAGGCCGCAGCGTCTGAGAGCTGAGACAGCAGCCACTACTGCTGTTGGAGCAGACAGACTTCCTCAGGCCCAGAGAGATGACAGCACAGCGAGTACTGCACTGGCCTTGCATGTGGACAACCTGGGTTCACTCTTGCACCACATACATACCTGAGCACCGCCTGATGTAGCCCAACCGGCCCCCAACACCAAGCTCACCCCTACCCCCTCCAACAGGACATCCTCAGACTGCGATTTTCACACACAGCGTTGTGCACTGAGGCTGGGCTGTCACCAACACTGAGTACTGCCCTGGGGTCCAGAGCCTTCCAGGGCCAGCACATAGGCCAGCAGCTGGGAGAAAGGGAGGGAAGCTGCTTCTAGCTTTGCCAGCTTAGGGATAAAAAGCGACACAAGAAAAAGATTAAGGAGCAGACTACAGGTCAGAGAGACAGTACAGTGGATAGGGCACTTGCACACAGCCTAACCGGGTTCGATCACTGGCACCCCACAGGGTCCCCTAAACACCGCCAGGAAGTAAGCTCTAAGAACCAAACCAAAAATAAGTGAAGCAAAGCATCGTCCGCCTGTGTCACCTGAATGAGGGCGACTAGGTAGCTAGGGCGCCACACCAGGAGGGAGGTCACTCTGGGTCACTCCACCAGCACGCTGACATGCTGGAGTTCCCATTTCAAAAAGCAGCAGAAGGGTCGGAAGACAGCACGAAGGAGTGCTTGGCCGAGCCGGAATCTGAGGAAAGGAGCTGCCAGGGGGAAGGTCTGAGCAGCCCCGTGTCGTGGAGTGAATGAGTGAACACAGGAAGGATCAGAGTCCTGCCCCAGGGGGACACGCAACAGACAAGCTGTGAAACAGTCCAGAGCCCGCCTAGGCTGCGGCTAAGGCGCTTATTCTGCAAGCAGAGGGCTACTAAAACACGCAGAAACCATGAGCGAGGCAGGCACGCGCCCCAGAGTGCCCCAGGTTTTCTAGAGGGTCGTGCAAATGAGCATTCCCAGCCTGGGCGAGGCAGGTGCAAGCTGGTTCTCTCTACTCAAAGCCCTTCTCCGAGGCCCAGGCCTGCCTTCTCTGCGCCTGGTGGGAGGGCAGAGCACAGGGCACACCGCTCGGGGCTCTCTATCCCCTGGGCGCCTTGGACCTCCAGCACCACCAAGACGAGGAGCAGCCGGGAAGCCCAGAGTGGACAGCACGTCTGCTGCCATCAGGGAGCCCTGTGACAAGGCTCAATCCTGCCATGGTGTCATGGTCAGCCTCGCCAAGGCCCTTCTGGGAAGAGCCTTTCTCATGCGCCGCAGGCGGGGAAGAGCCACCGCCCTCCTGAGACAGCTGAGGCTCGGTGGGCTTGTGAGCACCAGCCACAGTCAGTCTGGGCTCCTGGCCTGGTGCTCACCCTCCTCCATAGCAGGGGCGATTGCATTATTTCATCGTTCACTGCGATGTGGTGCCCTGCACTTGGGGGCAGGAGCTCTGCTGGCCACAGCAGACACGCACACATGCACACACACAAACGGAGGAGTGAAAATGAAAACCAACCTTCTTGCTGGAGCTGGAAGCCTTGGGTTTACCTAAGAGAGCCGGCGCTGCTCCCGCCTTTCGAAAGCGAGAATGGAAACAAGAGTGAGAGGAAGCCAAGAGGAGGGCGAGCACAGTCACTTGAAAAGAAGAGACAGGAGCCGGGGCCCGAGCAGACCCAGCGGGGCCGGCCAGGCGGCGAGGCTGAGTTCCGAGGCCAGCCCAGGAGCGGAAAGAACAGAAGTTCCACAGGGCAGGGCACCCCGAGGACTCACATCATCATCTGAGTCTCCACCTTGCATTGTGCCCACGATGCGCTTGCTCGGTCTTCCTGAAGAACAAAAGCAAAAGGAGATCAAGCCAAAATGAGGAGCTCCGCTTTCCTTCACAAAGTTTTGTTTTGGGGCTGGAGCAACAGCACAGCGGGGAAAGCATTTGCCTTGCCCGAGGCCGACCCGGCGGGTTCAATTCCCAGCATCCCATAGGGTCCCCTGAGCACCGCCAGGAGTAATTCCTGAGTGCAGAGCTAGGAGTAACCCCTGTGCAACACCGGGTGTGACCCAAAAAGCAAAAAAAAAAGGTTAGTTTTTGGGTTTTTTTTTTGTTTTTTTTTTTTGCTTTTTGGGTCACACCCAGCGATGCTCAGGGGTTACTCCTGGCTTTGCACTCAGGAATTACTCCTGGCAGTGCTTGGGGGACCCTATGGGATGCCGGGGATCAAACCCGGGTCAGCCGCGTGCAAGGCAAACGCCCTACGAGCTGTGCTATTGCTCCGGCCCGTTTTTGTTCTTTTTGGAGGGGGACCACCCAGCAGTGCTCAGGGGTAGAAATGTGGTGCCACGGATAGAATCTGGGTTGGCCATATGCCAGGTAAGCACCCTACCGGCTGTAAAATAATCACTATGTATTTCACTGTAATGTTCATTGTGCCACATTTTTGATAGCTTGACCCACTACAGCAGAAAATACAAATCAGAAGAAGGTTGTTAAGAGCTGAGAGATATCATATGTCCTTTGTGCATTAACTCTCTCACTGTAGGACACGCAGGGGCTGGAGAGATAGCACAGGGGTCATGGAGCTTGCCTTGCACACCAGTTGAGCACTGCCAGGAGTGATCACTGAGCACAGAGCCAGGAATCAGCCCTGAGCAATGCTGAGCATGGCCCAAAAACCAAAGAGAGAAAGAGAGAGACAGAGAGAGGGAGGAGAATGAGAGAGAGCGAGAGACAGAGACAGAGACACAGAGACAGAGAGAGAGAGAGAGAGTGGAGAGCGAGAGCACGAGAGAGACAGAGACAGAGAGTTGTAACCACAATGAGAGGAAACTGGACCCCAAAGTGGCAGAAGACAGTTCAGTGGCACAAACGATTTATTCTGTGGTTTTGGTGAGAAATACCAGGTCAAAGAAAAATTAGCTACTTCTGGGACCATGCTGAGTGTTAATGGCCAGAACTGCATCTGACACATCTGATAACAGTGGCGGTTACACACGATGGGACTCACAGGGGGTTCCCAGCACTCACCCTGAGCAGCTGGGGCCCAGGGAGCAGGCAACACAAGGGCTGGGGTACCTTGTATGAGCATCTCCATGGCCGTTCGTGGCTTGGACAGCCGCCTCTCTTCCAGTTCACTGTCAGACTCGTCGTTCTCCTGGATGTCGATGTCTGAGTCATCATTACCTGGCAGGACACAATAGGCCACCAAGGGGGCATCCCTCATTACTCCCCAAACAGCAAAGGTACCCGCCTTTCCCAGCCTTTCTGCAGCATGTGGCAGATCCCGGAACACTTCTCCAGGAGTCAGTGAAGGCAATGACATGCTGTTGCACTGGGTATTTGGGTGCTGGGCTGGGTAGGGCCACATCCAACAGTATTTAGGAACTACTCCTGGCTTTGTGCTCAGAGATCACTCTTGGCGGGGTTCAAGAGACCCATAAGCAGTTCTGGGGACTGAATGAAGATGGCTACATTCAAGGCAAGTGTCCTAACCTCTGTATTCTCTCTCTAACCCAAGTAACCAATTAAGGACTCTGAGTATTCGGGTTGGGGAGATGGCTTAGGGAGCTGGAAACCCCCAAGCATCACTAGGTGTGAACCTAACACGAAGTAAAAGAGACACATTTTCAGCTAACAGGCGTCTACTCCAGCATGGCCCTTCCAGAAAGCAGCCTTACTTCCACTCTTTTTATTCTTATTTTTTGGCTTTTTGGGTCATACTCAGTGATGCTCAGGGGTTACTTCTGGCTCTGCACTCAGGAATTACTCCTGGCAGTGCTCGGGGGACCACATGGGATGCTGGGGATTGAAGCCATGTCGGCTGCATGCACGGTCAGCGCCCTCCCCACTGCGTTATGGCCCCAGCCCCTTACTGCCACTCTTGAGTAGCCGCTTCTCCTCTTCCTTTAGCTTGTTCTGCATCAAGCGGAGTGTGTTTTCAGCTTCCTGTGCAAAGGGGAAAATGAGACTTTGACAACTTTTCTTGGAAGAATGGGTTGACGGAGTGCAGTCTCTAGCACTCAGAGGAGCCAGGAAAGATCTAAGCCAAGGAAGGGGAGACAGGAACAGAGCTTGAGCGCCCACTACACACTCAACTGTCACAGCCCGTCTGCAGCCACAGGGAGGCTCCTGTGATGCAACTGGCCCCCTAAATTGCATCCCATCCCCGCCCTGACCCTCTGTCCCCCGAAGCTCACTCTGCCTGGGGCGAGTACCCAAGAGATGGTACCTCCTTGTGGGTTTTCTAGCCACATGCAGTGATGCTCGGAGGATCTGAGGCAGTGCCAGAGACTGACCTGGAGTACACCCCATACAACACAGGCACCCGGAGCTGTACTACCTCTCCGGGCCTGTTGTGCACACTTTGGGGGCCCAGCAACTCACGCACGGGGAGGACAAAACTGGGCTCTCAGAACCCCTTCATTACACTGACCCTTGACTACTTCCCCAATGCTCTGAATGCCCTGAACTCCAGGCTCCTTTCACTGGCCCCGAACGTGCTTTCCTGTGCGCTGATCTTCCTGGCCGTGGTGGCGGCAGAATACTGACAAGATGAATGAGCCCATGTGAATGTTACCCCCGACAGTAAACTATGTCACGTAAGCAAATGCCCAGGGGGAACGTGGCAGCACGAAGGAGCCTGAGGCCCGCATCCCCATCACAGCCATTCCACATGACCGCCAGCACAAGCCTCCTGAAGGGACGCGACTAGAGCGCAAGCAGCCCCCGCACCAGGCAAGGTCAGCAGGGCAGCGGGCGCACCTCAAACCTCTCCTGCTCCAGCCTGTGATGGTCCTCAAGCTGCTGTTCCAGGTAAGTCAAATTGCGAAACTTCTCCAGATAAATGTCATACTGTTTCTGCAATTCCTCCTCAATCTTCTCATATTCATCCATGAAGGCTGGCCTAGAACAACCAAACCAGGGGTGGAGAGATAGTACAGTGGGTAGGGCACTCACTTTGCACTAAGCCAACTGCATGCCACATGGTCCTGAGCACTGCCAGGAGTTAGCCCTGAGCATTTCACTGACACAGTGTCAACGTGGCACTCCAAGTCCCAGATTCCATCAGGAATTGCTTCAGAGTCTCAAAGTGGCCAACTAGCCTTACTCTTACAACTAATTAAAATTAACTTTTCCTTGTCTCTTCCTCCCTGCACAAGTAAACGTAATTTTATTTTAATAAAAAAGATGTACTCTTTGGAAAAAACGGAAATAATCCTGAAAGTATTTAATAAGCAAAAATTATTCATAATACTTCAGGCACTTAATATCTGAAAGACTTCCATCCTTTTCCATGCCTAAATAAATAAATGCTTTTTCTGCTCTGGTTTGGGGGCCACATCTGGCAGTGCCTGGTTGTTCCTGGTGGTGCTGGGGATCACACCTGGCATCACACCCCTGTAAGTGCGAGTGCTTGAGCACTCAGCTGTATTTCCAGTCAAGGGAAGTATTTCCTTCGTTTGTTTTGGGGCCACACCTGCAGGGCTCAGGTTTATTCCTGCTGGTGCTCCTGACACTATCTGCAGTGTGCGGATTCAACCAAGGCAAGCATCTTAACCCCTGGGCTATTTCTCCAGCCCTAAGGGAAGAATTTTTAACAAGCTTTATTTAAATAATTTTAAACGAAGCTTTGTAATCTTTTTCTAACTCAAATAAAGATGGAGCTGGAGAGATAGTATGGGGCTAAGTTGTATGCTTTCCAGGCAGGTAGGAAGGGAGAGGGAGGGAGGAAGGGAAGGATGAAAGGAAGGGGGAAGGGAGGAAGAGAAGAGGAGGGAGAGGAAAGATGCCTCCACGGTCTCCCGGCAGCGTCTACATGCAGACTCCTGCCCCGGCCTCTGATCCACACCTACCTGACGCTCTGCAGGGTCTGGAGCCGCTTCCGATTTCTCTCTAGTTCTAATTTTCTCTTTTCAATTTTGGCTTCTAAGTTAGCTTCATCCGAGGCCACATTATTGAGCAGGTCTTTCGTCTTCTGCACCTGTGCCTACATGTCAGAGGGAATGGGACGAGATCATGTGCTGACTGGCAGGAGCGGAGCCTGTCAACGCCCCTCGTGGCAATGACACAAGAAACAAAGCCTGACAGCAGAGCACCCTCTCCCTCGTCATCACGCTCAGTGCTGACTCCAGAAGGAACGGCAAACTATCCTAGTTCCCGCTTCCTCAGAGGAAGGCATCTCCCCGCAGGGAAACATAATGGGAGCACGGTGTTTCCCGCAGTGGAGCGAGGCTCCATCCTCTGTGTCCAGGCTGCCTCCTACTCACAAACAAGGATCTGACACTATCTACACACACCCCAACAGGTTGTTTATTTACCAGGGGGCTAAAGAAAACAACAACTAACCCCAGCCCAACTTCACGGCCTCTCTCCTCTCCCCGGCACCTGAACCGTTATTAGACTAGAATGAGCAGAAAAACCACAAGCGAGGGCAGTGCAAGTGGCACAGCGGCTGGACTGGTGTAGGAAGCGGCCCTCGGACGAGCCTGGCAGTAGCAGGCCTGTCCCTCAGGCCAGGGGCAGAGGAGGCACGGGGAGGGGAGGAGAGGGGACGGGATGGCTGGGACAGAAATCACAGGCCTCCCATCTCCCCGCACCCCGCACCTGCCAGAGACCTTCAGCCATCCCAGAAAGTTGCTGACCCTTGCCTGCAGGTCGCGGCAGGCTGAGGGGGCCACAGAGAGTCCCCTAGAGGGCTTGCAACGCTGACTGAGACAGTGTGTATTTGGAAGCAACCACCTCTGTTGACAATGAATGCGGGCCTTAATTTTTATTTTAGCCACCACAACTTATAATTATACAATACTGTCAACAGTTGGGCTTCATGCACACATTTCAACACCAGAACTGCCACCAGTGTCTGTCCACCATCGTCTGTTTCCCCTTCAACCCGTCCCCACCATCCCCACATACCCCAAGCCACCTCACTGCCCTGGTAAGCGCTGTTCTGGGCACCAGTTCTTTGATCTGTCACGTAGGGCATTTGTGACCCCCCAACTATGGGATTTAATATTCCGCATGTGGGAGAGATCATTCTGCATCTGTCTCTCTCCCTCGGGCTGAGTTCACTCAGCATGATCTCTTTCTGGGTATCTACCCCAAGCACCCAAAATCTCTACTCAGAAAAAGATATTTATGCTCCTATGTTCACTGCAGCACTGTTCATAGTAACCAAAATCTGGAAACTACCCAAATGTCCAAGAACAGAGGACTAGCTAAAGAAACTATGGTACATATACACAATGGAATACGCCTCAGCTAGGGGAGTTTCATTTTTATCTAAATACACCCTTATGTAAGAATGCTGTAAATCACCATTTCCAAAAGGCTTTCGTAAAAATAATCACACCACTGCTAGAGCACAAGCTTGTGTGCAGAAGCTCCAGGTCCAACTCCTGACACTGCAACTCCCGAGCACACCAGGAGCAACCCCCAAGCACCTGAGTATGCCCCAAAACACGATCACCACCACACCACTAACATTCTTCTTCTGCAATGCTTTAAAACCCCAGACAGAAATGTGGTTCACACCCACAGGAAGGTAAGTTGTTTCCTTTCAGAACAAACAGCTCAAATGAATGGTAACTGTTCCTCTCAATTACAGTGGGTTTAAAATCTACTAGACTTGGGGCCTGGGAGAGCCCAAAGGGCTGGAATACATGCTTTGCACATAGGAGAGCAGAGTCGAAGCTGGAAATACATCACTAGGTATGGTCCCTCAAACAAAACAATGAATAAAAACCTAGTGGATTTACTTGACATATAAAACAAATATTTCTTGGTTACCAGAAAAGGGTGTGAGCAGTAGTGAGCTGGTGCTTTTTTTGTTTTCTGTTTGGGGGGTCACACCTGGAAGTGCTCAGGGGACCCTACGAGGTATCAGGGATCAAACCAGGGTTACCCGCGTGCAAGGCAAGTGGATCACCTACTGTACTATCCCTTCGAACCCCAGCATTTTAAACATTTTGTTTTGCTTTGTTTGATTTTGTTTTGTGGTAACAGTGAACAAATCAACTAACATTTCTCTCCTTTGCTACTAAGCTTAGGAGGTAATAGATATTTGAATTCCAGGCATAAGAACATTAAAAGCAAAGAAATCTTACCAAAATATCTTTTATTGCAATTCTCATCACTTTTTCAGTCTCGTTTATTTCTAGAGGTCTAGCAATTGCTTCTGTTCTCAGTTCCTATGGGAAACAATAAAATCAAGTTACATTCTCAAAAAGGCTTTTCAAAATCAATTTCTGGATCTAAATATAGTTCAGAGACTGGTTCTCAAAAGTTTCAAGCTAGAATGATCCCTGAGCAAAGAGCCAAAAGTAAATCCTGAGCACGCTGGGTGTGGCTAAAAAAAAAGTTTGGGGAGGGGGGCAGAGGAATAGTAGGGTGGATAGGGCGCTTGCCTTGCACATGGTCAACCTAGGTTCAATCCCCAGTACCCCATGTGGTCCCCCAAGCACCGCCAGGAGTGACCTCTGAATGCAGAGCCAGGAGTAATCCATGAGCATCACCAGTGTGGCCCCAAAATATAGAATACCAAACAAAAAAAATTAAAATAAAATTTCCTGACAATGTGGCTCTCCGAAGCAGACACCCTTCCACAGTGCCCTGCACCCTGCTGCATCCGGCTCCTTCCCAGCCAAGTCTTCACATCCAGCCTCAACCCTCACCCCTCACGACCTAACATGGGCCAAACTAACTTGCCAGCCATTGTCTTTTCTCCCAAATTTGCTTATCTCCCTGCCTGCTGCTTAGGGGACGCCAAGAGAACACAGCACAACTTGCTGTCTGCAGTGCCTTCCAGGTGCCACAATTTTTTTTGTTTTTCTTGCTGGGGGGTTTTGGTATACCCAGCGACTACTCCTTTTTCTGTGCTCAGAAGTGACTCCTGCTGGTACTCCAGGGACCACATGAACGAGGGTCTGTCACATGTGAGGCAAGTGACTGGCCTCCCGTATTAACACTCTGGCCCTACAGCCTTTCTTATGGTCAAATCCCTCCCAGTTGCTGCCAGTGCAGCTGCTGATGACAAGTCGCTGCCCCTTCCAGTTTTCCCATTCAACCTATCAAAGGGTGCATGTGCCTGTCACGTTAGTTATGGAAAATTCCGGGATTTTACTGCAGGGAGTTAGGAGGTTCCGAGAGCATTTCCTTGAACTTGTCTTGCCTTCCTTCCACAGGGCAAGGCCTCTCCCCTGTGTAATAGAGGCAAACCTCAAGAGCTCAGATTATAACTTATTCAAGGACCCCTGGCACGGAACCTGGGCTGTGGCTGGTGGTGGTGTGGAAGAATGTTTGCAGAATGAGTGAGAAACAGCGGACGCAGGTCTCCTCAGCTCACGACTGTGCAACGCTTCAAACACCGGTCAGGGTCAGTACAGGACAGCGCTAAAGGTGCTCCCGGGGCATCCAGGTGAAGTTTCACAATGATGCCACAGCTCCAATGACACTTAGTAAGACCAGTATGTCTCTGGGCGTGTTCAGAACAGTGAAGACAAGTGCCCAACTGCACTATGAACAAAAGCAGGGCAGACTGGAGGCTGCCTGCGAGTCACCCATTTAGCTGGGGGCCGGTGGCAATGCTTTTTACCTGCTACACTAGCCATAGGCCACCTCTCAATCAACATTTCCCAGGGCTGATGACCTAGAACCCAAGACCTCTTTCCCCAGACCCCCCCCTTCCAGCTGATCCCAGAGCACTAAGGAAAGTGGGAGGGACTCTGCCTTCACGGGAGCACTCTGCTAGACCAGTGCGACCGGGCGGGCTAACGCTCCAGCTGGAATGGAAGGTGCTAAAGCCACTTCACTTGGAAACATTCTCCAAAGCTCGTACCATGGGCAGGGGGCCACATTGTATGCAGCTGGGCTAGATTCACCCCCTTACACATGTTTGCATATGTTGCCCTGAACCCCACCAGGAGTAATTCCTGAGCAGAGCCAGGAGTAAGCCAGGACAGTCCAAACACCAGAGAAAAAAAGTATTACACAAAACTTTTTTTTTTTCTTTTTGGGTCACACCTGGCGATGCACAGGGGTTACTCCTGGCTTTGCACTCAGGAATTACTCCTGGGGGTGCTCAGGGGACCATATGGAATGCTGGGAATCGAACCCGGGTTGGCCACATGCAAGGCAAACACCCTACCCGCTGTGCTATTGCTCCAGCCCCAAAAGACTTTCCTTTTTCCAAAACCAGTGGACCCCCAAACTCTCAAGCACAGCTGATTCTGATTCCCTTCGCCACTGAAGAGACCTGAAACCAGATGCCTGGCTCTAGTCCTGAAATTCTGAGCCACTGTGGCAGAAGACTCAGACATTGGTAGACCTCAAAGCTCGTCAGGAGCTAGAAACACAGTTCAGGATTCCTTGGCAGTCCTTCCTCAGTGCGCGCACACATTCCTCCGTGACTGTCTGGAGCAGCGTCTCCCAGGTGGGCCACCCCACCCGAGCCCTGAGGAGGGCTACAGTCATCCAACAGGGCAGTAGCCGCCTCAGTTGGGGTGATGGGGGTGGTGGTGGTGGTGGTACTTTCTGTTTGCTTAAAAGCAATTTCTGCAGACAGAACAATAGTACAGCGGATAGGGTATTTGCCTGTCACGCAGCCGACCTGGGTTTGATCCCTGGCATCCCATATGGTCCCCTGAGCATTGCCAGGAGTAATTCCTGAATGCACAGCCAGGAGTAACCCCTGAGCATTGCCAGATATGACCCAAAAAGCAAAAAAACAAAACAAAACCCCAAACCCAAAACGTATATTTCCATGGAGGTACTAAGTGATTTTTTTTTTTCCTCCTAAAAAGCAAGCAGCAGGCCAAATAAGCTTGAGAACCTCTGGGCAGGAGAGATAGTACAAAGGATACGGTGCTTGCCTTGCATGTTGCCAATCCCAGTTCTGTCCATGGCACTACATATGGTCCCCCAAGCACTGCGAGGGGTCACTTGAATAAAGTCAGAAAGAGCCCCAACGGGGCTGGAGCCACAGCACAGCGGGTAGGGCATTTGCCTTGCACGCAGCCAACCAGGGTTCGATTCTCAGCATCCCATATGGTCCCCTGAGCACTGCCGGATGTGACCCAGAAAGCAAAAGTAATAATAATAATAACAGAAAGAGCCCCAAGCAACATCAGATATGGACCAAATCCCCTCAACCCCTTGAAAAAAAATGTTTGGGAAAAGAACAAAAATGATAATCCCTTTCTTTTTTTTTTTTGCTTTTTTTTTGGGTCACACCCAGCAATTCTCAGTGGTTACTCCTGGCTTTGCACTCAGGAATTACTCCTGGCGGTGCTTGGGGGACCATATGGGATGCCGGGAATTGAACCCGGGTTGGCCTTGTGCAAGGCAAACACCCTACCTGCTGTGCTATTGCTCCAGCCCCCGATAATCCCTTTCAACTGTGACTGAAACTTCACCTGCTTGCTAAAAGCTGCTCAGATGAGTGGTTCCCAGGCTGTGCTGTGCATTGACACTCGGACAACCAAGCCACATCCCACACAAGTGACACAGAATGAAGTCAGGCATCATTCATTCAAAACAACCCCAAGGGATCCCACAGGGCACTCAGACAGGCACTGGGCCTCCGTGACAGGCTTTTGACAGAGATTTGGGAACCTTCGCGCAGAAGAGCATTCTTTTAGGAATGCTGGGATGGAGTTACCAGGAAAACACGAGCAAGTCAGCCATAGGCACAAGGAGGAAAGTTGCAGCCAGACCCAGGTGTGCCATTCCTGAACCAGAGCCAAAGGTACTGAAATCAGATCCGTGCCTGGCAGAGCAGAATGGCAGCCCCCATCGCTCTCTCGGCTGAGGAGACACCGCTGCATGCTGCTCACCCTCAGCTCAACCTCCTTGCCCAGGAGGTCGTACAGAGAGGCTCCTTTGGACGTGATTTCAGAAGCCAGCTGCCGAGCTGCTTTCAAATCTGCAATCTGGAAGGAAAAACATCAAAACCGGAAATATCAATGACAGGCTTTACTTACTTGGGGGCGGGGGTGAGGGGTAGGACTGTGTGCTAGGAACCACAGCCCAGGCCTCAGGAACGAGAAGCAGAGTTACCTGCCCTGGACCTTGGTGACAGGCTTTGAAGAGATATTCAGGACAGCTTCAATAACCAGTTATTATCAATTCCTACTTCGCGAAGGACAGGATCCTAAGAATGTTTCCCCCAGGACACACACTGACACCCTGCAGAAGGGCCATGTGGTAGAAATCTTATCACAATCTTAATCACAATCTAGCTTGTGATTGGTCACAAGCTAGACTGATTCCAGAACACCGGGGTCTCTCTGGAAACCCACGCCTCACCAACCATCAACTGATGCAGGAGGTGCAGGAGGGCAAACCCTCACAGGCCGGCAGCTGTTACTCGAACAAGGATGACAGCCCCGGGTCCAGCTCTGGGCACGGGCTTTTCATGTCCCACACACCAGCCCCACTCCTTGAATGTGCCCCAGGAGCCCAAACGTGTCCCTGCCCGCTCGCCCTCCGGCTCCCCTATCAACTAGTCCTTCTCTTAGTTTGCGCCAACAGCGGCAGCGCCCCTCCCTCCCAGCCGGACTGCTGCGTGGCCTGGTCCTCCAGGAGTGCGAGCCCCCAGCCGAGCCTCTCCTGTGTCCGGCGGCAAGCTCACCCTGCACCCGCCGCCCCCTCGTCAGCACCCAGCAGGCACGGTGCGCACACATGTGACCTATCTTTCATACACCCCCCTTCTAGAATCATGGCTTTGCTCCATGTGACCAAGCCTGGAGCACACCACCCCACCGCAAGATCCAGACCTGTGCTTGCGATGTCCAAGATTTACCAGAACCCAAAGCCAACAACTTCTTGCTTCCACCAAATCTGCTTCTCTCACATTCTCCGTTTCAGTGACTGGCAACTACCTCCCTCCAGGCTCAGCAAAAACTGAGGCGCGCTGCCATCTAACACAGCATCCACAGAATGCTCCATATTAGGCTGTTTTTAACTCAGTAACGGGAATGGCTGTCCCTGGCGGGGCTAGTCCCATGTGGCCGGGGTCCCAAACGGTGGAGCCCCATGGCACAGCAGCCCCTCTTTAGAGCTCAGCTGCAGGACAGAGCTGCGGGCGGGCTTCCCTGCACCAGTCCACGTCCCAAACACATTCTAACCTCTAACCACTTCCTCCCACTCAGAGTTCAGCTCTCAATTTAAATGTGGGATTTTTCTAGACTGACCACAAGTGATCACGAAAGCATGGCTGACCCGCAGGCTGTGCGCGGAATACTGCCTCCCCAGCCCTGCAGTCTCTGATGCAACAGGCCCTCTGGCCGGTCCTCTGATCTGATCTCACCCCAGGTCAGTCCCTGAGGCTCGGGGCCCTGTGCTGTGGCCTCCTGCAGACAGGCTCTTCTCCCCTGACTCAGCACCGGCCATCTATCCCCTCCTCACACCCTCAGTGCAGGATGCAGAAACCCACTGGAGCTTTTGTTCTGGGCTCCATCAGCAGTGAGAAGAGCACAGGCTTGGCTATCCTCTGGTGCATGCAGTGTGGGCTGCGTCCCTTTCCTCTGGTCCGAGCCTATGGCTTGCACATTTCAGTAAGCAACCGAAGACTTCAGTTTGGTGTGCTACTTCCGTTGGCGACTCAACCAGACAGGCCAACAGGCTGACCATCCACCCAGCCGCTGCCTTCTCACTGTGCTCTGTCGCCTCCTATGGTCTGACCCCAAGCCTGCACTCAGAATCAACTCAAGCCCTTCCCTGCTCAAAACGTCCCATTTTGAGTCAAGACTTGGTCTGCATAAATGCCTTCCATCTGTGCCCCACATCCCTGCCCCAAAGGTCCCTGCAGCCCACCCCAGCTCTCGCCACCCGGCCCCTGCCTTTTCCTCACAGGGAGACACTTGCTCCTTCCCTCCTGCTCCCACCACGTCCACAACAACTGACCACAGAGCCTTCAGCTGTTGGTTTACAGTCAAAATCCCCCCATCTGGGCCTGGAAGAGCCAGCTGAAGGCTCCCAGAGAAGAGCCTGCTTTCATAAAGAGCCTCACCTGGGCTGCAGACAGCTGTTTGCAGCCAACTGCAGAGGAGCTCAAAAGGACCGGCCGCAGTCAAGCCCAACAGAGACCATACCCGACACATCCCACTTCACAGCCGTCAGAGAAACCGTCTGGGACTGGAACGGAGCTCTGCCTTGTACAGGGCCGACCCGAGTTTGATCCCTGGCCCCATATACGGTCCCTCAAGCTTCGCCAGGAATGATCCCTGAGCCAAAGCCAGGAATAAACCCTGAGCATAACTGGATGAGGCCCAAAAAGGGAAAGAAAAAGAAAGCAACTTGCTGTCTGTCGCCACAAGCCTTCACTTGTCCTTACCTTTGAGCCCAGATCAAACTTGAATTTGCTGATGTCTTCCTCTCCTAGTTCAGAGCCCTGTACCCCTTTGCTCTTCATGGCATTGTAAAGGACAGAGGTGACTTTCAGAAGCTCTTTCACTGCGTAGCCATCAGCTTGATAAAGTTTCTTAGTATTGAGTTTGATATGTGCCTTGGTGGCCTGTTTCCAAAACAAAATACATTTATATTTTTTTAAAGCCCTCAGCATGTCAAATCTAAACCATGTAAGTAATTTTAAAATGCCCTGCTGACAATTGGAATATAACCTGACCATATGAAGAACCAAACTTTCAGACTATGGGACCGCAGCAATAGTACAGCGGGTAAGGTGTTCACCTTGCACATGGCTGACCCGGATTCGATCTCCAGCATTCCATATGGTCCCCCAAGCATCACTAGGAGTAATGAGTGCAGAGGCAGGAGTAACCCCTGAGCATTGCCGAGTATGGTCCCAAAACAAAACAACTTACAAACTTGCAGGCTGAGGAGATGCTCAAGACCCGGAGTGTATCCTTTGCATGTGGGAGCCCTAGGTTCGTTACCTGGCACCAAATGTTCCCTGAAACATTACTGCAAGACCAGCCACCAAGCACTGCCACTGTGGACTACAACACAGCCTGCTCCACAACAACAACATATCAAACTTTCAAGTGTTTTCAAGTGATTCAGACACCAAAATGACAGGTAACTTTGCTATTTCTCAGTACTGTCAGCTCTGGGTCAAGGGCTGTCCACCAGATTATTCTAATTATTTTAACTGAACTTTGAGATCCAGTGTAAATTTAATTTTGAATGCTGAGCCTCAAATTTAATTTCTGAAATCAGTTATTAGATGAGGATTTGTTCCCTTGAATGTTCTGATGGTTTTTCTTAAACTTCATCTTGAGCCATGCCTGATAATACTTTGGGGACCAGCCCTTGACCCTTTGCACGCCCAGCATACCGTCCTCCATGCCCTTATTTTTTTCTGGGCCACACCCAGATGTGTTTAGGGATTACTCCTGGCAGAGGTCGGGGACCAGGGCTGCAAGGGACAGCACCAGGACAGCTGCATGCAAGGCAAGCCCTCTACCCACTGTACTCTCTCTTTAATGCCTTAAAAAAGTGTTTTGAGAAGCCAGAGAGATAGTACAGGGTTTAAAGTGCTTGCCTAGCATGCAGCTGTCCTGGGTTCAATTCCCAACAACATATGGTCCTCTAAGTACCTTTAAAGAGAGAATTCTAAATAAATAAATAAGTAAATAGAGAGTTCTGAGCAGAGAGTCAAAAATAAAGCCTGGGTACAGATGAGGCTGTGGGCCTGCCCCCACAAGTTTACTTTTTTGCTTTTTAGGTCACACCCGGCAATTCTCAAGGATTAATCCTGGCTCTGCCTTCAGGAATTACTCCTGGAAGTGATTGGGGGACCATATG
Organism: Sorex araneus; assembly: GCF_027595985.1. Classification (NCBI taxonomy): domain Eukaryota; kingdom Metazoa; phylum Chordata; class Mammalia; order Eulipotyphla; family Soricidae; genus Sorex; species Sorex araneus. The sequence continues at coordinate 221,383,241 of NC_073305.1, forward strand.
GGACACTGGGGATCAAACCTGGGTCAGCCTCCCTGCTGTGGCTGCCCCAAAAGTTTTGAGCCATGAAATACACTAACAATTTTTAAATAAGTAAATAAAATAATTAACAAATAATGTTAATTATTTGGACTGGAGCGATAGCACAGCGGGTAGGGCGTTTGCCTTGCACGTGGTCAACCTGGGTTCAATTCTTCCATCCCTCTCAGAGAGCCTGGCAAGCGAAAAAAGTTTTAGAGGGGTCAGAGAGACAGTTCTGGGGTTAAGGCACATGCCACTAACCCTGGTTTGATCCGCACTATCACATACGGTCCCCTGAGCACCTCCAGGACTGGCCCCTGAATAGAGCCAAAAGTGTGCACCTCCCCACTAAAAAAAGAGCTTTGCTGATAAAATGGTTCACTTGCAATATGAGGAACCTGGTTGTGGAACAGTTTTAGAATGCAAACCCAATTTGTCAACGTAAAGCTAATTAGGACTCAGTCTTGCTAAGTCGTTCAACTTTACAACTTCTTTAAATAGCCATGAACTAACCATAAACTGAGCAACTGCCTTAATGAAGAAAACCCGGTCTTGTTCCGTCTCAACATCAGAAGGGATATCAGTCTGTGGTTCATACCTGTCATGGAGAGAGAAGACACGGTGACCACACCAAGCCCAGCAGGCAAAGGCAGCAACTGAGAGAACAGAGGAGCTGCCCCATCTCGCTCAAGTTAGGAAGGACTTCACACGTCAACACAAAATCAAAGCATCCCGGAGAGAGAGCTCCGTGGGCTGGAGGGCATGTGGCATGCAGAGGGCCGAGGGCTCAGGGGGCTCAGGGCCGGAAGCCCTTCACCCAGAACCCACAGTACTGAGAAACAGCAAAGTTACTGATGACCACCAGGGGTCAGCATTCCACAGCCCTTGGCCTCTGTACAGTTTGCGTTAAAAGGACTTCTTACATTTTTTAAAGGGTTATTTAAAAGTACTCTGTGTGCGTGTGTGTGTGTGTGTGTGTATAGGGTTATTTAAAAATAGCGTCTGTGTCTTGGAGAGACAGTATAGCAGGTACGGCACTTGCCTTGCACATGACTGAGGTTCAATGGCTGGCACCCCAGGTGCTCTCTCAAGCTCACCAGGAGCGATCCCTGAGCATAGCTGGGTATGGCCCCAAAACAATACTACTACTACTACTACTACTACTACTACTACTACTACTACTAATAATAATAATAATAATAATAATGAATAAAGGGGAAGACAGAGAGTACAAGGGTTAAGGTCCTTGCAGTGGCTGAACCAAATTCCCAGCACGTGGTCTCCCAGGTACGGGAAGTTTAAAAAAAATTTTTTAAGAAATACAACGTACATTCAAAACACAAGGAAAAATATGCAACAGATATATTTCTTAGGCTGCACACCTAAAATATTTACTTTCTGGTTCTTAAAAGTCAGCCAACCCTGAGGCACGCCAGCGTTCACACACAAAGGCCCACGGGCTCACTCTCAGCCAATGATCAGAGCAGCGTTTCACAAGTGCTTGTGAGCCGTGTCCCTTTCTGGTCCGGTTTCCTTCCTGTGGCTCCCCTGTCCTACCAGTTGGTTCCCTAGTCTTGTGCTGTGGCCCCCACTTTCGTGACTTTCACCATGGCCGTCCACAGGGTGATCTGGCCCCGGCTGGGAAACGCTGCATGGGGGGCTGCAGCGAGCAGAGGAGGAAGGGGCCGCCAGCTCCTGCGGGGCTCCCTGTGCCCAACATTTAACAGGTCCCCGCAGAGTCTACCAACCTCCACCTGCAAGTGTGCCCGGGCTTCCAGCAGCCTGTGCTTACGCGCCCAATGAACAAAACCCAGCACTGGCGCTTAGACCACAGAATAACGCAACTCTAACCTTCTGACAAGCCAGAGCAGCACTTCAGAGACAAGCCCAAAATTCGGTGTACGAAAGTTTTCCATAGAAATATGTCGAGGATATCCCAAGGCTCTCATCATCTCCGTAAAGTCTGTCCAAGGAGAAAAACAATTTAGTTGCTTGTCCGCCAACTCCTCATTAGCCAAGGCTTTGCTAGTCCTAACCCCCGACCCACCCGCAGTTTCGGGGACCAGTTACCAACTCTCTAAGGAAAGGCAGAGAAACGAAAGGAATACGTAGTTTTTGAAAAATGCCATCAGGTGGGCACCGGGTTTGATCCCCAGCATCCCATAGGGTCCCCCGAGCACCGCCAGGGGTGATTCCTGAGTGCAGAGCCAGGAGTGACCCCTGTGCATCGCCGGGTGACCCCAAAAGCAAAAACAAACAAAAAAGGGAAGCGAGAGCGTGAGCGAGGGTGCGAGGGCGAGGACAGAGGGGGGAGGGAGGAGGGCGAGGGGGAGAGGGCGCGCGCGAGCGCACCACACCGGCCTGAGGCGTGTGGGACCCGCATCCCCGCGCTCCCCTCGGCGGACCGTCCCCGAGGCCCAGGACCGTCAGAGAAGCCCCCGGGCCCCCTGGCCATCACTCGGGACGCCCCTGCCCCCGCCCCAGCACACCATCAGCGGCCTAAAAACACTCGTGTCAGCTCCTGGGCCCCGCGGCTGGGGGGCCCCCGCCCGGCGCAGCGCCTCAGGGGCCAGCCCAGACGGGCGGCGGCGAGGGGTCGCCGCGGGGCTGCCCAACGCCCCCCGCCCGGGGGTGGCCGCGGACGGCGAGACGCGCCTCTGAGGCCGCGGGGCGCCATGGAACGCGCCCCGGGTAGGCCGTGGGGTCGCGCCCTCGGGTCGCTCGGGCCCGCGGGGCGCGTCCGGGGCCCCGACGGCCTGAGAGGGCGGCCCGGCGCCGCCCAGACGCGCCCCGAGGGTCGGGAGGAGCCGCGGGTCCGGGGTCGGGGCCGCCTTACTGCGGAGATCGCGGAAAGACATGGCGCAAGGGTCCCCGCGGCCCCGAGTCTCGGCCCGCCCGCAGCGCTCGCGGGGCTCCATGGCAACGCACGGGGCCGCGACGGCGCGCGCCGAGGGCCAAACAACAGCGAGGCGCGGGGCGGGCGCGCGCGCACGCGCACTAGGTCCCCGCCGGCCGCGCTCCGATGGGGGCGGGCAGCGGCGCGCGCCTGGCGGGTAGGAAAGCATGTGCTGGGGGGTCCGGGCGCCGGAGCGACACAGCGGGGAGGGCGCTGGCCTTGCCCGAGGTCCACCCGGGTCCGCTCTCCGGCATCCCGTAGTGGGCCCCCGAGCACCGCCAGGAGTGATCCCCGAGTGCAGAGCCCAGAGTCAGCCCCGAGCATCGCCCGCTGTGGCCCCAAAGAAAAACAAAACAAGAACACACGTGTACCCGCGCACCCGGCCTGGGCCCAACCTACTGCTAGAAACTCATCCGGGCCGCAGAGTCCGGCGGTTGTCCTGGCAACAGCCGCCTCTTCCGTTGGGCGGTGTATATGGAGGCAGGGCCCGCGTGTACCGGGCGGAGCGGAGCAGGACGGGGCAAATTCAGTCCCCACCCCACCCCCCCCGCCCGGGGTTTTGGGCGGTGCTCAGGGCTTACTTCTGGCTCTGCACTCAGAAACTATTCACCGTGCTCGGAAGATTATATGGGATGCCGGGCATTGAACTCTGCTAGGCTGCGTGCAAGGCAAGCGCCCTCCCGGGTGCGCTACGGCTCCGGAGCCTGAATGTGCCCTAAGCGCTTCATTCACAGTACCGTTCAGCTCTAGTGCCTTTTTAGTGCTTTTGATCGCCTCTGGAGGAAATATCTTAATTAAGCAGTCACTTTTCAGCTCCTGTTCATCTCTAACCTGCTTTCTGCCTGTGTGGCCTTATTACAGATATTTCCTGGAAATGGACTCATACATGTGGTCTCTTGCAACTGACTTCATTCACTAACATCTTTGAGGTTTATTCACTTGGTGACACATATTAATAGGTAATTCATTTTTTAATCTTGTTTTTGAGTCATACCTTGCGATGCCCAGGAAATACTCCTGGCTCAGTGCTCAGGGATTATTCCCAACAGTGCTAGAGGAACATGCAGTACTGGAGATGAACCTGGGCCTCCCTCACGCAAAGCAGGGACTGTTTCTCTAATCCCAAGGTTTTATTATTATTATCATTTATTATTTGCTACATGAATAATGCCGCTATGAACATTTCTGTCCGAATTTGAATACCACTTTAAAATTCTTTGGAGTGGAATTGCAGTTATATAGTAATTCTGCTTAACTTTTTTCCTAATGGCCACATCATTTCACATCCACACCAGCAATTGACAAAGGTTCTAATTTTTTATTTTTTTGCTTTTTGGGTCACACTCGGCAATGTTCCTCCTGACTCATGCAACTTAGGAATTACTCCTGGCGGTGCTCAGGGGACCATATGGGATGCTGGGAATTGAACCCGGGTCGGCCAAGTGCAAGACAAACGCCCTACCCGCTGTGCTATCGCTCCAGCCCCAGGTTCCAATTTCTTTACATCATCATTAACACATCATTTTGTTTTTGTCTTTCCCTGATGACTAATGATGAACAACTTCCCGTTTGCTTGCTAGCCATTTGTGGAACTTTGAAATATCTATTCCAGTGCTTTCTCCATTTTAAAACTGGGTTGTGGGGCTGGAGTGATAGGCACGGGGCAATTCCGTGCTGTTTTAAAGTGGCAATATTTTTGTTGTAAATCTTGAGATCATAAAATGTCTTCAAACTTTTTCAACATTGTTTTGGTTATTTGCTCTTACATGTAATTCTACATGAATTTTAGGATTTCTGCCCAAATACTCAAATCCTGCCCAAATCCTGTTTAGAAGAGGATTGCAATAAGTTGGAGATCACACTTTTAACAAGAACATCCTCAACCTAGGTCCATTAAGTCTTCCTTAATTTTAGCAATGTTCTTTTTTTTTTTTTTCTTGGGTCACACCCGGCGATGCACAGGGGTTACTCCTGGCTCTGCACTCAGGAACCATCCCTGGCGGTGCTCAGGGGACCATATGGGATGCTGGGAATCAAACCCAGGTCGGCCAAGTGCAAGGCAAACGCCCTACCCGCTGTGCTATCGCTCCAGCCCCAGCAATGTTCTATTTATTGTACACCTTCTTGAGCAAATTTGTTTGATTCTTCTTTGATAATATATAGAAATGAAGTTTTTGTGTGATCATACATCAACTTTCATTAACTTTGTTAGCTGAAATATTTTGGGTGGAATTTTTTCCTCTACTGAAGATCTGTGAATGGTGAAATGTTTAGCTTCGGCTGCTGGCAAGTCCCTCCAGAGCTTGGGCGTCCGTGCAGTTGAACCTGGGCCTCCTATATCAGAGTAGGACCTTGAATATTTAACTTAAAACATTTCCAAACGTGGTAGCACCATTTTTTTTTTCCTTTTTGGGTCACACCCAGTGATGCTCAGGGGCTACTCCTAGCTCTGCACTCAGGAATTACTCCTGGCGGTGCTCGGGGGACCATATGGAATGCTGGGAATCAAACCTGGGTTGGCCCTGTGCAAGGCAAACGCCCTCCCCGCTGTCCCGCTGTGCTATTGCTTCAGCCCCAGCAGCACCATTTTACTTTCCCACTAGTGGAACTTGCAGTCTCCAGCTGTTCCCCAGTGTGCTTGAAGTACCACCCCGAACGATTTAAGTCACCCAGAACCATGTTCTTGGCATGTACCCACCCAAGACTCTCTAAGCTTGGACGCCAAACCTTCATGTTTCACAGATGGGGGAGCGCCAGGGGCAGGGCCCAGAGACCTCTCCTGGGGGCTCTGTCCCCCTCTCAGCCTTGGCATCATCCTTCCCCAAATATAGGGCCAGGCAGGTGAGGAAGCAGCCCCTGTGACGTCACAGAGCCGGTTGCCGGGAGCCGGCAGAGCCGCCCAGACAGAGCGGGGCCAGCAGCAGAGGCCCACCTGCTCCTCCCCACCACACTGGCCTCCATGGACGCCTTGGTCTGTGCGTTCTCTGAGCTGCGCATAGGAGAAGGTGCCGGCTGCGGGGAGGAGGGGGTCCCTGCTCTAGTGGGCCCAAAGTCACAGCTGAGGGGGCTCAGGAAGGGGTGTGGCTGTTGTGGCCCTGACCACAGGCACTGGCAGGAAATGCTTGGGTGTCAGACTCCCCACAGGCTGGGAGAGGAGTCCAAGATGGAGAAGATGGGAGGGTGGGGAGGCGGGAGGGGGGGGGCAAAGGCTGTGCCACTCCCACCAGCCTGCCCCTCCTGCTCTCCCGTTCACAGATGCAGTGAGCTGGGCCCAAGGACACCCCAGCCACCCTGACACGCCACCCAACATCTATGAGGGGGGGCTGGGGGCCCAGCAGCAGTGCCCCAGTGCCCAGGGAAACAAACCCAAGAACTTCCGGCTGCGCCATCTCCGGGGCCTGGCCCTCTACCTGCCGGGCCCCGTGAGGCCCGCGGGACAGTGCGAGAGCCACTGGCTGGGCCGGCTCATGGCCGAGGGGGGCTTCCCACAGCCCGAGGCTGCGGCCTGGCCTCTGGCCCGGCCACCCGGGGCGGTGGGCCCAGGGAATAGTCACCACTCAGCCCTTCTGGAAGCTCCAGTGCCCGGGGAGAGCCTGGGGAACCCAGGTGAGAAGCCCGGGAAGGGTTGGCTGAGGGCCTCCGAGGGTCCCTCCTGGGTCCCGGCCCGGCTCCAGGGTCCGTGAGGGACTTGGCCATTCCCCTGTCTTGGTTTCCCCCTCCGTAGAAGAGGGGTTCAGGTTAGAGGGTCCTTTCCACTAGAGCGCCCTCTTCCCCCCTCCTCCCCTCCCCCTAACTGCTCCCACTCCACTACTGAGACACTGGGGTGCATCTGGGGCTGTCACAGGATGGGGCTGTCACGGCTCCTCAGTAACTCGCCTCCCTTTCCTCAGCTTCCAGTTCCAGCATGGACCAAGCCAAGGATGTCCCCTCCCAGCCCGGTCCCCCTGAAGGCTTAGGACTCAGGCCCAAGCGGTCCTGGGGGACCTCAGAAGAGTCCACATGTCCCTTGTGCAAGAGAACCCGCTCAGGGGCCCCGGAGAGGCCGTAGGCGCCATGTGCCAGGGCTGGGTCTCCCAGCTTGACCAGGGGGAACAGAAAGGCCCCAGGGTGGACAAGCCTTTAGAGGAAGGTCTGGCCCCACCAGGAGCCGCCAGAGGTGCCCGACCCTGTGCTGCCGTGTGGGCCCACCTCGAGAAGATTACAGGGGAGGCAGAGGCAGCCCTTCGGGAAGGCCAGAGACCAGGTCAGGGCTTGCCCTTGCAGCCCCATTGGCCACTCGGACCTGGTGGCAAGGCTGAGCACAGAGCGGGGCTCCCCAGAGGCCGGAAGCTCAGATTCCACCTCAATAAAAGCCAAGGTGGCACGCCCATGTCTGTCTTCAGGCTCCTGCGGGCCAAAGAGCCACCCAGCTCTGCCTCAGGCTGGAACCTTCCAGGGAACAGCCCTGCCCCCACAGCTGCTTCCTGAACACCGGGGTGGGCCACCTTCTCTTCACCTGGCATGCTCCTGCCCTGGCCCATCCGCCCAGGCCCTGCCAGGGGCCACGGTGTGACCCTAAGGCCTCACCAGACCTCGTCAGTCACAGGTCACGCCTCAAGCACAGCCCCTGACAAGCCCCTCAGGTGATGCCCAGGGCAGGAACAGCCCAGGCCTGCGCTAGGCTGCTGTGTCCAGTCCACCTGGCTCCTGGACTGTCTGAAGGGACCCAGGCACAGCCGATCCCCAGAGCAGCTGAGGACACGTTGACACCCCACCTACAGCAGTGCCAGTCCTGACCACTGTGCTGAGTTGCCTGCAGAGCTCCCGTGGCCAGGCCGGTGTCCCGGTGTCACTTGGCTGAACCATGGCAGCTGCAGAGGCCTCCTGGGCATTAGCCACAGCTGTGACTACAGGGCAGATTCATGTGGGTTTATTTGTCATGAGACCAGATGCTATGATCCATTCACTCTAGGCCGGGCGCAGTGACGCTGTGGGGTGCAGGGGTGAGGGAGTGGGGCAGGGCGAGGCCTGCAAGCTCAATTACCAATGTCCAAGGCAGAACCCTCTAGAAGACACTTCCCTTGGGGTAGAAGAAAAATCACATGATCACCACTGATTGGGATTAGCAGCCACCAGCCTGGTCCCAACAGGAAGCTGAGGTCAGGGCCCAGGGCGGTTCACCTTCACGCCCGGCCAGGAGGTGGGAACAAGGGAAGGACCTGTCATGGTGCCCAGCGGTGCCCGTGTCCGCCCCTCAGTCTGGCGTGAGGACTGTGACCCCGGGGCTGCAGCCCTGGCCCTGCCACCCAGGAGGATGGCAGACAGCAAACCGTTGCGGTGCGGGATGCAGGGGAGTGAGAGCGAGCGAGCCGCATCTCGTGTGTCTCTGGAAGCGGAGGGACACAGGCACAGGATTGTCCCCGGGCCCGAGGCCAACAGCTCCCAGGCTTCCTCCTGTTTCTGCCTGGGGGCTGGGCCCAGCCCCTGACGCATCTCAGCCTGGCTCCTGGCACAGCTCTGTGGCACAACACCTGCCGGGACCCCCAAGCAGCGCCGCACTGGGCAGCAAGCAGGGCCCCTGTCCATGTCCGGGCGCCGAGCCCAGGAGACCAGGTCCACCAGGTGTCTGTGCACTCTGTCCTCTATGTGGCCCCTGTTCCCAGGCGCTGTCAGGGTCACTGGTGTCCACGACACTTATTCCCAGCAGGCGTTGGGAGGAAGGTGCTGGAAGGGATGGCCCTGGAGTGCAGGGCTGGTGAGCGGAGCCCTCCTGCCCTTTGGCTCAGTGCGGCAGAGGCGAGAAGGCTTGGGCGGCGGTGGTTCCCGGAGAGCCGAGGAGCCTGTGGGAAAGAGTGGGGAGGGGTGAGGCCTTGCAGAAGTGGGGCTTCACCCACCCACCCATGCAGCACCCCTGAAGGCCTTTCCCGTGACCACCCCTCTGGGGGCACCTACCTGTATGGCCCCAAGGACAGGCACAGCTGAGTATGGGGGTGCCTCCTGGAGTCCATGACACTTCCGGCCCCCTGGTTTTCTGAGCCCAGTGACCTGCCCCCTGCCCTACCCTGCCCTGCAACCATGAGGTCTCCACTTCCGGAACCCTGGGAGTTCAGGCACCAGGGCAGATGGTCTAAGGAGCGGGAACCCTGTGTGTGGGAACCCCAGGGTTAGTCCCTGACACCTCCGACCTGAGCACTAAGCAAGGGGCCAAGAGCCCCCAGGTGTGGCCCCAGCACTAAATAAAACAAGCAAATGGAACAAGAAGCAACTTGTGGCCAGGCCCCTGCCTCCGTCCTGGTGCTCTGTGAGCTGGTCAGGGGAGCCCGCCCTGATGCCCCTTTGGTCGCTGGATCACTGGCGCCTCCACTGCTCGCTCCCGTCATCCCTCTGGCTGCAGCTCCCTGGTTCCGTCACCCGCTTCTTGTACCTGTCGGGGACCGGGCGCACCCCGCCATGTGCTGCCCCCGGGCCCGTAGAACATCTGCCCTGTCAGATGGCAGGGCAGGCGCGCGTGGGGCCCCTCGGACCGGGGCCTGGCGGAGGCTGCCCGGCTGGCCTCACATGGTCCGGCTGTACTCGAGGCCGCCCTTGGAGGAGATGCTGGACCATGGCAGGAAGCTGCAGAGCAGGCTGTGCGCCTGCCGGTAGAGTCGGTGCGGGATGGAACAGGGGCTCAGGTTGGCCAGCGCCGAGCCCAGGTGCTGGATGTAGTCTGTGGGGCTCCGTTAAGGACACAGCCAACCGCCCTCTTCACACCTGTGCTCCCCCTAACACGCATCTGGCTTGCTTGTCGCTATGTTCCTGTGCCTATTTCCTCCCTGAGAAGCCCACGCTCTCTCTTGAACACACGCTTCTCTCTTTCCCGCACATCTTGCTACTACCCTGCTGGGGCCGGGGCGATAGTCCAGCAGGAGGGTGTTCGCCCTGCACTCAGCCAGCCTGGGTTCAATCCCTGGGCCCCCCCACGGTTCCCTGTGTGCCGCCAGAGATGTGATCCCTGAGGGCAAAGCCAGGAGTAAATCCTGAGCACCACCAGGTGCAGCGCCTAAACCACCAAAAACCCCCTCAAACTACCTTGCTTTTCCTTGCTTCACTGAAAAGGTGGTCAACTCTAGGCTGGCTCCTCCCTCTTGGGGCACTGGCCCAGAGTGCTGGCACGTGATCCCTGTGACAGAAGGCCAGAGTGCTGACCTCAGACTGATCAGTCGAGCAGGCCTGCGAGCGTGGCTTCCCTTCTCCTTCCTGTGCACTTCCCTACACAATAGTCCTGGGCTCACTGCGGACACTCCTCTCTGGCTAGGAGGCAGATGGCCCAGAGCGCAGAGTTCAGAGGAACCAGGGGAGCAATGCACCAGGTCACACCCCACAAGGGAGTGTGAACCCAATGTTGCAGGACTGAGCTGTTCTTCCCTCGCTGGTGCACACAGGGCAGTGGCTTCCAGTCTGCCTGCACCTGGGACAGGTGTCTTCCCTAGCATGCCTCGATGGGTGGGTGGGGGGTGGGGTGGAAGGAGGGTGAGTGGGTAGATGGTTAGAAAGATGGACAAACACTGAGCGGAGAGACGGGTGGGTGGGTAGACCGAGGGCAGGCTAGAGAGATGAATGGGTGGATGAAGGACAGGTGGCTGGGTGGGTAGGTGGGCGAGTGCACAGGTGGGATCTCTGGTTAAGCAGACGAGCGGGTCTGTGGGTAGGTGGCTGGATGGGTTAGATCAGATGCCAATGGAGTTGAAATCCACTACCTCACCCTCTTCCGAGGTTGGAAGTTGAGGGAGTACCAGAACTTGTACATGCAACCAGCCTGTACATGCAACCTTCTGTGCCATGTGCGAAAGGCGGGTCCACCCACACCTGCCTAGCTGGCGGCACAAATGCCATCTGAAGGCAATCAAGCCCCAGGAAGTGAAGGATATAAGATTGTCCAGGGAGGGTGGCCGCCATTGATGTAGAGAACATAGGTGAAGCCATCCTTGAGCACCCCCCGGATGGAGTAGTAGTAGGGCAGGTAGTGGTGCTGCTTGAAGTCCCTGTTCTCGTAGAAGGTTATCGCCGTGTTGTTGGTGGTGAGCACGTGCAGGTAGATGGCTTTGCAGTGGTCCTGGGCCGTGCTGGAGATGTGGTCCTTCAGGCTCTCGAGTAACAGGGAACCTGCCGAGCCGTGGCGGGGGGAGCCAGGTGTGAGGTGGGCCGGGGAGCCACTTGGCAGAATGCGCCACATTCTCTGTCACTGCACCCATACACCAGCCTCCTGGGATCACCCGAACCCCGAGTCCGAGGGTACTGTGCACTGGTCAGTGTGCAAGATGTGGCCCAAGAGTCCCTCCTGGGGCTGGACTCTTGAACGTCTCAGCGCAATGTGAGGCGTAAGCACGGAGTGGGGGAGGGGTCCGTCACAAAGGACTCACTGGCTGAGGGGAGGGGGAGCTGCAGACGAGTCTGAGCATGAGCCCGGGGCAGGGCGTGGAGTGAGCATGCAGGGCTGGGGGCCGCCAGCGCGTCCTCACCGATGCCGTGCTTCCTGAACTCCTTCACCACGCCCAGGCTGAGAATGTACGCAACTTGGGTGTCCACAGAGAAATTGGAGGCTAGAATATCTCCATCCTGAAGGAAGAGCAAAAGCATCATGACCCTGGGCCGGTACAGGTAAGGGGGTGTCACTCCCACCCACCTAGGAACCATGGAGACAGCAGGTGGCCCTTCTGGGAAAGGGGCCCAAGTGAGAGCATGAGTCGAAGTACCCTGGAAGGCACGCCCACGGCTAAAGTTCCTGCGAGAACGCTGACTGGGCCCGGGACTCCAGGTAGCAGGGGTTCGAATGGCAGACCCCCCCAACTTGCAAGGAAAGGGGCCGTGCTGGGCCACTCAGGCTAGCCACACACAGCACGTCCCCTGCTCCTTTCCCAATCCCAGGCCATGGCCAGGAGTCTCGGGCAAGGGGTCACCTGTCTCCAGTGCTATCCCTCCCTGCACTGCCCTTCCTAGCCGGGGTGGGAGGCTGGTCCTATGCGAGAGGAAAGGCCAGAGTCGCCGCAGTGCGCCGGACACCTGCTGGCATGTCCCTGCTCTCACGCAGCACCGAAAAGCAGAAGAGAAAACGGCAGGAGGAAACGGGTGAAAAGAGCGGAAACCAACTGTCCCGAGGCAGTGAAGAGCAGCACGGGGCAGGTGGGTTGGCCAGGGTCCTTCTTGCCTTGTTAACAACAGCCCCAAGCCCCACAGAGAAGGGTTTCGGGGGGTGTCCCTGCCTGGGAGGAAACTCACGAGGTGAACAGTGCTGGTCACTGAGAAGAAAGCCACTGTCATCCTGTGAAAGAACCTCGGCCCACGTCAGCCTCCCAGAACAAAGCCTTAGCTCTGAGGTTTCGAACTCAGCTCGGGGCCAGACAGACAGGACAGTGGAAGGTACTTGCTTGATCCCCAGCACCCTACAGAGTCCGCTGAGCTGGCTAGGAAGGATCCCTGAGCACAGAGCCAGGAGTAAGTCCTGAGCAAAGCCAAAAGCAGGTACTCAGCTTGCTAAACCAGGTCCCAGACCCTCAAGGTGTGAGTGAATAAATTTTTTCTTTATTGTCACTAATGTTTAATGGAAACTCAGAATTTCCTTCAGCCATCAGTGGCCGGCAGTTGTGTCCCGACTCGGTGGCGCCTCTCAGCACGCGGCCCAGGCGCGGGACACACATACCTCTTTGTGTATCTTGGTCCGATTCTTGATTTCAGCCACTATCATTCCCACGATGGCACCCCGGTACGTGGCAGCAAGGGAGAAGAACTTCTTGTTGGAGGTGATGTCCCGATACCATGAGTCTGGGTACCTGAGGATAAGCAAAGGTGGACCAGCCAAGGTGAGTGTGACAAAGACGCTTCAGATGGGGACCCACAGGCCCCGCCACCTGTCCACAGCTCTGGACCAACCAGCCGTTTGTCTCCTCTCCAGAAAGGCCAAGATTTCTGAGGAAAATCCCCAATGTTTTCACGAGAAGACTTGTGAGGATGAAGGGAAACCCAAGGCCACTGTCCCCACTGTCCCTGCGAGGGGCAGCGGTGCAGGAGAGCCCAGTCCGAGGGTTCTCACTGAGTCGACGACATCGGCCTGGACAGCAGTGAGGTGAGGACAAGCCCTCAGGGCCAGCTGTGCCAGGGCTGCTGGCCAGAAGGGAGCCAGGAGCACTGTGCGGGGAGGGAGAGCTTGGCCAGCCCCAGCGAGGGCCGAGGGGGCGGGGGCGGGTTTCAGGGAGGGGAGGCCTCCCCTCCTGTGACCATGAGCTGGGGCGTGGCTGGCCTGCAGAGGGCACTGACCACCACTGAAGGTTTCACAGCGCCCGAGCTTCGCCACGCTCCTCCCAGGGCCTGTCTGGCCGCCTGCGAGTGCTCGGTGGGTATGGCAGCGGCTGAGCTGCCCCACACCAAGGAACGGCTGTTCCCTCGGCCGTCTCGGCGCCTGAGACTCAGAGGCCCCACCCGGGGCGAGAGGCTGCAACTGCTCAGGCACCTGTGGGAAGTCGGGGTGGGGGCTCCCCGCCAGCCTGAGGCCAGGGCCTGCGCCACAGGGCAGGTGGCTGACGCAGTGCTGCCCGAAGTGTTCTAACACCCAAACGTGGGAGCAGCATGCGGCTCGGCAGCAGAGCACACCCCTCGAGTGTTCCAGCCCTGCACGGCCCAAAAGCCCCCCAATTTGCTTCCTCTCCTCTCACAAGTCCCGCGTTCACGCTGGAGGCAGATGAAGCCAGACACGATGACGGCGGCCACACGGCTGCACCCCCAGCGTGCCGTGAAGGGAGCGCGCAGAGGCCGCCGTGGGGCGGGCACGTGCGCGGAGCGCTCTGGGGACTGTGCATCGAGAGGCCCCCGCCCGGCGCAGGGCCCCACTCACTCGATGGGGAACCAGTCTCCACACAGGTGCTTCACCGTGTCTAAGTCATCATGGCACAGCAGACGCAGGCTGACCTCGCTGAGGGCGCTGGACGGCACCACCTCTGTCATTCACACCTGCGGAGGGAGGCGGCGGGCGGGCAGCACAGGGCAGGCTCGCGCGTGCCCTCTGCTGTCCCCAGAGGAACCCAGGCCTGCCAGGAGCCTCTGACCGGTTCCTCCCTGGCCCCTGGCCCGCCCAGCAGTGGTCATGGACAGACACGGGCTCCGAGGCCTCATTTTCAGTGGCCATCAGCAGCTGGACTTCGAGGAGAAGTGTCTCTCCGCAGCACACGTGGCCCCCGAGCAGTGCCCGGGGTGTCTCTTCACACGGCAACACCGGGACAAGGCTCAGACATGGGCGGAAACTTGCTACGGAATGATGTGGGCCCAGGACACGCCAGCCGAGCTGAGAGCTGGGGTCCCGGAGGGCACTCGGGGTCCCCAGGGAGCACACCGGTGCTCAGAGGCCGAGATGGCTCTGGGCATGCAGGGGCCGAGCCCCTCGTGTGGGCAAGTCACGGGTCTGGAATGTGAACTCCACAGTTAGGGAAACGCCAGTTAGGGTTGCAAACAGAGAAGAGTCCTTCTCACAGGTCCTCAGAGAGCTGTCCACTGCCAGTCAAACCCTGGCTAGGTGACACAGGCATGGCCAGAGAACTTTCCAGGCCCAGAGGAAGACGCAGGGCTAAGTGTATGGAGCGAGGCAGGGCGTGCCCAGACAGGAACAGTCCCCAGGCCTGTGAGCCCCTTAAAAGGTGTCAAGACTGGGATGGCCTCTGGCACAGGGAGCCCCACCAGACCCTTCCTCTAAGACCCGATGTCTGGGCTGAGGGAACAAGGGTGCTGACATCTTGTTAGAAACACACTGGGACAGAGCCCCAAGGGAAGGTGCCAAGTCTCAGGATCTCAGGGTGCGGGGAACGCTCTGCCCTGTCCCCAGGTCTGCAGGGCTCTCTGGCCTTTGGAGGTGGACCCCTGGGTGCACTAGAGTGGTCTCTGGCCACCCAGGCGTCCTGCACTCCAATTTCCTGTGCACTTGGCCAAGGAACATGAGTTAAAATGGGGAGGTGGGGGCAGGCTCCCGGGGGGGTTGGGAAAACGGAGACAGTGGCGGAGACAGTGCAGGTGGGATTGGTGTTGGAATATTAGATGCTGGAACAAATAACCATGAACAATTCTGTACTCCATGGTGTTTAAATAAAGAACGCAGGGAGAAAGTGAGGTGAGGAAGGACCCCCCCCCCAACTTCCACAGGGGCATTTCCCTTCTCCCTTCCACTGCCAGTGCTGGGGAGTCAGAATCTGGGGGCTCAAAAGATTCCCCCGGGCACCACCACCGGGAAAATAGGCCTCCCCTTACCCCAAAGTCAGGAAGCCAGAAACAAACCAACTTCCTGGGGCTCCCCAGGGCCTGTGTCCAGCAGCCACCCAAAGCATCTCCCATCTTTGAGGCTCAGGCCCCCCTTTTCCACGCTGCAGCACCCCCTCACCATGTTGGGTCTCCCCATTTATGTCTTTCCCTCACATGCTCTCAGCCCTGCAGGCAGCTCGCATCACTATCCTCCCTCCCCGTCCCCCAGGCCAAGTGCGGGGCTCCCAGGGACATCCCCGCCTGCTGGCTTTCCTGTGTGCGGCTGGGAGGCACCCCAAAACTGGCCTTAGCACCCTCTTCCCTGATGCTCAATCTCGCCTGCAAACTTCCCTGAGATGGGCTGAAGGCCCCGGCCCGGTCCCCACAGCCGCTCTCCCTCTGCCTGCCCCCGGGAGATGCTGGCACCAGCGGCGTCTCTGCATCAGCACCTCAACTTAGGGGGAGCCCGTCCTCCCCAGCTCCCGTCCGCAGTTCAGACTTGTGTGACCGTGGCTCTCTGGCTTTGCGTGTCAGCTCCTTCAGCCTCAGATGTGAAACAGAGGGAAGTAGGTCAGATCTGCTCAAAATCAACACTTGATCACAAGGTTAACTTTTATAACCAAAACTATTTTTAAAAGGAGTTCAGGGGCCAGAGAGAGAGTACAGCGGGAGGGCATATGCCTTGCATGTGGCCAACCCAGGTTCGATCCCCGGCATCCCATAGGGTCCCCCAAACACCGCCAGGAGTAATTCCTGAGAGCATGAGCCAGGAGGTAACCCCTGAGCATTGCTGGGTGTGACCCTTCCCCCCCCCAAAAAAAAGGAGTTCAGGGTTTGAGATATGGCTCAGGGCTAGGCCCTAGGTTCAATCCTGCACCACGTGGCCCTCCAGCACTGGCAGGCACAGCCTCGGTGACCTCCAAGCACAGCCAGGAGTGCCCCCTCCAAAAAAATGTTCCTCAGTCTCCAGCCAGCATCTGGCTTGCGAACCAGCCGTCTGGGTCTCCCTCCCTGTTCAGATCACTGACTCTTGCTCTACGGTGGGCTTGGCTTGTTTTGATTACCAGGGGAAAGAGACTTTCAGGGTGTGTGGAAATTGAGTACATTTTTATTTTACAATAAGCTCACAGGTTGTTTGAACTCAGACACATTAGAGTGTTTCTTCAAATACTAAGTAGAATGATTACCTATCCTGCCCAAAATAGCCCCTCTCCACCTCAGGGCCAGAGCAGAGATGAGGCAAGACAAGGGTGTGTACAAGGACAACAAACTTGCAAACATATTTTGAAGTGTTTCTGTATAACCCTTAAAATCAATTCTGGAAACTACCCGGCAGGGGTGGAGCAATAGCGCAGTGGGCAGGGCGCTTGCCCCGGCACCCAGAGGGTCCTCTGAGCCCCACCGGGAAGGATCCCTAAGTGCAAAGCCAGGAGAAGCCCTGAGCACCGCCTGATGTGGGTCCAAAACTAAAAACAAAAACAAGAAAAGTACCTGTCAGCTTGAAGGCAACTATTCTAAGAAAAGTCCCGAAAGAAAGTTCCCGATTGTTACAACGTATGAAGCCTAGAGACATGCTCCTGTAGGAAAATCAGAAACAGAGGCAGCAGTGGGTTGGCAGGCAAGAACTTTCCATCTTTTAGGTTGTTTTTTGGTTTGTTGCTGTTGTTTCTGGGTCACACCCAGGAGTGTGCTGAGGATTCCTCCAGGCACTGACTCAGGAATTACTCCAGTGGTGCCTGGGGACCATATGGGATGCTAAGATCAAACTTGCCACAGGCAAGGAAAGCGCCCTACCTGCTGTGCTATCTCCCCTGCCTTTAAGTTAATCTTTTAAAATAAAATTTAACTTTTATAAGGATTAACCATCTGCACAGAATTAAAGGTAAACAAGTAGTTATATAAAGTTATATAAAGGAAGCTTTTTGGAAATTGCAAAATTCTACTTGCATTTGAAAAATATTGTTTTTGGTTTTTGGTCACACCTGGCAATACTCGGGGGTTACTCCTGGCTCTGCACCATGGGATTGATTATTCCTGGCAATGCTTGGGGGACCATATGGGAAGCCGGGGATCAAACACAAGTAGACCATGTGCAAGGCAAGTGCCCTACCCACTGTACTATCACTCCAGCCCCCAAGTTGTTAAACATATTCTTAAAATAAATTCATCATTCTAAGAGCCAGCATCACAAATACTTCCAAATGCTGTAAGTGGCTCTAACTAGTCTCAGCAAAGAGAAAAGAAGCAAAAAACAGCATATAACCAGATGTAAATGGGAAGTGATCATTGTAAACTCAAAACAGTATTCCCTTTCTTTAGAAACAAGAGCAGGGTGGTCGTGGGGGTTGGCAGTGGGTAAGTGCATGCTTTGCATGTAGGAGACCCTGGGTGGGCTGTATTCCCAATACTTACCAAAAAACAAACCAGCAGCAGCCTATTTTTTTTTAAAGAAAAAAAAACCACTTGATTTAGTGTGATATAGTACTAAAATCAGAAGGTTCAAATATTACTGTTATTTAAAAACATAAATGTGAAAGCATTTTTTGATATGGTAAGGCGTGGGGAGAGTGTCCTGTAATCTCGACGGAACCAATTTAGGTTTAGGCCTTAAGCCTAAGGAAAAGGCATGTTTAGCACTCAGAATTGCTAACAACGGGGCCAGAGCGATAGCACAGCATGTAGGGTGTTTGCTTTGCACATGGCCAACCCAGGTTTGATCCCTGGCATCCCCCAAGTATGGCCAGGAGTAATTCTTGAGTGTAGAGTCAGGAGTAACCCCTGAGCATCTCCACAGGTGTGGCCCAGAAACAGAACACAAAAAGAAAACAAAATTGCTAACGTCACTTCCTCATGTTGTACCAGTGATTCTATGCAAGGCCCAAAGCTGCAGTACACTCTGTGCCCTGCAGTGCCAGGGACCAGCCAAGCAGTTCAGCGATGCTGGAACTAAGTGGTGCCCGACATGGATGAGGGTTGGTGTCACAGGCTAGGCAAGAGCCTTAACCCCTGTACTGTCTCTCTGGCCCATGAAAATTAATTGTTGTTTTCTTGGCCACTTCCAGTGGTGCTCAGGGGATGATATCAGGGTGCCAGGAATCGAACCCAGGTCATGCAAGACAAGTGTCCCATCTGCTACAGTATGCTCCTTCGAAGAAAGCTAACTGAAATAGACCAGACGCCAACAAATTTCTGCTGTGATGGGCACAGATCTGGCCACACCATGACCATTCACATCTCTTCATGAATATTTCAATGAAAAGGTTAAAAATGAGAGGCTGGAGGAGGAGCAAAGTAATTCAAGTCGAAGAGTAGAAAGTCAAGTACCTGACTCACAAGACATTCTGTAGTTTACAAGCGGGGTGAGAAGCCGTCACCTTCCCAAGGCAGCAAGTCTGAAGAGGTCCCCCAGGATGTGCCCCAGGGCCAAGTGCTCCCCCTGCCCCACAGACAGCTGGGGACACTGCTGCTCAGTGCTCAGGGACACTTGCCACTGACGGTCGGCTAAAATAAGGTGTTCTCTTCTCAGTTATTTTCAAGACGGCTCAAAGTTCAATACTTGGCAGCCAAGGGGCCAATTCCATTCTGTTTCCGGAATGCAGAGACAAGAGGGGCCCGGCTGCATTTCTAATGAGCATAACCAGCCTCAGCCGGCCGGGAGGGTTTCTCACCGCCGAAGGCGAGAGGGGAAAGTTCTCTGCTTCCTCTCGAACCTGTCCCTACCCTCTTCCTCTCCAACCCCAGTGTTTACTACCGGTCCAGACACAGTGTCCCGTGGGCCTGAGGCCACAGGATTTAAAAGCTGGTGCTCAAGATCTGGAGGTAAAAATGGGCAGACATCCCACTGAATTTTGAGGAGGCACAGAAACGTCTCCGCCAGGCTCGTCCCCACCCTGTATGTGTATGTGTGCTCGGACTCAACCACTGCAGAAGCGCTCTCTCTCTCTTTCTCTCTCTCTCTCCCTCCCTCCCTCTCTTCTCTCTCCCTCTCTCTCCTCTCCCCCTCTCTCCTCTCCTTTGTCACAGGCATACACTCTCCTCTCTCTCCCTTCCTCTCTCTCTCCCCTGCCACCACCTTTCTCTAAGTAAATTTCTTTAAATGAAACTCTTTTTTTTTTTGCTTTTTGGGTCACACCCAGCGATGCTCAGGGGTTACTCCTGGCTCTGCACTCAGGAATTACTCCTGGCAGTGCTTGGGGGACCATATGGGATGCCGGGGATCGAACCCGGGTCGGCCGCGTGCAAGGCAAACGCCCTACCCGCTGTGCTATCGCTCCGGCCCCTAAATGAAACTCTTTTACTTCACTCTTTCATCCTGTCCCTGCCGCACTCCTGCAGGCCTGGGCAGCATTCAGGACTTTCCCTCCTGCAGAGCCTGAGTCCTGCGGCTGCCCAGGGGCTTGGGCGCAGGGATACTGGGCAGGAAAAGGAAATTTCAAAATCCCCCCACCTAGGCACAGCATCTGGGGTCAGTGCAGAGACGCCCCTCTCCTCCTCCACCCACTGCCTGCCTCCCGGGACTGACGGTCTGTTGAGAACAGGACCGACCCGTCTGGGCCTCCCCACAAGCCCGGCTCCCTTCAGACGCCCTTCCTGTCACCCAAGGCACTGAGCACACAGACCTGAGCACCCCCTGCACTGCCAGTCGCGGTTTCGGGGCTTCAGAAGACACCCGGTGCCAGCTGGAAAGGCGGCCAGGAGGCCTGGGGCACATGCCAGGCAGGCTGGTCGGGTCCCCAGGCCTGCGCGTCCCCACGCCCCGGGGTGCCTGGCAGGCCCCAGCCTCGCCAGACCCAAGAGAGCAGTGGGTGTGACTGCCACCACGGGGAGTGACGGGCACCCCAAGTTACTCCAGGCGGGGGGGGGGGGCGGCGGCACGCGCCGTTTCAGAAGCGTCCGCAGTCTGGACTGGCCCGGTGGCCCCACACCACACCTGAGTGGACATGCGCGGCCTCCGGGTCCAGACGCCGGTGTCCCCTCATCCTCCCCACAGGCCGGCGACCCACCTGCGGCCCGGAGCTCCCGCCAGTTTCGGGGCTGCGGGGACAGCGCCCGCACCACATCCGGGGCGACCGGCCGGCGGCCCTCGGCAGGTGAGTGACCAGCCGGCGCGGCCGCGGGGGGCGGAGTCAGTCCCCGCCCCGTCACCTGACGGCCGCGCAGGTACTTGTCGCGGCGGGGGGGGGCGGGGGGGGCGAAAGGGGGGGCGGGCAACCGTCTCCCGCGGCGACCCCAGACGCGACGGGCCCGGGCTCCGGGAGGGGACAGCGCGGGTGAGGGTCGGGGGACACGCGGACGGAAACTTTACCGCCAGGAAGAGGCGCGGGGGGCCCCGGCTTTCCGGAGTTCTCAGGGGGGCCGGCGGCGCCACAGGTACCCGAGCTGGCGGGGGCGTGCAGGAGCCCCCCGGGCCCGGCGCCCCGCACTTCCGCACCAGCCCGTCCCGGGGCCCGGCGCGACCTGGCGCTGACGACCCGCGGGCCCGGCCCGCCCCCGGCCCCGCCGGCTCCCGCCCCGCAGCGCAGGTCCCGGCCCGGAGGGGCTCACCTCGGGCGGGAGCCGGCGGCAGCGGAGGGTGCCGTGGAGCTCAGCGCATCCTGGGGCGGCCGGGAGCCGGGAGGACGGGCCGCGCGGGGCCCCGCAACGAGTTATGTAACCGGCGGGGGCAGCAGCCGGGACGGAGGCGGCGGCCCGCGGCACTTCCGCCTCCCGCGCCGGCCCGGCAGCGCAGGCCGGAAGCTCATTGGTCACGGGCGGTCACGTGGGGCCACGCCCCCGACGCCACGGCCGCCATCTTGGAAGCGGGTGGACCCCGCGTGCAGCCGGGCGTCGGGTAGCCCAGACTCAGAGCCAGTAGGGGCGCCGCGACGAGCACCCCGGGTGGCGCGCGGTCGCGAGTGGGGGTGGGTGGGTACCCAGCTCTCCGTCCGCGCGGGCTGAACGTTTCGGTTGCATTTGGGACTTGGTGCCTGGGGGCGGGGGTGCGGGGTGTAGGGAGCACCCCAGGTCGCTGGTGTCAAACTCCAGACCCGCGCGGAGAGGCGCGTTGGGGCGGGCGCTGAGTAAGTGGCAGGTGTCAACCGCCCTCCCGCTGCAGGAGCGTTGGTGCCTTCGCTCAGGACACCTGCCTTCAGCAAAATCTGAGGTTACTTCTAGAGATTTCCATTAACTTATTATGGGGCAGCCGTAGTAGAGTGTCAGCCTTGCAGGCTTGACGCCCCCGCATTGGATCCTTGGAAACCACACGCATATATAAGTCCTGGGGATCAAACCGGGCTGGCCATGTCCGTGGCAAGTGCGTTAACCCCTGAACTCTCCAGCCCCCTGGAGCGGTCGTTGGAATACTGGACACGATGTCCGGTAAACCACGTTTGAGCCCATTTAGAACATTTTGAGCACTTTGCATGATCATGTTTAGTGTGTTATTACTAAATTATAATTTAGCTCTATACCAGAAAAGATTTAAGATGGTTTAGGAAAAAACATGGTAATTTAATGGCAAGATAAATACAGGTAGGGCAGTCAGAACTGAGTTGGTGTATAAAATTCATGCTAGAAAGTCCTACTTTCTAGAGATAGACTGCAAGTTTAGCTCTAATCCTTCCAGAACCCATTCTAAGTGAACAAGTGCTCACAAGATTCAGAGTCTGTCAGAAGCAGTTAACTGTCTCTAAGTACACTTTGTTCCATGTCCATTTAAATAATGGCTCCATCATATCTTCTCGCAGTAACAGAATCCCACCTTCAGAAGGACAAATCATTGCCAAACTGAACTTATATTTCTTAGGCACCCCATCCTCTCGCCCCTCCTTACACACACCCCTTGCAGCAAGGTGAAGCTGAGGGCCAGTTTTTACCAATGCGTCTGGGGAGAAATGATATAACAACATCCATGCCATGTCCTTAAAGGGAAAATCCTCACCTGTTCATTTTTAGGGAAGCTGGTGAAGGGTGCATTGGTGGTATTAACTGTATTTTTTAAAAAACTCAAAACATTTGAATATTTTTAGAATAGAGGGGCTGGAGCTATAGCACAGAGGGTAGAACATTTGCCTTGCACGTGGCTGACCCAGATTCGGTTCCCAGCATCCCATAGGGTCCCCAGAGCACTACCAGGAGTAATTCCTGAGTGCATGAGCTAGTGGTAACCCCTGAGCAGGCCAGGTGTGACCGAAAAAGAAAAAAAAAATTGAATAAAAAGGATTTTGGAAAGGAAAGTGTTTACTTTTCCCTTCTCTTCCCGTCCACCACCCTCCCTCCTGAGGAGCACAGAGGCCAGCACCCCCATTCACACTGGGGAGGCAAAATCCCCAGTCTGTGCCACCCCCCCAGTCTGTGCCACCCCCCAGTCTGTGCCACTGCAGGCTGAGCTGGGGCCCTGCAGCAGCAGCTTGCTCGGATTGCAAGACCTCAGGCCTCTTTAGATGAGGCTAAGTTTGTATTTAACCAAGCACTGCCTTTAACAAGATCTGGATTGGTG
Source organism: Sorex araneus (assembly GCF_027595985.1). NCBI lineage: Eukaryota > Metazoa > Chordata > Mammalia > Eulipotyphla > Soricidae > Sorex > Sorex araneus. The sequence continues at coordinate 221,405,869 of NC_073305.1, forward strand.
CCCGTCTAACCGCGAGAAACACTGCTAGGGACAGGATGGAGCATTGGAACTTTGTTAGCGGGATCCTAGTTCAATAATATACAGATGAACTGTCCAGACCAAATAAAAGCATATATATATATATATATATATATATCCATTCACACTTTTCTTTTTTTTTTTTTACATTTTTGGGTCACACCCAGCAATGCACAGGGGTTACTCCTGGCTCTGCACTCAGGGGACCATATGGGATGCTGGGAATCGAACCCGGGTCGGCTGTGTGCAAGGCAAACGTGCTATTAGTCTTTGTGCTATTGCTCCAGCCCCTTAATTCATTCTTTTATTATTTTTATTATTATTTTGCTTTTTGGGTCACACCTGGCAATTCACAGGGATTACTCCTGGTGTATGCACTCAGGAATTACTTCTGGCGGTGCTCAGGGGACCATATGGGATGCTGGGAATCGAACCTGGGTCGGCCGTGTGCAAGGCAAACGCCCTACCCGCTGTGCTATCACTCCAGCCCCAATTCATATTTACGGATCACACATGGTGGTGCTCAGGGACTTAAAGATATTTATATTGATCTACTGGGGGCATGTTAAAAACACATTATTGTTATTTTGGGGCCACAACCAGCTGTGCTCAGAGCTCATTCCTGGCTTTGAGCTGGAGGATCACTCATAGTGGGCTGGAAGGACCATATGGGGTGCTAGAGATTGAACCCCAATTGCCACATGCAAGGCAAGCACCCTACCAACTGTACTACATCTCTAGCCCCTTAAACACTTTTTTTTCTGGTTTTTGGGTCATAGTCAGTGATGCTTGAGTCTTAGTCCTGGCTCTGAATTCAGGAGTCATTTCTGGCAGTGATCATCATCATCCCATTGACCGTCGAATTTCTTGAGCGGTCCCAGTAACATCTCCATTCGACCTATCCCTGAGATTTTAGCAGCCTCTCTTTACTCATCCTTCCCAACGATACCGCATTGGAGGCTCTTTCAGGGTCAGGGGAATGAGACTCAGCATTGTTACTGGTTTTGGCATATGAATATACCATGGGGAGTTTGCGAGACTCTCCCATTTGGGCAGGAAACTCTCAGGAGCTAGCCAGGTTCTCCCAGAGGGAGAACTAGGCTATAAGATGTCACGTGGCTGCAAAGCCTGATCTGGCAGTGATCAGGGGACCATATGGGATGCTGAGGATAGAACCTGGGTTGGCCATGTGCAAGGCAAATGCCCTACTCACTATACTACCCCCTAAAGATACTTTCTATTTTATTTTATTATTTTTGCATTTTGGGTCACACCCGGCAATGAACAGGGGTTATTCCTGGCTTATGCACTCAGGAATTACTCCTGGCAGTGCTTGGGGGACCATATGGGATGCTGGGAATCGAACCCAGGTCGGCCGCGTGCAAGGCAAAGGCCCTATTCACTGTGCTATTGCTCCAGCCCCTCTATTTTATTTTTACATTTTATTCATTTATTAAATCACAATGAGACAATTAAAGTTGTTCATGACTGGATTTAATGTTCCAACACCCATCCCTTCTCCAGTGCACATAGTGCACCACCAGTGTCCCCAGCTTCCCTCCTTCCCGTCCCCACGGCGCGCACTTTTTTCTTCTCTCTCTCTCTGCCTTATGATTTGCAATACAGATGTTGAAAGGTTACCAGGTAGATCCTTTTACCTACTTTCAACAGTCTGTTCCTGTACTTACCCCCTCACCCGCCCTCCCCTATCTTGTGCCAAGCTTCCAACCTTTGACCAGTTGTCCTGGTAAAGATACCTTTTAAACACATAAAATCGGGCTTGCTGTGTACCAGGCTCTACTACCACAAAATCTCAGCTATCTTCAGCACAATCTGTGCCTGTTAAGCGCCACTTGCTTTGGCAGGGAAACTTGGGATTGCTTACTTGAGAAAGGTTCTCTCTCTCCTGCTGACTGTGCCCACCCTCCCCCACAGGGTCCCTAAAGGGGTTTTGTTGTTTTGGGGGCACGCCCTGCAGTGGTCATGGCTTACTCCTGGCTCTGCACTCCTGGACGGGCTCTGGGACTATACATGGTGACACGGGATTGAACTGGGTCCCAGGTGGCATGTCAGGTAAATGAACTACCCCTACCAAGACCTGCCAATTGTTCCTGGACTCACTGATAGGCTCAAATAACATGGGGAAGTGGGCAGGGCATCGCACGTCACAGGGATTGGTTCTGGAAAGGTCTAATTCTCACCGGGCTCATTACAGGTTGGGCTCCAGGTTTCTTTGCCTCCCTCAGATGTCTCTTTTTAATCTATTGTTTGTTTTTTTGGAGCCACACCTGGCAGTGCTCTGGGATCACTCTCGGGATTTTCAGGGACCAGGGATGAATCCGGGTCTGCCCTATGCAAGGCAAGTGTCCTGCCTGCTGCTCTATCCGGCCCTCCTCTTCCGTTTAACCCAGCACTGCTGGTTTTGTATCAACATCCACTGAGCTTACACTTTAGCTTTTTCACCTTTTAGGATTGATTTTCATTGCTTACAATATAGTTTCAGGATATGAACTTAACATTTTTAAGTGTATCCCTCAGTTCCAGAGAGCATCGCTGTGGTGGAGTCATGGTGTTTCACTGCCCCATCACCTGTGTCGCGATGCCACCTGTGCCCTCCAGATGTTTCATCAGGAGATGCCTATTCTGGGCGTGCTCTACCTCCTGTTCCTCCCCTGGCTGCACCGTGTCTTCAGGCCTATTATTTCCTTCCGTCCTCACGCCACTTTCCACTCGTCACACTGAGCCCCGTGGAGGGTCGCGGCAGCGGTGGTGAGCAGCACTCTATTCGCGACTCTACACTGCTGTGGCAGAGGCCGGGGAGAGAGGACACCGTGCAGGACACTTGCCTTGAATGCAGCCCGAGTGTTTGGCTGCCCACAGCTCAGAGTTCCTTGTATCAAATGGGTCCTAGTTACTAGGGCTGGAGCGAGGACAGCGGGGAGGGCATTGGCCTTGCACATGGACAACCCATGTTCGATTCTCAGCATCTCATATGGTCCCCTAAGCACCACCAGGAGTAATGCCTCAGTGCAGCGCCAGGAATAACCCTTAGCATTGCCAGTTGTGGCCCAAAATAAATAAATAAATAGATAAAAGCAGTTATTACCTCACGCCAGAGGAATAGGCCACTGGAGAAGACAACAGGTAAGGCACTTGCCTCACACCTGCTGACCACCCAATCCCCGGCGCCTCAATGCCAGAAGCCCCCAGCATGGCCAGTTCCTTAGGCCTCACACTGAACTGCACAACTCGTTGGTCAAGAATTCCCGATGTTGGGCCGGAGCGATAGCACAGTGGGTAGGGCGTTTGCCTTGCACGCGGCCGACCCGGGTTCAATCCCCGGCATCCCATATGGTCCCCCAAGCACTGCCAGGAGTAATTTCTGAGTGCAAAGCCAGGAGTAACCCCTGAGCATCGCTGGGTGTGACCCAAAAAGGAAAAAAAAAAAAAAGAATTCCCGATGCAAGATGCATGGGGAATCTTGCGATGGGGGAAGTAGAACTGGCCCTGCCTCCTGCCCAAATGAGACCCCGAGCGGTTGCCCATGGACAGCTCCTCCACTCCTGAACAGCCATGATCCCAGCACCACAGAAACCAATCTCGGAATGCAGTGGCTGCTGGCAGAAATACCTCTGGACTTAATACCAGAATTCCAAATCCAGGTGGCCGCTTTAGAGACCATGCCACATCGTATGCTCTTTGTTACCAACAATAGAAAACATACAATCGAATGATGCCTTTCTGACAGGTCTGACTGTTGGGGGTAAAACACCAAATAATGATAGTGACTTTCCTGTCGGAAACTGAATGTAATCAAAGTAAGGAAAGAGTAAAGTGATAATCATCTGCCACGCAGGCAGAGGGGGAGTGGGAGGGGGGTATACTGGGGTTATTGGTGGTGGAACATGTGCACTGGTGAAGGGATGGGTGTTTGAGCACAGTATGACTGAGACTCGATCCTAAAAGCCCTGTAATTGTTCTCACGGTAACTCAATTAAAAAATAAATAAATTTTTAAAAATTAAAAAAAAAAAAGAATTCCCGATGCAGGGCATGGAGTGATAGTACAGCGGGTAGGGCATTTGCCTTGCACGCAGCAGACCCAGTTCGATACCCAGCATCCCATAAGGTCCCCTGAGCACCGCCAGGAGTAATTCCTGAGTGCAGAGCCAGGAGTAAGCCCTGTGCATCATCGGGTGTGACCCAAAGTGCCAAAAAAAAAAAAAAATTGCCAACGTAGTTAGAAGGTCTCAAGAAGTTTTGTTCAACTATTTATTTATTTATTTATTTGGAAGAGGGAGCACATCCAGCAGTGCTCAGGGCATATTCCTGGTTAGCTCAGGAGACCATACAGGGTCTGTGAGCTTTAAGTGGATTTCAGTCACTTTCCACAGCTTGCTCAGAATATCAGAGGAGAAACAGGAAAGCTCTAGGTCCCTGACGGCGTCCTTGAACCACTGAATTGAACAAACAATAACTGCCCAATTTTTTTTTTAACTTGTTTTTGCACCACACGGTCAGTGCTGAGGGCTTACTCCTGCCTCTGTGCTCAGGAATCACTTTTGGCGGGCTCAGGGGATAATTTTGGGTGCTGGGGATGGAGTCTGGGTTGGCCATGTGCAAGAAAAAACTCTACCTGCTGTACTATCTCTCTGGCTCCAAAATGCCCTATTTTTAAGGAACACTGTTGAATTTTCTGTTAGTTGCAGCTAAAACTACCCTGTTTTCCACACCCCGCTATTTTGTCAAGCAATGATATAGCTTCAATATCCACATAGCCCATACCCAATAACCATGCAATCATTGTTTGAAAAACCTTCTCAGTATAGGCAAAGGCCTGGCACTAGAGAATGCGAAGTATCCATTCCATAACTGTTCTGATTTTTCCGAACCAACATCTCTGCAAACTGACGCTAGTTCGAGGAATTACCATCCAGTGTGACCAGCCGGGAGAGGCTCTTTGCATCTCTGCAAAGCTCTAATTTGGCCAAGATGACCCATGAAATTCGAGGCACAGCAGCTCGGCGAGGGTCGTGTTTCCTGCTAGTAAACCTGCACGGCATCCCGTCTGCGGGCGCGTGTCGGCGCTCGGCCGCGGGCAGCGACGCGTGGGGGCGCGGGCGGCGGGCGCGGCCGGAGAGTTCCCGAGCCAGAGAACGCTCGGCAGGACCTCAACCGGCGGAGGCTGGCAAGGCCACGACCCGGCCTCTCCCGTTCTTCACCCCGGGCCCACACTTCGGTACCGATTTCCTTTCTGGGTCTGAACCCTCCCTTTTCCGTCTCGGTCCCTTCTTCCCCGTGCTGGCGCTCCCGAGCCCAGAGCTCACCGGGGAGACCCGGCCGGCGGAAGCGGAAATACTGGCCTGCCGCGGCAGTGGGAAAACTTCAGCTCCCAGCATGCGCAGGGGCTCCCCTCGCAGGGAGCTTGATTGGCCAGCCCATCAGTGAAGGACGGCCCACCCCGAGTCGCGGTGGCGAATCACAGGGCAGGGATGCGTATAAGGAAGTAAGTGGGCGGGCCGTCCCCGGCTGATCCCCAGGCTGCTCTGGAGGTTCTCCTGGGATGCTCTCGCTGCTTGGTTTCGGTCCCACTTTCTGCTGCTCCTGCCGGGGTAGCGCAAGGCTCTTTAAGGCTGTCAGTCCCAGAGCAGAAAGTGGGCCCCGGCCGAGGAGGAGCGTGACAGTTGCCCCGATTTACAGGGATTGAGGAAGCCAGGAGGCTGGGGATGTGCAAAGGAGCTTTGCAGCCGAGTCGGCCCCTTAAACATTATTTTCTCCCTTCCATATAGTTATGTCGCGAAGTCCCTGTGGCGACTTGACCAATGCCTCCCACCTCCCCCAGGTGGCATCCACGCTCCCGAGTATAGGGACGCAGGTGAGACCAGGGTCCTTCTCGTACCCCCATTTGCAGTCGCAGCTTTCCTGGCTCCCCCCTGCCCTCTGCGGTCCGGACCAGGCACGTCGAGGAAATGTGTCTGGCTTGAAACGATCAGTCTCCCATTCCCAGCACCATAACTGGGTGCCCACTGGGGCAGCTGCGGACAGAATATCTCACAGTGTCCTTGGGAAGCTGTCCAATGTGCAGAGTCCTACACTTCACATTTGTCCAGTTAACAGATACCCCGGGTGACTGTTAATCATCCCGAAGCTCTACTGATTCGCAGGTCTGGATGTGATGCTGCCCTTACAACAGCATCCTCTGAGTACAACAGGGTGGGCACTAGCCATGCACTCGGCCAAACCTGGTTCCATCCCTGGCACCCTTCATGGCCCCTGAGCAGTTCCAGGAGTGATCCCTGAGACAGAGACAGGAGTAAGCCCTGAGCACAGCCTCCAAACAAAGGAACAACAGAGCCTCCACATGATGCTCTCACCCCTCAGTGTCAATACTCCTGGCTGAAATATCCCGTTCTCCAATTCGGTCCATATACCACGGCCTCCATTTGTACTCTGGTCTTCCCCACTTCTACCCCATAGCTTACCCTCCGCAGTGTCGCACAGCAAGCCCTTCTCTGGAGCTGCTCTGGCTTCCTAGACTGAGCTGGTTATCCTGCTCTTCCAGGAACCGCTGCTCTTTGAGGATCTGGCCGTGTATTTCTGTCAAGAGGAGTGTGTGAGTCTGTACCCGGCCCACAGGCCTCTCTGCAGAGACCCCATGTGGGACAGTTTGGAGGACAAAACCTTCGTAGGTAAGACATTTACGTATCCTGCAGTTTGGAACTCTGGCCAGTTTGAGAATTAGGATTTTATTCCTCGTTCATGTGTTGGTATGGGCGAGTTGGACCTATCCTTGGGTCCCACCTTGATCCCAATAGTGCTAAGGCAGCGTCCCCCCGATTCCCTGTCTGCTGGGGCATCTTGGGACTTGTTGACCATCGGGATCTGGATTACAGGATAAGCCTTATACATTTCCCAACCCCTTAGTCACCACATTAGCCTTTTCTTTCCCTACCACTCAGGGAGTTGATTATGTCTTGCTTTGTTTTTATCAATAGGAGGGAAAGGCGAGACTGAGGTGAACCAGCAGTTCCATCTGGACTGTCTGGGAGTTGAAGAGCTTGCCCTGGAAACGTGCTCCACTGCTGCGCCCCTTGTGTATAACCCCGAGGTGTCTCCTGAGGATGGCGAGGGGAACCCTGAGAGGAAGATGCTAAGGGCCACTTCTGCTTGCAAGATTGAGCTGATGAACCTTCTAGTGACCATTGACAACCACGCCCCCTTACTAGACTTGTCTCAGTGTTTAGGGATCAGAGCAATTTCGGAGTTTGCCAAAGAAGCCACAGATTTGTCCAAGTGTTCAGAGTATGGCCCGAGCGTCAGTGATAAGTCATGTCTTGCCCACCCCAGAGGGAAGCCGCAGAGGTGTGACCGTGGGAAAAGCTTCAGTGACAGAGCCAGTGTGCAGGCGCACGGGCGGGCGCAGGCCAGCCGGAAGCCTCGGCAGCTCCTGCCAGCGGGCCCATCTGTCCGGGCACATGCACCCCCACGTAAAAAAGGCAAAGCCTCACACATGTGGCAGATGTGGGTGAGGCTTTCTGTGGCTCCCGCGATTGATGCAGCACCAGCAAAGCCACGCTGCTGAGACAGCGATGAATGTCTCACGGTGGTAAGTATTCTCCGTCAGAAGGCACGCCCGACTTGCCTGAGAGTGCATCCCTCTGCGACCTCAGCCCTCAGACTCCCCAAGGGAGACACAAGGCGGGCCGAATACCGCCATGACTCGGGGAAGTCTGCTTGCGTGCTCAGAGCCCCCTCTGGGTGTGCAGCGCCCTTTCCCCATTTCCCGGAGCTCACCACCCCTCATGACCTCCCCGTGAGGAAGGGCTCCAGCTCCATCCACGCACACCAGCTGCCACGGGCTTCCGTGTGGAGCCACACGGGAGAGGGACCTGCTCAATGTGCAGTGGTCTGTGGCCCCAAAACGGAAAAGATGGTCTTGGGTGCAGACTGTGTCTGCTCGTGTGAAGCCCTGGGCTCAGCCCCTGGCACCTCGAAAGCCAAGGCACCAGCACAGAAAGGACAGGCCCCGTTGTTCCCTCCGGCTGTCCCGGGAGGAGCGCTGGTGCACGGGGTGGTCCCGCCACTCTCTGCCCGCTGCTGTCGGGGGCACCGGCACGTGATGTGCATTAATGGCACTGGTAGTTCAGTTGAGAAACAAGGGAGAGTCTCAGGCCAGGGAAGAGGCTGTGGGAAGAAAGGGGGAAGACTCACCACGGTCTCTGGCCACACAAGGCCCCGGAGATGAGAGTAAAGCAGCCGGGCACCCTTTGCCTTTGGCCTTGGCAAGGATGTGGGTAGGGATGAGGTGAATGTTAGTTTACCCCACGGTCTGGGTTCTCACTGCTCCACAAGACTTCTTCACAATTAACCTTGGTTTTTACTTTTTTTTTTCCCTTAGATTTTGGAAGATTATGCCAAACCTCCATAAGAGACTAGAAAAAAATAACTTATTACAAAAAATTAATATGCGATATTACAAAAATGCCTTTTTAGTATGGCATTGCTTAGGATTGGTATGCAGAAAAAACGGTAAATTGAAAAACAAAACTCCAAGTATCAGTTATTGTGAATGAGGCATATTTTTAGGTGTTGCATTTGCACCAGAACACATTTGCCAGATGTAACTCAAGCCGGAGGAGTTTCCAGAGAGGCCAGTGTGTGCCAGAGCTCCATGCTGTCTCGAGGTGGGTCCCCCTCTGTCCATGGCGTCAGGAGATGACGCACAAGATATGCATTTGGCATCAACTCGCAGCTACAGACATGCCACACTTGCTGGATAAAACTGAGACTGAGGGGCTGGAGCAATAGCACAGTGCGTTTGCCTTGCACGTGGCCGGCCTGGGTTCAATTCCCAGCATCCCATATGGTCACTCAAGCACCGCCAGGAGTAATTCCTGAGTGCATGAGTCAGGAATAACCCTTGTGCATCGCCGGGTGTGACCCAAAAAGAAAAAAAAAACTGAGACTGAGAAGTGAATGAAATGCAGGAACGTCACTGCTAGCAGCTGCTGGCTCCCTGTTTTGCAACCTGGACGGACACAGTGCAGAGCGAAAACTCCACACGGAAGAAATCAAGCCTTCCACAGATAGTCTGGTTTTGGTGATGAAGTGATGAAAACGTGTATCCAGTCCTAAAGGGGTTGCTGGAACCTCAGGATCTGTATTGGCTTTGGAATCCAGATGTCAGCAGTTTACATTTTGTCATTTTAGAGATTGTGAGACACATCTTCATCGCAGCTGGACTCCAAATAGCTGTGAAGGGAGTGGTCTGCCTTCATTTCCCCATTGCAGATGAAAAATGACCAGCCCAGTAACTCAGGGGCTTAAGACTAAAGTCACCTTTTACAGTAGAGGCCATTTGGCAGCCTTGACTTTGTACTGTTCCGATGACTGGTGTGTCGTACAGTGTGACACTGCGGATTTCTCCACATCTCCTGCCAGCGGCTGCTTGCCGACATGTTTGAAGTAGGTAAAAGTTCAATTTATATTGTTCGCTAAACTTCCTATCCCCTTAGGCTTCCGTAGGAAAGTGGTTTTGCTTTGACCCTGTTTTAAAGTGTAAGAGATGATCTTCACCAGACCCGTGTGTTTATTGGTCTGTTTTAGTCTTATAGATGAGCTACTGATTGGTGTCAGTATGATCAGTTCTCAAGCCTCCTTAGCTACAAGAGTTGTCTTTTTTCACACCCCTTCTTTATATTCAATTGAGAAAGGAAGGAAGTACGACAAGTCTGTTTTAGGACCATGCGGAAGTGCTGCAGTCCCTCCTTTCACACGTCGAGCTACGTGGCCTCACTGCTAAGGTCTCCGTGTTACTGCTGTATTCTCACCACATCAGCTCTAGCGAGCAAGTTTTTGTGTATCTGATGAGCAGTTTGGCATCAAATAAATGCTTTTTTATGATGTTAACAGGGAACCGCATTTTGTTTTGTTTGGGGGCCACAATCAGTGGTGCTCAGGGGTCACTCCTGGTGGAGCTCAGGGACGGAGACGGAGCAGGGGCAGGAAATGCCCAGCCCGCCTCACTGTGGAGAGGCACATCTTGAAGTCCACCTCCTTTCTGGTCCTTTCTCCAGCGGCCCGGCCTGCAGGCCAGGGCTCCTCTCCTGGACAGTGCTCTACGGGGCAACCCAGATCTCCCACGCTGGAGCCACCAGCCACGGGACAGTGTGAGGGGCTGGCTGACCACTTCTGTGAGCCCAGCCAGCCGCACCCTCCCTTGTGACCGGCCCAGCTCGCTCCACTCCCGCTCCCCAAGTTTCTCGACCCAAATGCGTATGAGAGATCTTCATCCAGGCACCCGGGACAAATGAACGAACCTGGTGTTGTTCCTCCTGGGGCCACATCCTGTCTCCATGCTGGAGAGCGATTCTGCAGGTTTTGTAAAGACCCCCAGGTGCTCAATCATTCTTATCTGATGAGGTACCCTCCAACCTGACACCTTCCACTGACTCCCCTTGTGTTTTGGATAACGTTCAAATACTTGGGACCTGCCCAGCGGTACCTGCTGCCAGTTTCACCAAGTTTCACCCAGTTCCTTGCCTTCATATTCTCTCCAGCACTTTCAGTCCAACAGATTTCATCATATATACACCAACTTCCTCCTGTGTGAATATAACATCCTTTTACCTGGACTAGCTCCACCCCCACCCCCCCCCACACACACACGCTCCCTCCTCTGCCTTTTCCTCATAGCTCTTTCTTGTAATTGAAGAGTCGTCATGTGCCATGTTGCTTAAGGCCCTTATGGGGGGATGGGGACAGGAACCAGGCCCTTGGCAAGAGGTTCAAAGTTATGCGTTGAAAGAATAAAACTCCTACACTGGTCATCACTTTTTTTTGGGGGGGGTCACACCCAGCGATGCTCAGGGGTTACTCCTGGCTTTTCACTCAGGAATTACTCCTGGCGGTGCTTGGGGGACCATATGGGATACTGGGGATCGAACCCAGGTCGGCTGCGTGCAAGGCAAACGCCCTACCCACTGTGCTATCACTCCGGCCCCACTTTTCTACTCTTGCCTGGGACTGGAAGTTACAGAAAGGCTTGAGCACTGGTGCAAAGAAACTGGAAGGAAATCCCTGAAGAGAAAGAGGCGGGGAGGGGAGAGGGAGAGGGGAAAAAGAGAGGAGAGAGACAGGAGAGACAGACAGAGACAGAGACAGGAGAGAGACAGACGGGTTATGCTGAGCTCTGAAGGGAGTAGTCCGACAAAGGCGCAGATTGCCACGCACTGAGAGGCGGGGGGGGGGGGGGGGACAGTGACATCTGCTTTCAAACCCGCAGTCTGAGCTCTTCTACAACAGAGCACATCTGCTCCCACTCTGCTGGGCAACCGCAGGAGTAGGAAAATCAAATCAAAATCAATGACCCGCCTTCTGAAAGGGCAGAAGGTGCTGATGAGCAGAAACGTGTGGAGAGGCTCAACATCATGGTCAAAGTGACACGAGTCCCCGCCAGCAGGGAACAACAGGACAGAAGCACAAAGGCCGACAAGAATGTGGGGAAACTGGAAAGTGACACGTGAGGAACTGTAAAATGGTGCTTGCCCTGTGGAAGACCACCTGGAGGGTCCGAATGTTAAACGGAGAGTTAACATCTGCCACACAATTCCGCTCCTGGATAAACCCAAGAGAAGCCAAAACAGACTGTCCTCACGGATGCTCACAGCACACCATGAATAATAGTAGAAAAGCAGGAGCAGTTTAAATGGCTACCAACCGATTCCCAGGGAAACAAAATGTGCCTGTCCATACAATAAAATATTAGCCATAAAAGGCAAAAGTACTAATAAATGTTACCGACTAGATAAAAACAGAAGACACTGTACTGAATGAAAGGGGGGAAGGGGAGGGCTAATTATTTAAGGCACTTTAAGATATTTGAAAATTAGGGGCTAGAGAAATAGTATAGCAAATAGGGTTCTTTCCTTGCATTGTAGATAAAAATAGAGTCAATGCCCAGCAGCCCATATGGTCAACCCCTGGCACAATCCCAATCCCTGCCAGGAGGAATTCCTGGGTGCAGAGCCAGATATTTACCAGATGTGGCCCAAAACTTAAGAAAAAACATTTTTTTTTGAAAATTAGATTTAAATGCTTTAAAGAAAATGTGCTAAAATTGTATTAAAACATTTTTGGGGTGGGGAAAGAAGAAAAAAAATTTTTTATCACAATGCTTTTGTTATTCCTTGTTATTCCTTATTCCCGTGTGGGATCTAGACCGCGGCTGATGCCCTTCAGGGCACTGAGGCAGAAGCTGAGGTTGCAGGCGTGCCCGGCCCATTCTGAGCTGTGGTGCCGTCTGTGGGAAACTCCTCACTTGGAATTACGGTTGCTTCAGCACCCGTGGGCGGCACTGGGAAAGCACCCGAACCATCCTTTGGGCCCCTATCTTTTCTGTGTGATACTGGGGAATCAAGCCTAAGACCACCAAGCTGCATCCCTAAGCCTCAATTTTGCTATTCTCACAGCTACTGGCGTAGGTGGGAAAGGAGAGGCGTGAGAATTCCAAACTCCTATCCCCCTGCACTCACTGCAGCTCTCTCTGTCCCCTGGTAGGGACATGGGAAAGCTCTGGAGATTTCTTCTTCTAAATCAAGGTGCTTGGATACCAGTGGGATTTCCTCAACTGTGTATGCAGATGTGACAGCATGTCCGTACACACAAAAGCATGGGCTATGATCACTTGGGAACCCTCTGCACAAACAAGTCCATCTCACTGCATCTATCCCTTTTTTTTTTTCTTTTTGGGTCACACCCGGTAATGCATAGGAATTACTCCTGGCGGTGCTGAGGGGACCATATGGGATGCTGGGAATTGAATCCAGGTCTGCCGCATGCAAGGCAAGTGCCCTACCCACTGTGTTATCGCTCCAGCCCCACATCTGTCCCTTGGGAAACTGCCAGGCATGACATAGTACTGTAATAATAGAGAATTTACACACCAATGGACTTTGCCTTGAAATTCTGATGGCTCTCTTGTCTTTATTAAAGCAGTAAGTGCGTGACAAAGATGGTCTCATATGACAGCAAGTGCTATAAATAGCTATAAATAGAGGGTGTGCTTTAAAAAAAGAATATATGCTTAAATATATTTCAGAGAATAAATAAAACAGGGGGACAGCTGAGGGTTGTCCTGCTTGTTCCTCAGCAAACGTGTCCTCCTCTCCGACAGAGACACCCGTTCTCGGTGCCCCACTGCCCAGCCCTGCTGTCTCTCACCCTGTCCCGGTTCCCAGTCCCAGCTGATCAGCTTCCTCTGGGATGCCATCAGTGCTCGGGGACACGCAGACATCTCAGAGAGCTGCATGCCAGGGGAGGGGTGAGACAGGAAGCTCTGTGGCTCAGTCGTGGTGGTGGAGCCGGCGGTGCTGGTGAAGGTTGGAGCTCTGGCGGAAGCTTTTCCCACACCGGCTGCACTCGTAGGGCTTTTCCCCGGTGTGGATCCTCAGGTGCATCGTCAGGGTGGACTGGCGCCCGAAGCAGCTTCCACACTCGCCACAGCGGTAGGGCCTCTCCCCGGTGTGCACGCGCTTGTGTCTCTTCAGCTCTGAGTTCCACGTGAAGCTTTTCCCACAGTCCTCACACTTGTAAGGTTTCTTCGCTGAGTGCATGGGCTGGTGGCCAGGGTGCTGCCAAAGGTTGCTCAGGCCCCTTCTACTCCCTTTACTCTGCTTCAGCTCCCGCAGTGCGTGGCTATTGAGCGCACTGCCGCAGTAGTCCAGCTCCCTGCAAAGTCTCTGGTATTGAATGAACGGCTTCTGAGCACTGGGGGCGCTGATCTGCCTCCGTGACAGGTGGGTTTCACTTCTGTTTGCAGCTCTGGGCTGGGGACTCTGGGGACTCTGCAGACCACTGCCCCTCACCCTGCTGGCCGACACTGCACATGGCTTTGCCCCTTTATCCCCCTCCTGCTGTGGATTTTCCTTGTTGTCATTGTTCAGTTTGGGGGCCTCTAGAATTAGAAAGAAATGTCTCATTTTTGGGACTTGGAATCAGCCTCAGCATGGAGGTGGCCCCAAGTGCGTTCTCCCACTGGAACCTGTGGAGACTCAACCAGGCACCTGCAAACTGGAACATGGGCTGAGTTCCAGTTTGCATGTGTCCTGACTACAGAAACACCCCAACATATGCCTAAAGCAGCTGGGACAGCTTTGGGACAAGTCAAAGGGTCCAGTGTAACAATATCCAGCAGGACTTACTATGTGTACAACAGCAAGTGATACAGCTAACAGCCACATGTGGCTCTTGAGCATTTGAAATGTGTGCACTTGAATGTGACGAGAAAGGGAACTGGTTTTGTTTTGCCACACCAGTGACGCTCTGGGAGCTATTCCCAACAGTGGCTAGGGGATCCTGCAGCGCGGGGACTGAAGCCAGGGCATCTCCATGCAAAACACACACTGGGATGAGAGATAGCACAGCAGGGAGGTGCTGGCCTTGCACATGACCAACCTGGGGTTCAGTCACTGGAAATCCATGATCCCCCAAGCACTGCCAGGAGGAAACTCAGAGCCAGGAGTAAGCCCTGAGCACTGCTGGGTGGGGGCCCAAAACAAAATAAACAAACAAAAACTGTACTCCAGCCCTAAGAAATTTCTCCCCACTTATGAGAAATTGAATTTTAATTAAATTCAAATTTAAAGGGTCAATCCTTTAAGTTCTATTAGATTAAATTTTAAAATGGTTATCAAGCAATTCAATAAGAAAGGGATAGTACCAATAAATGTTTTTTGGGTCAGACAGACAGCACAAAGGATGATGTGGGGCTTCACATGTGGGGTACAAGCTCCTTCCCTGTACCACATAGTCCTTGAGCACTGCGAGGAAAGGAAGGACCCCTGAGCACAGAGCCCAGAGTAGCCTCTGAGCACTGCTGGCTAAGGCCCAACCCTACAATAAATGGTTTTGGGACAACTTGATCACTACATACAAAAAGAATGAGCTGGGCCAGAGTGACAGTACCGTGGGGAGGTATTGCCTTGCACACGGCTGGCCCGGGTTCGATCTCTGGCATCCCCCAGCACCACACAGAGCTGGAAACAGCCCCAAAGCACTGCAAGGTGAGAAGCAAATATAAACAAAAAATTGAAAATGTTTCCCTGTCAGAGCACTATCAAGAAAAATGAAAAGACCCACCATACCCGAGAAAACGCTTGTGAAAAAAAATGAGCCTAATATGCAGAACAACAACAACAGATTTACAATTCAACACAGGAAAGACTAATCCAATTTAAAAATAAGCAAAAATAAATAAAAATAAGCAAAGATGGGGCTGGAGCAATAGTACAGCGGATAGGGCGTTTGCTTTGCACTCGGCCAACCCGGGTTTAATTCCCAGCATCCCATACGGTCCCCTGAGCACCACCAGGAGTAATTCCTGAGTGCATGAGCCAGGAGTAACCTCTGTTCATTGCTGGGTGTGACCCAAAAATCAAAAAAATAAAAAAATAAGCAAAGACTCTGAGTAGACATTTCTCCAAAAGAGATTACAATTGACCTATCTGCCCAGGAAATGAGGCTCAGTGAGGTGAGCCATCAGGGAAGGGAAGATCTGTTAACCACTTGACTGCCACCAAGAAGACTGAGAGAAACAAACAAGCACTGACAAGGGTGTGGAGAAACTACAACCTTCACAGGCTGTAGGTACAGCCCGTAATCCAATGGGCTACTTTGGAAAACAGTCTGGCAATTCCTCAACAGGTTAAACACAGTCAGCAGATGACCTAGCAACTCCACTCCAATGTAGATATGCCCAAATAAATCCTAAATAAATTAAAATGTGTCCACACAAAACTTGCATACAAATGTTCATAGTGCCATTAATTAAAGTAGCCCCCAAATGGAAACAACCCAAATGTCAACCAACTGATGGATAAGTGATATCTGGAACAGCCACACAATAGTTATCACTCAGCTCTGAACAGGAAAGAAGCACTGATGCGTGCCACATGAGTGAACCTGGAGAACATCGTCAAATGAAAAGAGCCAATCAGAAAAGGCCACACAGCGCATGATCCCATTTATGTGAAATGTCCAGAGCTCAGAGTAAGCCCTGACAACTGCTGGGTGTGCCCCCACAAAAGATGATAAAAATAACAAAAATGTAAATTTCATAGAATATGAATTACATCCTCATTGGTAAAATTCAAATGACCACACGTGGCTCATGGCCACTGCATTGAAAAGTCTAGCTCTGAAGCTAGACTTTTAGCTAGCTTCAGAGTCTAGCTGTGAAGTTCAGGGTTAAGGAATCTGGGAATCCACCTTTTATTTTTAATTATTATTGTTTAAAATTTTATTTTTATAAAGTTGTTTACAATATTTGATTACATTTAGTATTCGAACACCAATCCCACCACCAAAGGAGTCTCTGAGAACACACCTTCCCACCACCAGAAACCTGTCACTCTTCAGGAATTGCCTTGCGCAGGGCCAGGCTGATCTCTGTACTGTGGGAATCAATCAATCAACCTTTTCAGGGATCAAATGAAAGGAGCGGGGGAGTGCAGATAGCACAGAGGGTCGGGCACTGCCTTGCATGCAGCCAATCCGGGTTCAACCCCTGGAAGCCCATATGGTCCCCCCAGCCCCACGGGTAGTGATCCCTGAGTACGGGAGTAAGCCCTGAGCATAGCCAGGTGTGGCTCGAAATCCAAAGGAAAGGAAAAGAGGTGGAACCAGTGCACCCTTGAGTCCAGCTGAACTCAGAGTGTGTGTTCCTTGAGGATCACGAGGGCCGCGGTGAGGGGGCAGGTCCTCAGCCTTGGTCCTGGGTTACTCTCTCTGTCTCAGGGAGTCTGAGAACCACGGGACGTACGTATTCTACAGGACCTACGAATCCATCTTTCTCTCAGAAAAACAAAGCTCTAGCTTCCTGCTAGCCCTACCTCTAACCTGAAGACTGACCAGGGTCACTGTCACTCAGTCACAGGACTAGGAGAGCAGGACCAGCTATTAGACTGCGATTGTACGAGTGACAGAAATGGACACAGCTCTAGAGCACAGACAATGTCACAGGAAGAGGAAGAGGCAGGAAGTAATGATGAGCTTTTTCTGTAACAGGCAGAAAAGGTCTTAGCTGACAACACTTAGCCAGATGTTGCAAGGAAGTGCAACAATCATCCCTGTATCACTGTATCACTGTAACCTCTCCATTATGAGACTTGTTGTTACTGTTTTTTGCAATAATCATATATACAAATATCTTCATAAGAAACTTTGAAAGGGTCATATATTAGATTATAAACAATATTCCATATGGGGCCAGAGAGATAGTATAGCAGGTAGGGGGTTTGCCTTGCCCATGGCAGATCTGGGTTCAATCCCAGCATCGCATATAACCCCCAAGCCCACCAGGAGTGATCCCTGAGAACAGAGTGGATGTGGCCCAAAAGCAAAAAGCATGATCCTTTGTAACTGTATCTCATGGTGGCAGGGTGATTCAACAACAACAACAACAATTTTAAAAAAGAAAAGCATGATCTTTCATGAACTGGACTGTCAAATAATGATGAACAGAAAATGATCAGGAGACACTGGATATGACACCATTCCCACCCTAAGGAATTTTTCAGGTATGAAAAATTTGCTATTCCTTGGGGTCACCGAGGTTAAGGTGCTTGCCAGGGCCAGCCCTGGTTCGGTCCCTGGCACGGGGCTGCTGGGGAGCACTCCTGTGTGCAGAGCCAGGAAGAGTCCCTGAGCACTGTTGGATTTGATCCCCAAACAAAACAAAAGATCTATTCTTACATACAATATTACAGAAAAAGAACAACAACAAAAAATGTGCTGGAGAGATAGTACAGTGGGTAGGGCACTTGCCTTGCATGCAGCTGATCTGGGTTCAATCCTTGGTACCACATATGATGCCCTGAGCATGCCAGGGGCATGAGCCAGGAGTAAGCCCTGAGCACTGGCAGGCGTGGCCCAAAGGACCACAAAGCAGAAGAGAAACAAAGTGAGCGCTGCCTTTTCCAGACCATGACCTGCTGTGATGGGGGCGACGGGGCTGTGGAGAGGGGCCTTACCTGTGCCAGCTAGGGTGAGGGCGGCTTCCTGCAGGAGCGGAGCCTTTTCCTGGGTGCTCAGTGGGAGCTGTGGTCCGGCCTGGAGGGGCTCCCCCAGGGGGCAAGCCTGGGGACAGCCCCTGGGAGGCTGTGGCTGGAAGTCTGGCAGGTCCTGTTCTCCAAGCTGAGATCCAGTTTTCTCCAACAGCACCTTCTGCCCTTCCAAACACACGGCCACCTGGAAACAAGCCCCGTCCGTCAGAACACAGAGCGAGGAGGACTGGGCGCTGACCCCACACCTCCCTAACAGCCCTTTTCCCCAGAAATCCCGTGTGATGGCCGGGTGGTGGACTGGGGTAGAGACACTGCAGAGGGGGACAGGCAGCAGGTCCCGAACAAGGCTGATGTTCCCCGAGTGACAGGCCGGTCCCTTGTCCACAGCCAGAGTCATGGGACACCTGGCATATGGCTCAGTTCCGACAGGGGCCCACTGGGTCCCACCCTTCTTTGCTGGAAGCAGGTGGCGGGGCCCTTAGAAATGGTGCAGTTCCAGGGCTGGACTGGTAATACGGGAGGCATCTGGCTGCCAGCGACCGCTTCCGGCCAACCCCAATCACCTGCACCACAAATGTCCCCCTAAACGTCTCTGGGGCCACTCCTAAACACAGAGCCAGGAACAGCCCCTGAGCTCTGCCGGGTGCGGCTCCTAACTGCCCACCCAGCCCATCTCCCAAGGACACGAGCTGCTGGTGAGACCTGAGACTGGCCAACCGCACTGTGCCCGCCGGACCCAAAGGCAGTGTGACAGCCCTCCACTGCGCCCAACTCCCACCCTCACAGATGAGAAAACTGCAGGAAACTTTCCAGTGAAACAGAACAATTCTCCCAAACGCTTGAGGCCCATCAAAGAATGGGAAACACCTTGGACCTGACTTCTCCGCGGAATGCCACTCTCTGGACGTTGGGAGAACTGTTGCATGAACTGGCTCCCTAAACAGAAGCCCAAAGCAACCCTCGAAACCATCCAGTTCACTAGACCCCAAAGACTAAACTTGCTTCAGATGGAGACCGGAAAAAAAAAAAAATCAAACCTTCTGACTCGCCCGCGGCCCCCTCCTCACCCACTGCTTGGGCTTCTTGGCCGCTCTGTGAAAATCCTCCACCAGGGCCACCATCTCCCTGCTGTCCCTGGGACACTGCTGCCGGAGCCACGTCTGGATGTCAGGGGGCAGGATGTTGAGGAACTGCTCCAGCACCAGCAGCTCCAGAATCTGCTCCTTGCTGTGCGCGTCGGGCCGCAGCCACTGGCGGCAGAGCCGCTGGAGCCGGGAAAGCGCCTCCTGCGGGCCCGACTCCTCCCGGTAACGAAACTGCCTGAAGCTCCGCCGCGAGAGCTCGGGGTCGGGGTCGGGGTCCGCCCCCGGGGGCGGCGGCGGCGGCGCCCGCTGGGCCTCCAGCTTCGCCACGATACGTCTCTCTGGCCCGGAGCGGGCCTGGGCGGGGGGCTGCAAGCTAAAAGTGATCTCCAACTTCGCTGCCATGCTGGGGCGCAGGCGGCAGCTTCCCTGATCACGCCCGGGGGCGCATGGCCCCGGGCGCCCCTGAGGGTGCAAGGCGGGAGCTTGGCCCCCCGAGGACAGCAGTCCCCTTCAACGGTCGGCCTGAGCGCTGGCCTCCGGGAAGGACACCGCGGAAGCGCGGATCTCGGCGATCAGCACCCGGGCTCGGTCAGACCTGGCAGCTGCTGGTCCCCGGGAAAGTTCCAGCCGCGTCAGCGCCCCGGAGGGCATCGCTCCCGCGAAACAGGTGCGCCCACGCACGCCGCGGCGCGCGCCAGGCCGGGGCTGCGGGGGTCCCGGGCGCCCCGCGTGGGCCCTTCCCCTCGCTGGCCCCGGGAGCCAGTCCGGCCCGGCGCCTGCGACCACACGGCCGCGACGGGCCCCGCGCCTGGCGCCCACCTGCAGCGCACTCTCCTCGGGGGACCCCCTGCGCTGAGACTGGGGGCGGGGCCGAGGCCGGGGAGGGGGTGCGCAGACACGCCCACTGGCTGCAGTGTTGCCAGGAGAGGTCCGCCTTCTCTTCAAAGCGATTGGCTTCGCCAGGACGCTCGCCTTCGCTGATTGGCTGCAGGCTGTGACGATCCTGCGCCAAACGCAGTGCATCCTGGGAGTTGTGGTCCGAGGCCAGGCTCCGGCGCCTGCGCGGTCAGCGAAGCCGTGCGGGGCGCTGCGGGGGTGCTCGCGTGGCGGACTGCGGGCCCCGGGCGGAGCGAGTGAGGGTAGTAGGGGCTGCGCTCGGCGGGTGTATGTCGGGCCGGGGGCTTCCCTCGCTCCCCTCCCTGCGTCCCGGCCACCTGCGCTATTCAGAGCTGGTCTCGGTCCCAGCGTCCCATCCCCGACCCTCTGGCCTGTGAGCCCGCGGCCCGGGCCGGACAGTATCCGTCCCTCCTCGCCCCAGAGCAGTGGGCCCGACTCCCGCCCCGCATCGTTGTAGAGTCATCGAGAATCTGTACAATGAAACTTTTTTTTTTTTTAGACGGAGGAGGGTTAGGGCTTACTTCTGTCTCTGCGCTCAGATCACTCCGGGTGAGGCGAGGGGGGGCGGGGAGGGGCGCAAGGCCAGTGGGATGGGGGTCCCTGTGGGATGCTGAGGATCCGGCCGGGTAGGCCAGGTGCAAGGCAGAGGTCGGATTCTACTATCGCTCAGGCCCCCAGAGTGGAACAGTTTTGGTACCAGCATCTAATAGACGACTGTGCCCCAGGATGTAAGGGGTCTAGAGGAGCTGGGCGATGTCTTCTGCCCGATGCCAGGAGAACATTTATTATCCAAGTATGATATGATGTCTTCTGCCAGATGAAGAAACGGCGTCGGGTCCTTTCTTGTCCAGGATTTGGGGCTGCCGTTGGTTGCAGGATATTGATACCTGTTCTGTCGTACAGAGAACTCAAGTGAAGTCAAGTTTGTTATTTGACCGATAACCTGAATTCATTGCTTAAAAACTAGTTATTTTTCCGCCTGTGAACAAAATTAAACTTTTGGTGGAGAGTGGCTAACTCCAGCGTCATGCTAGAGTTGGGACTTCTCCCATCCTCCCTTGAGAACAAGCCTAAGACTCCACAGGCTGGGCTTCTGCCGGTGTACACTCGGAGGCTGGGTGAATGGTCCCATGGGCAGCCCCAGGATGTTCCACGGGGGCCACAAATGAAAGCTGTGCCACTAGGGCACCATGGTGTGACACCGCAGAGAGCCAGTTGCAGAGGGCCGGGGAAGGAAACCAGGGCTGACTGGCCATGGTCAGACCAACGTGAAGAGCAGAGCTGTCAGGAACAGCAGACCGGGCCCCGCTGGCCTTGGATTCCCGCCCAGAGCAGTGGCCATCAGTGGAGGGGCTGCGGATGCCCCACTGAGAGCTCCCTCCAGCGGGCTCCGCCACGTAAGTCCTGGATTATCTGGGGCCAAGAAACTGAGAGGAAACTGCTGGGCTTGCACTTCTAGGTGTTTTCCTACCTTCAAATGGCTCAATCCTCTAGTCTGCGGAATGAACAGGAACACCAAGAACGAAAAATTTCAACCCTTGCCCATCAGCTAACCCAGGTGGGCTAGGAATACAGGTCAGACTTGGGGAATAATTTGCTTTTTAATTCATTCATGGAAATATTTGCCTGTAATGTACAGATACAAAGTGGCTAAGTCAGAATCTTCTACAATCAGCCTCCTAGGACCACTCAGACATACCACTGGAGTGATGGTGCAGGGGGCAGTGGTTTGCCTTGCTCCAGATGTGCCAGGAGTGACCCCTGAGTGAAGAGTCAGGAGGGTGCCCTGAGCATCACTGGATGTGGCCTAAAAATAAAATGACGACAAAAAACCACCACCAACAACAAGTCAGTATCAGTCAGGCAAGGACCATCGTGCCTCTCGACAAACCCTGCCCTGTGAGAGGCCCTGAATGCGTTGGGTTTCTTCTCTTTGACTCTGGTGGTCTCAGTGGCCCTGAGGAGTCTGGGCTGAGGTCTGGCTCTCTCTTGGGAAAGACCCTCAGGATGGAGCTGCTTTGGTCAGTAGAATTTTGTCACCTCCTCACAGAACTCCAGGCTTTCCCAGGAACACACGTTACCCTATGGGCTCCTAGAGGAGAGGTGGAGGAACAGAACCCCCTGGAGAGCCAGAGCTAAAACTCAGGGAGGAGAGTGCACTCACCAGCCGGAGTCGCTCTTCAATGGGGTGGGGAGGGTTGGGGCCACATGACAGTGCTCAGGGATCACTCCTGGTGGTGCTCTGGGGATCAAACCCCAGCCGGCTGTGTGCGAAGCAAATGCCCTCCCCCTGTGCACTCAGAGATGCTGGGGATCGAGCCCTGGTCAGCCGCATGCAATGCACCTTACTTACTGCTATACTATTTCTCTCGCTTCTGAACAAACCACGTTTTTTTGGTGCCAGTATAGAACCCAGGGTATCATATATGTAAGGTATGAGCTGTATGAACCCAATTTCTGACTTTATTCCTCAAATTTTTACTGCTTTGTGTACACTTTTGAGACTGGAATTAAATGTAGGCATTTTCAAATGTGACCTTCATGCTCAATCCAAAAAGAACAGTGCCTGTCTCTTCTTTTCCTGTTCCCCCCCACGTTGTTTTGCCACGTAAAGGAGCTGGCTAGTGTGAGTTCAATGCGTGTGTTCGGTGGTCAAGAACCACCTCCCTAGGCCAGCCAAAGGCGACAGGCAAATGAAGGAGCAGGGAACCAGGATGAAGGAACGCACAGGAGAATGGAGGACCCGGCTCAGGCTGGCTGGGAGTCAGGGACCATTTATTCCGTTTATTTCTTTTTCCCTCCTTCTCTCTTACAGAGCAGCTATATAGTAATCCTGAAGGGTGGGGTACACATAGCTGGGGTTGAACATTGTCAGAAAAACAAACAGATGTAAAGCCCCTCCTTCTGGGGAAGTTCTAGGAGATTATCTCACAGACAAAATCTCATCTGGGGGTCCAGCACCCTAGATTACTAGGAGATCTGCTCAAGGGCGGGATTCCATATAAAGGTGTGCTGCTTTCTCCTCAGCTAGTAATCCACTTAAACAATCATACTGAATATACTTCTTACTAATATTTCTCCCGCACGGCAGAACTCCCCATGGTGTATCCGATATGCCAAAAACAGTAACAACAAGCCTCAAGATGGAGACGTTACTGGTGCCCGCTGAAGCAAATTGATGAGTGACAGTGACAGTGACTAATATTTCTGTTCATTTTTATGGACACAGTAAGAGATATAGTAAGCTCAAAGAGCGGCTCTTCCTGGGCACATCTCACTATGTATCCAGACTCAGGACTCAGTCCTCGGCCAGGTTAGTCTTTTCTAACTCCAGCAGGGTCCGTCAGTTACTTCTTTTTTGGATCATGACAAAGTTTGTTCCATGACCATGCTCTTAACTACTATATTTCTTTCTTTTTTTTTTTTTTGCTTTTTGGGTCACACCTGGCAATGCACAAGGGTTACTCCTGGCTCTGCACTCAGGAATCACCCCTGGCGGTGCTCAGGGGACCATATGGGATGCTGGGAATAGAACCCAGGTCGGCCGCGTGCAAGGCAAATGCCCTACCCGCTATGCTATTGCTCCAGCCCCAACTACTATATTTCTTATGGCGCTTAACTTGTACTTCTTAGATGCCAGGGTAGCTTACGGCTTTCCCTGGGTTCACCCAAGTCCCTCGCCGGGATCCTCCTTTATAGGGGCGTTAGGAAGTAAGAGCAACTGAGGTTTAAGTCAGGTAAATGTGAGGATACCCAGGAGTAAATATTATTCGGAGTCAATTAATTCCCATGTTACAAAAGCATAGCACCAACTGTCTTCCTTTGTCTACACAAAAAGGACATTGCTAAACCATGCAAAGAACATAAAGAAAAGAGAAAAAAGTGGGATAGTACAGTGGGTAGGGCGTTTGCCTTGCATGTGGCCAACTCAGGTTTGATTCCCAGTATCCCATATGGTCCCTCGAGCACTGCCAGGAGTAATTCCTGAGTGCAGAGCTAGGAGTAACTCCTGTGCATTGCCGGGTGTGACCCAAAAAGCAAAAAAGAAAAAAAAAGAAGAAAAAGAAGGAGGAGGAGGAGGAGAAGGAAGTGGAGGAGAAGGAGGAGGAGGAAGAGGAGGAGGAAGAAGAAGAAGAAGAAGAAGAAGAAGAAGAAGAAGAAGAAGAAGAAGAAGAAGAAGAAGAAGAAGAAGAAGAAGAAGAAGAAGAAGAAGAAGAAGAAGAAGAAGAAGAAGAAGAAAGAAAAGCAACATAGGATTATTAGTGTCTGATGGAATTGGGTGTGTCTCGGGAGCACTGTGGTGGGAGTAATTCAATAAACCTAAGCTCTCTGAAGGAGGAGCAAGGACAAACCAATGTTATCCAACATCTCCCCCTTTTCTGTTTGCAAAATACAAAAAATTGACATTTCAGCCCACCTCTGAACCCTGAGCAGTGTTTGTTACAAAATGTCCAATTGTTGCTCAATATCTTGGTTGATAGTGGCCTGCACTGTCCAAAGGTGGAGGGCCTGATGGAATTTGATGTGCCTCAGGAGCACTGTGGTGGGAGTCCTAAGGGAGGAGCAAGGACAAACCAATGTTATGAAACAGCTGGAGGAAGTGACCATTCAGTCTCCCTGGTAGTTATGGATAAATGAGTCAATTGGAGATCATTTGGGGGCCACATCCTGCAATTCTCAGGGGTTACTCCTGCACTCAGGGATCGCTCCTGCTGTTTAGGGAACCGTAGGGAATGCCAGAGACCAATCCTGGGTCATCCACGTGCGAGGCTAGCGCCCTACCTGCTGTACGACTGTCTGGCCCCTACGGGCGTTCTTTTCTTCTCTTTAGGAGTTGGTCATGTCACTTCCTCCAAATTTCATCCAACCTGAGGGTGCTGATTAGGCACTTTGAGCCGACAACTCTCTGGACTTGGATTCATTCATCGAGGTGCTGTCCCGAATGGGCCGGTCCCGGAGACAGGCCTCAGCCTTGCTTACAGGGTAAAGGACAGAGTGGGGCGGTCGTTGCTCTGACATGCAGCTTGAAGATCACGCTTAGGACAGAACTGTGCCACTGCCTGTCCTCGGGGGACACGGACCGGCACTCTAACTCCCGCAACGGAGTGTTGGGAGGACCGAGGGCTGGATCTTGAGGCCAGGAAAGCCCCGCCTGGCTGAAGGCCTTTCCTGAGCTCTGGAGCTCGCGGGCAGACTCGCAGAGCACCGGCCTGCCCGCCAGACTGCCGTCGCCAAGTTCTGCTGGTAAATTGGACAACTGGGACTCTGGGAGTTATTTCAGTGAAACTACCAAGGGGACTTCTTGTTCTCTTTGTAGGGAGGAGGGTGTTGGGGCCCCCAGCAGTGCTTATGGCTTACTCCTGCCTCTGTGCTCAAGGGCCACTCCTGGTGGGGCTCAGGGGGCCATGTAGGGTGCAGGGGATTGAACCCAGGACAGCTGTGTATGAGGCAAGTGTCCTTCCTGCTATACCATCGCTCGGGCCCCAAGGGACGGTCTTTGGCTAGAAAGGAAAATGGTCTTTCCTGCTGTTCTTGTCGACCGTGAGGTGATACGGAAGAGAAACAGTGCAGACAAAATGAAGAGGGCCAGTAAGATGACGAGGGCCGTGTGGATGGGAGGCATGGGTGACAGACTGCACTTCTTCTTCCTTTGTTTACACTGGGGGCCCCACCTGGCTGTGCTCAGGGCTTACTCCTGGGTCTGTGCTAAAGGATTATTCCTGGCAAGTCCTGGGGAACCAAATGCAGGGGTCAAACCAGGGTCAGCGGCATGCAAGGCAGGCACCCTAGTCACTGTGTCATCTCTCCTGCCCCAAAAGACGAGGTTCAGGGGGCTGGAGAGATAGCACAGCGGGTAGAGTGTTTGCGTTGCACGAGGCCAACCTGGGTTTGAGTTCCAGCATCCCATATGGTCCCCTGAGCACCGCCAGGAGTAATTCCTAAGTGCAGAGCCAGGAGTAACCCTTGTGCATCGCCGGGTGTGACCCAAACAGCAAAAAAAATTTTTTAAAAAAGATGGAGTTCAGAAAGAGACACAGAGGGGCTGGAGCGATATACAGTGGGTCGGGCGTTTGCCTTGCACGTGGCTGACCCAGGTTCGATCCCCAGCATCCCATATGGTCCCCCAGCACTGCCAGGAGTGATTCCTGAGTGCAGAGCCAGGAGTAACCCCTAAGCACTGCTGGGTGTGACGCAAAAAGCAAAAAAAAAAAAAAACCCACAGAGAGATGGACAAAGGGGACAGGTCAGGTACAAAGAATTATTTGGACAGTCATTGGGGTTAATAATACCTGGCTTGATTTTATGGTATCACAGTAACATTATGTAAGATACTGCAAGTGGAGGCACTTTCTCCAGAAAAGCACAGAATTCTCTAGAAATACAGGCATACTAAGTAACCTGTGGACGAGAGGGTGAGCGAGCCCATGCTCCGAGTCTCGGTCACACAGGCCGTCTGGATCTGGAGCCACACTCGGATCTTCCAGATCAGCCCAGAGCGTCTGCAGTAACACTAACCAGAGCCCGAGAGCCGAGGGTCGAAGGGAGCAGGTGCTGGCTGTAGGGGGCTGTCTGCCCCCACCCCGAGGCCAGAGAGAGGAGGAGGGCAGCGCCCGCGATGGAGACACAGTGGATGGCGCAGCCCCCCTCAGCCCTCTTCCCTCCCCTTCCCCAGCAGCCTCCTGAGCGCCCCCTTCACCTCCTTGTTCCGCAGAGTGTAGATGAGAGGGTTGACCATGGGCGTGACCACCGAGTAGAAGAGGGAAATAAACTTGCCCTGGTCCTGGTTGCTGGACTTAGCGGGCAGCAGGTACCCGTAGATGGCCGAGCCGTAGAAGAGGAAGACCACCAGCAGGTGCGAGAGGCACGTGTTGAAGGCCTTCCTGCGGCCCTCGGCCGAGCCGATCTTCAGCACGGCCCGAGCGATGTAGCAGTAGGAGACCAGGATGACGGTCAGCGGGACGGCGGTGAAGAAGGTGCAGACGCCGTTGAGCACGGCCTCGTTGAGACGCGTGTCCCCGCAGGCCAGCTTGATCATGGCGGGCACCTCGCACAGGAAGTTGTCCACCCTCCGGTGCCCACACAGCGGGAGCTGCAGCGTGAACGTGGACTGAATCAGAGAGTTGCCCAGCCCTCCCAACCAGGCCACGATGGCCAGGCGCCAGCACAGCCCGGGGTTCATGATGGTGGTGTAGTGCAGGGGCCGGCACACCGCCACGTAACGGTCGAAGGCCATCACCACGAGCAGAATGCACTCGGTCGCCCCGAGCCAGAGGAAGACGTAGAGCTGGGTCACACAGCCGCCGTAGCTGATGGTCTTGTCTGGGCCCGACAGGTTGATGAGCATCTGCGGGACGGAGCTCGTGGTGAAGGCGAGGTCCAGGGAGGAGAGGTTGCTGAGGAAGAAGTACATGGGCGTGTGCAGCCGGGGATCCAGCCGAGAGAGCAGGATGATGGTGAAGTTCCCGACCAGGGTCAGCACGTAAGAGAAGAGGATGACCACAAAGAAGATCATCTCCAGCTCGGGGTGGTCGGACACGCCCGTCAGAATGAAGCCCTCGGGGAAGCTGCTGTTGGCCCGTGCCATCCCGAGGAAGCTCTCCAGGGCAAACTGCGGGGAGAAGCAAGGGGAGAGAACGTGATGGGATCAGGGCGCTTTCTGGGGCTCGGAGCTGAGTAGCAGCTGGATGCTGGTGGTGTCCTGCGCGGCCCCCAGCCACAGTCTGTCCCACGACAGGAAGCTCTTCCACCCAGATGTCAAATCGAAATGAAGGGAATGCCTTAGGAAGACAGAGCGAAAGATTAGGCTCTTCTACTCCACACGGCAATTAAAATAGGAGAGAGTGGGGAAAGGATGTAGAAATGTGGGCTGGAGAGACTGGACAGTGGGTAGTGTGTTTGCCTTGCTTGCGGCCGACCCAGGTTCCATCCCCGGCATCCCGTATGGCCCCCCCCAAGCACCACCAGGGGCAATTCCTGAGTGCAGAGCCAGGAGTGACCCCAGGGCAATGCCAGGTGTGGCCAAAAACCAACCAAACAAGCAAAAAGATGTGGATATGCTCATACCAATTTCTCAAGCAAGGTTTCGGTAAGTTCTCGGAGCGGGCCAGCCGACGTCCCGCACTCGGAAAAGCCCTCGGTTGTCTGTGATCCACCTACTCCCTTTCCAGGTGCTCCCATCCCAAGTGGAAAAGGGGTGATCAAGTTTGAGGAATAACTGATGAGTCTACACAGTCCCAGGGAGGAAGGGAAAGAGTGAGCACAGAATTACCAAAGGCCTCAAATGCCAGCAGGAGAGACACAGGCAGGGCGATACAGAACGAAGCGAACTTCAAGGAAGTGGAAGTGGAACCGGATGAAGTGACAGCAGGGTTCACCCAGAGGTGTGGGTCAGCTCCTGAGTGTCCATGGCTAGTGAAGGCAGCCGGGAGACTCGGGAGAGTGATGGCCGTGGAAGGATATGGCTTAGCCTCTTAGCCAAAGAATAGTTCCCAGCGTCAGCGTCTGACACTAACCCTGGGCTAACGGTCACCGCATTTTCTTGGGGAAGATCTAGGAAATAGCTCCGAGGCAGCCTCTGCATTCAGGGCTCACTCCAGGTGGGCCTTGGGGGTCACAGGGGTGCCGGGGTCAAACCCAAGTCAGCCACACACAAGTGCCCTCCCCTCTGTGCTGCACCTCCGGCCCTTGTGTCTCCCTCGGGACACACGGTGGGCCTCTTCTCCCAGAGCGAGGTGGGCGCGAGGGCTTCCCAGGGAAGCAGTGGCCACTGGCCGCACCTCTGGCTGAAGACCCCAAGGGCCAACTTTCATCCACAAGCACCCAAAATACTAGAGATCTAGATGCTCCATTGCCCAGGGAATCAAGGGGAAACAGTTCCTGCTGCTTCAGGTCATTAGAGGCCTGCAGTGAGTCCGGGGGAAAAGGGTTCCTGAGGCCCTTTCCGTCCTTCCTACCTAGGAGGACATTACTCGGTCGCATCACTTGAGTCAGGGCTTGAGGGGGGGACCTATTGCCGCCCTGGGGCTGTGCTCATGTTTCTGTCCAAAGGTTTTGTTTTTTGTTTTGTCTTTTTGAGTCACACCTGGTGATGCTCCGGGGTTACTCCTGGCTCTGCACTCAGAAATTACTCCTGGCAGTGCTGGGGGACACTATGGGATGCGGGGGGTCGAACCCAAGTCAGCTGTGTGCCGGAAGATGCCCTCCCCGCTGTGCTATCGCTCTGGACCCATGTTGAAAGTTCTTATAGGCGTCTCCCTCGCCCCGGAATTGCTTCTGGCAGTGCTCAGGGAAGCAGATGGGATGCGGGGAATTGAACCCAGGTTGGCTGCATGTAAGGTAGGTGCCCCCAAACAACCCCCCCCCCCATTCCCAGTGTCGGGGATTTGTGTGGCTCTCACTAGTGTGAGATGGTATCTCATTGTTCTTTTCATTTCCCTGACAATAAATGACAGCGAATACTTTTTCATATGCCAGAGGAGAAAAGCCTTGTCCTGGTCAGCCAAGAGGCCTTACCTGCTGTACTACCTTTCTTTAATTACCAACATTATTAAAATATCAAAAAAAATGAGAGCTGGGGGCTGGAAGAGAGCGCCAAGGGCTGGAGACCATGTGTGGCATGCAGGAGGCCCGGGTTCGATCCTGGCACTGCCCAGTCCCAAGCACCCTGGGAAATGACCTCTGTGTAACCCTCAAACGTCTGTGGGTTGTCTGTTTAAAAAACCTAAAAATGAAAGCGGTGTGAGCCTCATACCCAGAAAGGACTCTGGCGTCAAAACACCATCTTTCAAGGGCAGGCCTCAGAACTGTGTCATCAATTGCGACGCTTCCTGCTGCGGCTGGGAAAACCCACTTCCTACCAGGCTGACTTGGGTGCTCGGGTGGCGTGCAGAGAGAGGGCCTGCTCCGTGTTGCACAATTTCATCCTCTCTGACTCAGTGTGAGAGGCACCTGCCAGGCATCTGTGTTCCCACCACTGGCGTTTCTTTCTTTCTTTCTTTCTTTCTTTCTTTCTTTCTTTCTTTCTTTCTTTCTTTCTTTCTTTCTTTCTTTCTTTCTTTCTTTCTTTCTTTCTTTCTTTCTTTCTTTCTTTCTTTCTTTCTTTTTGCGTCACACCTGGCGATGCACAGGGGTCACTCCTGGCTCTGCACTCAGGAATTACCCCTGGCAGTGCTCAGGGGACCATATGGGATGCTGGGAATCGAACCTGGGTGGGCTGCGTGCAAGGCA
Organism: Sorex araneus; assembly: GCF_027595985.1. NCBI lineage: Eukaryota > Metazoa > Chordata > Mammalia > Eulipotyphla > Soricidae > Sorex > Sorex araneus. Next base: position 221,436,157 of record NC_073305.1, read on the forward strand.
AACGCCCTACCCGCTGTGCTATCGGTCCAGCCCCCAACTGGCATTTCTGACCCAGGGACACCCAGGCAATGCCCCAAAGGTCCACTGAGCGTATGCAACCCACCATTGTCCCTTTAACCTGGGGAGAGCCGAGATTGGCAGCGTCAGGGACATCCGTGTAGAGTGTGAGATCTCAGCTCAATCTCCGGCACCAAAAAGCAAAACAAAGACATTTGGGGTGGCAGTTTTTCTCTCAGTGGTATTCTGAGCACTCAAGCCCTGAGCACTCTGTTTGGGGCTCCAACCTGCAGTCCTGGCTCTGTGCCCAGGAGTGACCTCTGGTGCGGCTCGAGGACTCGAACGAGGGTCATCTGCATGGAGGCAAGTGTCCTCACCTCGCTACTGTGCGGCCCCACCCTGCACACGCCAGACCAGCACGTGGGCCCGTAGGAGACACCTGGCCAGCCGACAGGCCTGCAGCCTTGAGCACAGGTGTGTCACATCAAGGCTGGACACCCACAGGGGTGACTGGGAAGAGGGCAGCCCTGCCCATGTGGGGCCTCACTGGCCATTTGAGAAAGCGACACCAGAGTAAACAATAATTTAGAAGTAAAACATTGTGACTTGGGAAGACAGTATCGCCAGGTGAGGGCAAGACACTAAGCACCAGGGTGTCACGGCAGTGCAGAGCCCTGCCCTGGGACGGTGCCATGGGGACTTTAAGATACAAAATATCTGGGGCTGGAGCGATAGCACAGCAGGTAGGGCATTTGCCTTGCACGCAGCCAACCCAGGTTTGATTCCCAGCATCCCATATAGTCCCCTGAGCACCACCAGGGGTGATTCCTGAGTGCAGAGCCAGGAGTAACACCTGTGCACTCCTGGGTGTAACCCAAAAAGCAAGAAAAGGTACAAAATATCTTTGTGGGGGAGGGAGGATGGGGCTCAGGGGCCCTGCGGGGCTGGGGACTGTCCCCAAGACTCCCAATGCACAGCCTGTGACCCGGCCCCCCCTCCCCCGTGTCCTCTCTCCAGTGCAAGATAAAGCAAAGCAGCCTGTGTGGCACCAACACCAAGCTGTTGGCAGCTGCTGTGTCGCAAACAACATTCGTGAATCAAAATTCCTCAGAAGGATGAGAGATGCAAGCGGCAGGGCCGTGCAAACAATTTTGTCCAGGTGCTGGAAATGGGACCTTTGAAGCTGATGGCCACGTCTCCAGGTGACTTCTAACAAAAACCAGGGTGCCACTGACGCTGCCCATGTCGCCAGGATGCTTGACCGGACCTGGCACAGGTCTGAGCTGCAGATCACGCTGGGGGTGGGTGCTTCCACAGCCCCGTTCCTCAAAGAACAGAAACTGCGCAGGGCTGTGTGTGAACGTGCCATGGTGGCAGAGCATCGAAAGCCAGGCACGACTCTGACTGCACCCTGGCTTCCCAAGAGAAACGCTGTGTGGGATATCAGTAAGACATGGGGAACTGGATTCTGGACTTTTGGAACAATCTTAGCATTCCTGAGTGTGCTCATCAAGTGCTGGCGTAGAATTGCCTGTCACCTACCTAGAACTCAGAATGTTAGGGTATTTGGGATGGTATGTTGTAATGCTTGACAAACCGTGGGCGGGGTGGGAGGGAGGACGCTGTGGGTGTTCACAGGAGGGGGCGGAGGGCAGGACCGTGCCCAGCCCTGGTGTCAGATCACTGGCTGTTTCACAGGGGGACAGCAGTGAAACTCCTGCTCCTGGTCTCCCTTGACCACGTGGCCATACAGCTGCCCCAGGCCCTGAGCGGGCCCTCCTGGCCCTGGCCTCACCGGGCACTCTGCCACCCAGTGAGCTGCCCACAGCACCAGAAGGGCATGGAGCGAGCTGCAAAGCCAAGGCCGCATCTGTGAGAAAGAAGGACCTGGCAATGACTGGCAGTGACACGAGTCCCCAGTTCCCAGTGAGACACCAACCTTCCGGTATGTCTTTTCCGTTATTTCACAAGCTGCCACACCCCCTGGGGCCTCCAGGACAAAAGGCTTTCCTCCTCTGAGCAGACACTGGCTCTCTCCAGTCGCAGCCATGGAGGAGATCGTGGCTGATAATCTGCTCCACTCCCTGCAAGAGCTGCTCCCTAATGAATTTGAGGTGTTCAAGCTTAAACTGCAAAACACCCGCCTGGAGAACGAGCCGCCCCAGATCACTCGGAGGCAGCTGCATGAGGCCACGCCCGTGCAAATGACCGACCTGCTGCTGCGGCACTACGGGCAGATCTCTGCCGTGCTGCTGACCCTGAAAATCCTCAAGAAAATGAACCTGGAACTGCTGGTCCAGAAGCTGAAGAGCGCCCTCGTTCCAGGTAAGCCCCGGCAGGGGTACAGCAGGGAGCCGGGCCAGGAGCCTCAGCCCTCCACCCCGTGACTCCGGCCAAGCAAGCCCCTTCGCTGATTCGGGCTAGGGGTTGGGTGGGAAAGTTCTCTCAGGCCCCAGCTGGCTTTAAAAGATGGAAATACAACAAAGGTTGAAATATCTGAAAGTGGACCAGGATAAGGAGAAAAAAGATCTAGAGGGTCACTGTCTGATTCCGTTTTAGACTGATGGTTTTACAAAGGTTTGGTAAATCTGTCACAAAACTTTTTTCCAGTTTTCCTCCTCTTTTCCCCTCTCTCACCTTTCTACCACTTTCCTTGATTAGGCGCGCCCCTGAAATCTCCAGGCTAGCATTTAAAACACTGGGGTGGCAACCAGAGTGCCCCAGCCCAGGTTCTATCTTTGGCACCCAGTATGGTCCCACAAGCCCCGTCAGGAGGGATCCCTGAGCACAGAGCCAGGGGTCAGCCCTGAGCACCCAGATGTGGCCCCCAAACCAAAACCAAGCCAAAGGCCATTTCCACGTCACCTCGTGGACTCCAAGTGAAGCCGAGCCCGGCTTCTGGGAAGGAGCAGCTGCTTTTCCTACACCCCGAGGGTGCTCTAGCTTAGTGCTGGCCCCTCAGCATTCCACTAACGGTTCTGAGCCTGCTTGGGGAGGCACAAGAGACCTGGGGCCCAGCATCGAGGGTTGGGGCCCCTCCCAGTCCCCAGGCCTGGCTGACGCCTGCGGTGGGGCTGTCGTTGCAGAGAGTCTGTCGAGCCAGCAGCTGGAGCCCAGCCTGACCCAGACCAATTGGGTTCCGGCGGGCGCCAAGCAGGGCCGCCGGGTCCGCTTGATGGCCATCTCGGCCGGGAGACTGCAGAACCTCGGCGGGTCTGTGTGGCTGCGAGAGGGCCTGCGGAGCTCAGGCAAGGAGCGCCCTGAGCCTGGAGTCCAGCATCCCTTGCGGGGACAAGGAGCTCGCCCACTGCTCTGCGCTTCCAGCCCAGGAGAAAAGGAAAAGTGAGAGTCTGGACTTGGCGGTTGTTCCCGGACGTGGGGTCGCCCAGCGGGGCCCCGAGCCTCTTCGCAAAGGCTCCAGGCACCCCGGACACTTCAAGGGGCTCGAGGGAGGGGTTGGGTCACACCTGTCGATGCAAAGGGGTTACTCCTGGCTCATGCACTCAGGAATTACTCCTGGCGGTGCTCGGGGGACCATATGGGATGCTGGGAATCGAACCCGGGTCGGCCGTGTGCAAGGCAAACGCCCTGCCCACTGTGCTATTGCTCCAGCTCCTACAGCATTTCTTTTTGAGAATTTCATATGATGCATTGATGGTTTCCACCTTAGTCGCCTGTAAAGTTTTATTTTATTTTGTTTGGTTTAGTCTGGGGGCCACACCTGGTGATGCTCAGAGGTTACTCTTATCTTTCATTCAGAATTACTCCTGCCAGTGCTCAGGCGACTGCTGATGCTGAAACTGTGTCAGCTGCAAAGGCAAGCGCCCTCACCGCTGGACCACCGACCCACGCCTTCACCGCTGGACCACCGACCCACGCCCTCACCGCTGGACCACCGCTCCTCACCCTGGAAACTTTGTCTGACAGTTAGTGGGACTGAGAAAAGCCGTCAAGATTGGCTTCTGTAAGAAACTCTGGATGTTGTAATTGTCTGGTTTTCTGCCCTTTTTCCCCCTGCATTTCACAACTCTCAATCGGCCTCATGCACAGTAAATCTGAAGTGTAGGGTGAGAGCTCTCCACCAAGGAAATCATTCCTCAGATGTGGGCATGCCCCACGTCAGGGCACATGTTCTTAGAACTCAAATCTTCCTCTACTATAGTCTGAGCAAAAAAAAAAAAGGAAAAGCAATAACCTGAAACAAAAGCAGTTAAATAAGCCATAAACTTAACCCTGAGTTCCTTATTCCAGCAGAGAAGGTTTTTTTTTTTTTTTTGCTTTTCCTTTTGGGGTCACACCTGGCGATGCACAGGGGTTACTCCTGGCTCTGCACTCAGGAATTACTCCTGGCGGTGCTCAGGGGACCATATGGGATGCTGGGGTTCGAATCTGGGTTGGCTGCATGCAAGGCAAACGCCCTCCCCGCAGTGCTATTGTTCCAGCCCCAGCAGAGAAGTTTTAAGAAATCTTTTGTTCTGGGCTGGAGCCGGCTCCATGGGTGGGGCATACGCTGACCTCGACACGAGAGACTCCTGGACAGTGCTGGGAGGGGCCTCTGAGCAACTCTAGGTGGGGCCCCAAGACAAAAATAAAATTGTTGAAAAGGTTTCCTGCTTCGGGGAGATGACTGAGAGTGTGGTTCCTGAGAGCTCTGGCTGCTTGACGAGCTCTATGCAAACACTTTCCTGGAGGTTCTGGTCAGAGCTGGAGACTGTGTTTGTTTTCTTAACTATGTATGTCAAGAAAAGAAAATGTGCTCAAGAGAGCATATGGGTTTCTCATGGAGCAAAACGCCTCATGAAGTAAAATAATGGAGTGATACAACCCTAAGTTGGGATGCAGAGTAGAATGTTGTAATTTTACCCCCAGAATCTTAGAAGCCAAGAATGGAACGGGTAAGTTTGGATCTTTTTGGGGGGTGGAGAAGGAGCCATACTTAACTGGGTTCAGGAATCTCTCCTGGCTCTGCGTTCAGCGATCACTTCTGTGGGGCTCAGGGGACAATATGGGCAGTCTCCTGCCCCTCGCCTGGCTGTCCTCAGCAGGGCCCCTCACGGGGCGAGTTGAGTTTCCCTCCCCACCCGAACAGAGCCCCGGCCGCCGAAGACCTCCGGAACCCAGCCACAGCCATGCTCAAGGCCCCTCTCCACACGCTCGGACGAGCCTCACGTGTGAAGGAACCAGCAGAGGAACCCAGATGTGCGGGACCCGGGGCCGAGATTTCCAAGCCTGCTCGGATCGGGGCTGGGCCTCGGCTGGGACTCGGCACCACCACAGCTGAAGGGCAGAATTCACTGACACAGTGACGGAGCGTTGCTCGCTCCGTCCTCACTCTGACATTCCACCGGGGCGCACAGCCAAGCTCCCTTCAGAGGGATTTCAGACTCTCCAGGGGGAAAGGATGCTGGCCGAACGGGCCGTGGCCTGGCCCCAGAGTCGCTCTAACAAGCTCAGGATTCATAAAATAGGAAAGAACATGAACTACACTCGGAGCTTCACACACATGCGCACGTTCCACGCCGCGATGGTCAGAGAGGCGGGACAGCACGAGGGCTGCAGGAGCCCCTCCTGCCGTCCCAGCAGCTGGAGCCACGCCCTTCACGGCCTCGACACTGGCAGGGCTTCTTGTCTGTTCCGGGACCCACCCAGGGTATTTAGGGGCAACCCCTGAGGGTGCTCAGGGGACCGTGTGGTACCAGGGATCCGAGCCAGCCCTGGTGTGTGCAGCACGCTTCACCTCTGGAGCATCCCTCCAGCCCCCACTTCTTTCCTTTTTGAATCACCGAGAGATAGAGCATTACAAAATTGTTCGGGATTGTGTTTCAGTCATACTCACTCCGACATGCCAACACTCATCCCTCCACCACTGTAATTTCCCAGCACTAATGTCCCCAGTTTCCCTCCCAGCCCTCCGAGCCTCCCCCTTCCCCAGCCTGCCTCTATGGCAGGCGCCTCCCTCCCTCCCTCTCTCTCTCTCTCTTTCTCTCTCTCTCTCTCTCTCTCTCTCTCTCTCTCTCTCTCTCTCTCTTGTTTTAGGCATTATGGGTTGCAACGCAGATGCTGAAAGGTTATCATGTATGTCCCTTTACCTGCTTTCAACACTCAGATCTTGTCCAGAGTGATATTTCCCACTAGTGTTGTCATGACGACCCTCCTCCGTCTTAGCCCCCTCCACCTCCCACACCGTTGACCAACCAGCCCCACATCTTTAAAAGCGTGTGGAGAGGTCTGGAGAGACCCCAGGAGGCTGGAGCACAGGTGTGCGTGCAGGAGCCCAGGCTTCAAACCCCAGCACAAGCACCGCCAGGGGTTCCCCTGAGCACTGATCTGGGAGTAGCCCCCCAAGCACTAACGGGTGAGAACAAGACAAAACGGACCCGGAGAATGCGCACAGGTGCAGAGGAAACAGAATCAGAGATGGACAAGCAGGTCCTTGACAAGCGCCCAGACAGCAGCCTGTGTGGAAGGGGCTGAGGGTGTGCGGGTGCAGTGAGCGGCGTCTCTGATGGGATTCAGGAACTGCGGGGGGCGTGGCAGGACAGCTGCTTGTGGGACAGCCTCTTAGTCCAGGACCCCGAGGGGGCGGGGCCCCCGCCTGCCCAGGCTCTCCCCAAGCCTCTCCGCGGGCTCTGTCCTGTGCTCACAAGCATCTTTCTGCCTCTTGTGGTTTTGGTTTCTTGGGTTAAGAGTTTTCAGCTCAGGGGCCGGAGCGACAGCACAGTGGGGAGGGCGTTTACCTTGCACGCGGCTGACCTGGGTTCCATTCCCAGCGTCCCATATGGTCCCCGGGCACTGTCAGGAGTAATTTCTGAGTGCAGAGCCAGGAGTAACCCCTGAGCATCGCCGGGTGTGGCTCCCCTCAAAAGACAAAAAAAAAAAATTCCCCCCCAGCTTCTCTCTATTCTAGATGTGACTCTGTCATCTCTGATTTGTATTTCTGAAGGTTTCCCTTTCAAGTTCAGCTTTTTGCCGTTGGCTCCTGCATGCACCGGACGGAGGTCACCCCTGTTTAGGCTGGCGTGGGGCTCCAATGCCCGCCATACCCCATCTGAACAAGTGTCTGGAAAAGGCCCGAGGTCTCCCTTCTCTCCTTTCGCCCCCAGCCATGCCCTTTCATCCCCCCATGGCTCTCGCCCTGCCAGGCTGGTTTCCGGGAACGTACCTCTGCGTCGGGTCTGCGAGCACCGTCAGCTTCTGGAGAGCGGGTGGAGGCAGGACTCCCCGCCCAGAGGGGCCGCGGGCTTTTATCTGAGGCCCCGCTGGCCCTCTGAGGAGCGCAGCCAAGGCCCTGGCAGCCCAGCTCACTTGGGCTGAGTCTGCAGACCCCAAGGGGGGTCTCTGTCCCCACCGGCAATTAACACCAAGCGCCCCCACGGCCGGAGCGCGGGAAAGGCTGTCCCAGAAGGACTCGATGCACCGAGGTCACTAAGGGGACGGAGCATTCCGTCCTGGGCTCCGTGCCACCCAAACAATAACGCCCCCCCACGCCCCCCCCCAGCTCCCTGCCTGAGCAACAAGCCCTGGTTTTGCTTCTGAGAGCACTCCCTGGGCAAGCAGGGCCCCGGGGTTTCTTGCCTGTGGCGGAGAGAAGTGACGAGAGCCCCCTGGACCTGGCAGAGTCCCGCTGTCCCTGGCAGCGCGCCTGGCTGCAGAGGAGGGGGCTCCCTGGGGGTTCACAGGCTGGGATGGGGAAGCCTAGCCGCCCCCTCTCTCGGGCCACGACTCCCTCCCCGCTGTGGGAAGCAGGGTCTCCTGCAGAGGAAACGGACACACGGGGAAGCGGCCCTAGAGGTGGACAGAGCCAGCGTGGCCCGGCCCGGGCAGCGGGAGCCACGGGCAGCTGACCAGCTCCAGGAGGCATCACGTGCTGTGCCAGGCTCCGAAGTCTACAGGATCAACCCCACCATGGGGGGAGGGGCAGTGTATTCCTGTGTCACACGGCAGGAATGAAGGCACAGGGGTCCACAACTTGTCCCAGGGCAGAGGAGATGGCGAGTCGCTTATGTAGGCATGTCTGACTACCTGAAAACTTGCAGACTTAGTGTCTATGGGTTACGGGGGACTCAGTAAATCATGTCCCCTCTCTGGGGTTCTCTCCACACTGTCATCCTTGGCCCCTGTAAATCTTCTTGAAGTTATTACCGAAGGGCTGGAGAGGTAGTACAGTGGGTAGGGTGCTTGCCTTGCACGAGGCCGACCCAGGTTCGGTCCCTGGCATCCCGTATGGTCTCCTGAGTCCTTATGGATCCCAGAAGTGATCCCTGAGCACAGAGCCAGGAGGAACTCCTGAGCATCACAAGGTGTGGTCCCCAAACAAAAACAAAACAAAGTGCCACTGAAGTGCCAGAGCTATAGTACAGCAGGTAGGGCGTTTGCCTTGCATGTGGCCAACCTGGGTTCAATCCCCAGCACTGGGCCCATATGGTCTCATGAGCACTGCCAGGAGTGATCCCTGAGCACAGCCTTGGTATAGCCCCCAAACAAAACAACAACAACAACAAAGTAATAATGATGATGATGATGATGTGCTACAGAAGGGGCCTGGAGTGACTCAAAGGGCTAGAACACACACTTAATATGTAGGAGCTCTGGGCTCAATGCCAGCACTGACCACCAGGAGTGACCCCTGAGTGTCCAGCAGGAGTGGCCCCTGGGCTCTGCAGGGCGCACGCTATTCGGGGCTGCTTGTTTTGCCCACTCTGTTCCCAGTCCGACTCCACGCCCCTCTGACCACTGCGCCCTCGCTGTCTAGCGCACTTCTGTGCAGAGAACCGTGCGCGTGGACGTCGGGGCCCTGCGTCTCGCCTGTCCTCCCTCCAGGGGCATATCCTCGGTGTCCTCACTTCGGCCTTCAAAGACACATCCCAGGGGCAGTGCACTCAGCAGCGTCTGTCTTGCGAAACGCACGGCGAGCGCTGCTTCTTGTCATTCCACCAGGGACAAATCTGCTGGTTAGGACTTCCCGCGAAGGTGCCACCGTCAGCCGTCAGAGGCACCCAAGCACCACGAGGTGGTTTCATGGGGTCGGAGCAGGCTACAACTCCCAGTACTGTGAGAAAAGTGATCGATTTCTTTCTGTCCTGGTCAATATCCAGAATAATCAAATTTTATCATTTATGCCAATCTGTTTTGTATAAAATGGTATCAGTTTAATCTGCAATTTTATTTCTTTTTCTTTCTTTCTTTTTTTTTTTTTTTTTTGCTTTTTGGGTGACACCTGGCGATGCACAGGGGTTACTCCTGGCTCTGCACTCAGGAATTACTCCTGGCGATGCTCAGGGGACCCTATGGGATGCTGGGAATCAAACCCAGGTTGGCTGTATGCAAGGCAAATGCCCTACCCGCTGTGCTATTGCGCCAGCCCCCTGCAATTTTTTTTTCTTATTACTAAAATTTTTGAATGTTTTCAGTAACTTTATTTTTTTTAGGTATGGGAGCCAAAACCAGGGCCCTCCCCGTGCAGTGCCCTAGCAGAGGTACATTTCTGGGCCTGTTAACTATTTTATTTGCTTGGGGACCACACCTGGCAGTGCTCAGGGATTACTCCTGGCTCCATGCTCAGGGATTACTCCTGGGGGTGCTCAGAGGACTATATGGGGTGCCGGGGATTGAACCCGGGTTGGTCATGTGCAAGGCAAGTACCTACCTGCTGTACTACCTCATCACCCCATCAGCTATTTAGATTCTTCTTCTATTAATTACTTTTTAAACATAACCTGTCCACTTTTCTTTGAGTTTTTCTTGTGTACATGAGTCTTCTCGGGACAGTCTAGCTAAACTTTATCAGCTTCAGCCGTGGCAAGTGGTGCCCAGTGATTAACCCATGCTGACCTTCGTTGAACAGAAAGTCTTACTTAACTTTGATATAATACAATTAACATGCTTTTTTTTTCTTTATTCTGTTTCTGTTTGAGGGCACACCTGGCAATGGTCAGGGCTGACTCCTGGCTCTGCACTCAGGGATCACTCCTAGCAGTGCTCAGGGGACGATCAGCCTTGTGCAAGGCAAATGCCCTGCCCACTGTACTATCTCTCTGACCCTGAAATTGATCTAGCTTCTGCCCTCTAATTTGTGCCTATTCTGGGGGGCACACCTAGTGTACTCGAGGTGACCATGAGGTACAGGGGAGCAAACCCAGGGTACCTCACACAAGGCACGTGCTCCAGTCCTTTGAGTCCTGACTTGTGATTTTAAAAAATTGAGGTTGTGTAGGGAAACTCGGAGAGTCTAGGGGTTAAAGCGTTTGCCTTGCTCGGGAGCGAGCCCCATTCGATCCCCCGTTCACACTGCAGATGGTCCCTCGGAGCAGGAATAACAGAACACTGGGGGACTTGGCCCTAACCCTGCCTCACAAATTAAAAAAATCAAATTAACTTTTTGGGGCTCTACCCAGGCTCATCCAGGAGGAGGCTCTCAGCACTGCCGACATGAAGCTCTTCCCAATCCCGAATGTAAAAATGTTCAGTATCGAAATTTGCATATAAGTGGATCAACATGAAAAGTATCATGCTGAGTGAAATGAGTCAGAAAGAAAGAGACAGACATAGAAAGATCGCACTCATATGTGGAATATAAAGTAGCTGAGAGGTACAAGCTTACAATGTTGAGATTCCTGGCAGACATTTCTCTGGACTTAGTTACTAAAATACTAAAATACAGAAATCCAAAACTATGCTGCTGCTAGTGCGGCCTCCTGACCTCATATCTCTTAATTCTCAGCAATGGAAAACAAATTACCAAATGCTTTCTTTTCAGCAGATCGACTTTAGGGGGGAGAAACTCCAAATCAATAATAGTGAATTTTTTTTGTTTAAATAGTGAATGTAATCAAAGTAAAGTGAAAGTAAAGTGAAATTCACCAGTTACACATGCAGGGTGGGGGGCTGGGGAGGTGGGGGGAAGGGGGGAGGTATATTGTGATTCTTGGTGGTGGAATATGTGCACTGGTGAAGGGATGGGTGTTTGAGCATTGTATAACTGAGACTTTAACCTGAACGCTTTGTAACTTTCCACATGGTGACTTAATAAAACAATTTAAAAAAATATTTAGTATCATTCTCCTCAGATAGTTTGATCTGTCACATTTTAGTTCTTTATTTTTTTAGCGTATCAATATTGTTTTATTAATTCACTGTGATATACAATAGCAAAAATTTCATGTTTGAAATTCGATCATACGGTCATCAAACACCCACCCTTTACCAGTGCACATTTTCCACCACCGAAATCCCCAGTATCCCCCCCCAGCCATTACAGTTCTTTATTATGGAGTTCACCATGGCATGAGGCAATGGTCCATCTTGATTTTTTGTTCATTTAGGGGCCGTATCTGAGAGTTCAGGGGTGACTCCTGGCGGTCCTCAGGGAACGTGAGGGCCAGGATTAAACCTGGGCATCTCGGACGGAAAACACGCTGCACGTGCTGAGATCTCTCTCCGGCTCCCAACTCAAGTCTTCGGTAAGAGAAGACAGGCTTACTTCTTCACAAAACACAAATTCGGAGGGAAGAATTCCAATCTAGTGTGGTAAAAGCATGTTCCCTCTGAACCCGCACTTCCTGTGCTTGTAGGTTTGGCTTTCTACTTCATATTTTCCTGAAAGAAACACTTTAACCCCCTCCAAAACTTTTTTTTTCTTTTTGGGTCACACCCGGTGATGCACGGGGGTCACTCCTGGCTCTGCACTCAGGAATTACCCCTGGCGGTGCTCAGGCGACCATATGGGATGCTGGGAATCGAACCCGGGTTGGCCGCGTGCAAGGCAAGTGCCCTACCTGCTGTGCTATCACTCCAGCCCCGCCCCTCCAAAACTTTTTTAAAAATAAAAAAAATTATCAGAGTAAGAGGGATAGTACAAAAGGTAAGAGCTTGCCCGGCATGCAGCAGACCCCAGTACGAGTCCCCAACACTACACAGGGTCCCCTGAATGCTACCAAGATCACCCCCGAGCACACAGCCAGGAGTAGCCCCTGAGCTCCCTAAACAATGTTCTCACGTCACGTCACAGCATTTATTATGCTGTTTCCCCATTCGAAGTGCTGCGGTGCCAAGAGAAACGAAGAGCAGGGGCTGGAGCGACAGCACAGCAGGCAGCGCCTCTGCCTTGCAGGTGGCCGACCCGGGTTCTAGCCCTGGCATTACTCTGCAGCACTGCCGGGGTAGCCCAGTGTGTCCACCGAAAAGGAAAAAGAGAAATGGAGTGGATGTCGAAAACCCAGCAGCAGTCCCCGCCACGAGAATATCAATACTTTTGGTTGCTTGTTGGGGGGCCATACCAAGCAGGCTTAGTGCTTTCTCCTGGCTCTGCGCTCAGGGCTTACTCCTGGCGGGCTTGAGGGACCAGATAAGATTTCAGGGATTGAACCCGGGACATCCGCGTGCAAGGCAAACACCCTACCTGCTGTATCATCGTTCCAGCCTAGAATATGTTGTTGCTGCTGTTTAAATCGGCTTCGTATTGTTTAGCTATTCAGTCAAGAGGGATGCATTTTGTATGTTTATTCATTGTTATGCATGAAGTGCTCAGGGATCAAACCCAGGCCCTCACACAGGCACTTTACCAATGACTTACATTCCTCATCACTTTTTTTTATTATTAGAAAAATCCCCTCCCAGGGCGGGTGAGTTCCCCTCCCTGCCCCAACAGAGCCAGCCCCGGCAGCCAAAAGCCACCAACACTCAATCACTGCCATGCTCGCAGCCACTCGCCACAGGCTCGGATGAGCCTCACCCATGGTGAATCTATTCCTGGACCATGTGGCTGCATTTGTGGCCATGCAACATCCGATACTTTGCACCATGAAATAGCAAAGAATAGCAAACCACCAAGAATAGCAAACCACATTTGATGGAGTTTAAAGTAGAAGACAACCAATCTTAGGGGCAAATGTATCTACACAGATATGCATGTATATAAACACACAAGGCTCAGCCTTTAACAACATGTTACTAATCTCTTACAGAAAGGCTTGATGGCTCCTATGTGAAATACAACAATCTTCTCACACTTGCCCCTAAGAAAAAAATTTTGGGTCATTTTTAGTGGATTATTCATAACAAGCAATCACTGTCACTGTCATCTCCTTGCTCATCGATTTGCTCGAGCGGGCACCAGTAACATCTCCATTGTGAGACTTGTTGTTACTGTTTTTTGGCATGTCGAATATGCCACGGGTAGCTTTGCCATGCGGTGAGATACTCTTGGTAGCTTGCCGGGCTCTCCAAGAGGGGCAGAGGAATCAAACCTAGGTTGGCTACGTGCAAGGCAAATGCCCTACTGCTGTGCTATCGCTCCAGCCCATAATAAGCAATACAAAATAAATTACCTCAGTTCTACTTTGGGGGCAGGGTTTGGGGCTCAGGATGGAAACATTTGAAATATGGTGGTGGGGAGGCATAGTGGTGGTGGGACTGGTGTTCAAATACTAAATGTAATCAATTATTGTGAACAACTTCATAAAATTAAAATAAAATTAAAAAAGAACCCTGCCCCCTCAAAAAAAAAGTAATACCTAAAAAATCCTAGCTGCAGGAATTGTATTATATCTCCAACAGCAATGTATAAGAGTTCTGATTTCTGGGGCCAGACACAGTACAGTGGGGAGGGCACTTGCCTTGCAGGCAGCTGACCCAGGTTTGATCCCCGGCATCCCATATGGTCCCCCAAGCATGCCAGAAGTGATTCCTGAGTGCAGAGTTCAGAAATAACCCCTGAACACTGCCGGGTGTAGCCCCCAAACAAACAAAACCCCAAAATACTGATTCTCCATGTTTTCACCAACACTTATTATTTTTTCCTCCTTAAAAATATTATAGATGGCGGGGCCGGAGCGATAGCACAGCGGGTAGGGCGTTTGCCTTGCACGCGGCCGACCCGGGTTCGATCCCCGCATCCCATATGGTCCCCCAAGCACTGCCAGGAGTAATTCCTGAGTGCAAAGCCAGGAGTAACCCCTGAGCATCGCTGGGTGTGACCCAAAAAGCAAAAAAAAAAAAAAAATTATAGATGGGGCTGGAGCGATAGCACAGCGGGTAGGGCGTTTGCCTTGCATGTGGCCAACCCGGGTTCGAATCCCAGAATCCCATATGGTCCCCTGAGCACCGCCAGGGGTAATTCCTGAGTGCAGAGCCAGGAGTAACCCCTGTGCATAAACAGGTGTGACCAAAAAAGCAAAAAATATATATATATATATATTATAGAGCCAAAACCAATAAATAAATAATTTTTAAGAGGGGCTGGAGAGATAGTACAGGAGTTAAGACACTTACCTTGTATACATCTGACCTGAGTACTTGTACTTATCTGGCAGATGTGAGGCCCTGGGTTCAAGCAACAACAGCATACACACAAACATACACACACACACACACACACACACACACACATAAAATCCTAGTAGATAAGACAAGATATTTTAAGTCTGTTGCCTTTTTTTTTTTTTTTTTACTTTTGAGTTACACCTGGAGATGCTCAGGGCTTACTCCTTTCTGTCTTTAGGAATCACTCCAGGAGAAAGCTGGGGGACCTAGCACTCCATATGGTTCTCTGCAAGGAATGATCCCCGTGCCCAGAGTCAGGAGTATGCCCTGAGCAACACCAGGTGTGCCCCCAAAAGGGGAAAACCATGTTTTGTGTTTTTTTGAAGGGTGGGTCTCACCTGGTGGTGCTCCCCTGGGAGGGCTCTGGGAACCATATGTAGCACCAAGAATTTGAACTGGGGTTCCTGAACGCCCATGATCCGGGAGGCCAACTAAGTACTTTTGGCACCCAGAGGCTTCTTGCAGAAATGCCCCTAGACTGTGAACTAAGCTACGGCCCCACGCTGCCCTGGGAGGGGAAAGGTTTTTCCTCTCTCGGCCTTTCCTTTCCCTGGCAGTGGCGTTGCGACCACCATCTTATAAGGCCCACTAAACAGAGGTACGAGTTTGCAATGATGCAATTTCTGGCAGAAATTTCTCTGGACTTAATTACTAAAACACTAGAAATCCAAAACCTCATATGCACATTTTCAGCAATGTAAAACAAATTATCAAATGATGCCTTTTTGGCAGGTCTGATTGTTGGGGGAAAATTCCAAATAATAATAGTGAGTTTTCTGTTGAAATATTGAATGTAATCAAAGTAAAGAGAAAATAAAGTGAAAATCATCCGCCACACAGGCAGGGGCGGAGTGTGGGGGTGGGGTGGGAGGTATACTGGGGTTCTTAGTGGTGGAACATGTGCACTGGTGAAGGGATGGCTGTTTGATCATTGTATGATGAGACTTAAGCCTGAAAACTTTGTAACTTTTCACATGGTAATTCAATAAAACATTAAATCAAAAAAAAAGAATTTAAACTGGGGGGTCAGCAGGATGCCAGGAAGCTCCCTAATCTAACCTATTATTTCTCTAAGACCTATAACTTTTTTAAATATAACTTTTTACTCATTGAAAGGCAAATAAGCTAGTTCCAGCTTTGGCAATATAAAGTAGCTGATATGTAGCATATTTTTTTTGTATGAAGATAGACTTTATTTCTCTGATTTAAATGCTATGAGAACAACTGCTGTAATTAGCCCATATGATTACATGTGGATCTTTTTTTTTTTTTTTTTTTTTGCTTTTTGGGTCACACCCGGCGATGCACAGGGGTCACTCCTGGCTCATGCACTCAGGAATCACTCTCCTGGCAGTGCTCAGGATACCATATGGGGTGCTGGGATTTGAGCCCGAGTTGGTTACATGCAAGGCAAATGCCCTACCCGCTGTGCTATTGCTCCAGCTGCACATATGTGGTTTTATAAGAATCTGTCGACCTTTTCCTTTTACATACTGGTTTTTCACAATAAGTCCTTATTTTTGAGAGGCTCTGGGCAGTGCCCGGGCCTGGGGAGGGCAGCCCAGGTGGCGCGTAGAGGCGCGTCCAGGGGCAGGATCAAACCTGGGTCTCATGAGTGCAGGCATACTCTTTAGCCCTTTGACGCGTCTCCCTGGCTTATATTTATTTTCTTTTTCAAAGTCTGTTTGGGGGGCTGAAGCTATAGCCCAGTGGGGAGGGCACCTGCTTTGCAAGTGGTAACCCCAGGCTGGACCCCCCAGCTCCCCAGATGGTTCCTCGAACCCTTACGGGAGTGATCACTGAATGCTGAGCCCTGAGCATCCTTGGGTGGAACCTCAAAACTAAAACCAAGTGAAAGAAAAATGTTTTCTACAGCATCACACTTTCTTTTCTATGTTCTTACAAAAGTTAGATAGTTTTACTTTTTATAATTAGGTGCATGAACTATTTGAGGTTCATTTTTTAAAAAAAAATTTGGGTTACACCCAGCAATGCACAGGGATTATTCCTGCTCTGCACTCAGGAATTACCCCTGGTGGTGCTCAGGGTACCATATGGGAAGCTGAGAACCAAACCTGGGTCAGACACGTGCAAGCTAAACACCCTACCCACTGTACTATCGCTCCAGCCCCTAGGCTCATTTTTTGTTTTGGGGTCACACCTGGCTGTACTCAGGACTTACTCCTGGTTCTGCGTTCAGGGACATTCACGGCAGAGGTCAGGGGACTACCTATGGTGCTTGGAAATAAATCCAGGTTAGCCATATGCAAAGCAGCCACCTTAACCCCTGTAATCTCTCTCAGGTTGTGGGTTAATTTTATATAAGGTATGAGACTTAGGAATCTCACTTTTTATCTCATAGATGTTTCACTGCCATATTCTTCTCTACTGAATTGCTTTTGTACTTTTGTCAAAAATAAATTGGTGAAATTAAAAGGTACAACAAAAAGAAAGCCACAGACCAAATACAGACACCAAAGCAAAAACCTTCAATAAACCACTACAAACTAGCCAGCGACACTAAGGTCCTAGAGCAGATCTAAGCAGTGCTGATCCCAGGACACATGCAAGGGGAGTTCGAGAAATGCGAAAAGCAACTAGTGGAGGCGCATTTTCTGTTGCCGCATCATACCTGCTGTGTGTACCCCTGCCTCCATCTCTGTCCTTCCCTCCCTGTCACTTTCCTTCTCCCTCTAAACAACAAGAGGGTGAGAAAGAAAATCAATTAGTGCAATACACCACATTATAAAGAGAAGGAAGAACATGTTTCAATAATGTTTGATGTTTTAAAGCAATTTTGCAAAAGCAACATCTGTTCCCAATAAAAATAACCTAACAGGGAGCTATAGATAATACAGGGCGAAAGGTGTTTGCCTTGCATATGGCCAAGCCAGAGCACCAAACCAGCAAGAACCCTGAGCATAGCCGGGTGCAGTCCAAAACCCACTTCTCAAAACTCACTTAACAAAGTAGGATTATAAGAAAACATCTTCAATGTGATTAAGGGCATTTAATTATTTTTAAGTCCATATGAGGGCCAGAGAGACAGTACGGGGATTAAGGCTCTTATCTTGCATATGGCCAACCCTGGTTCCGTTCTTGGCATTGCACGGTCCCATGAACACTTCCAGAAGTAACTCCCAAACACAGAACCAGAATAACCCTCGACTACTGCCAGGTGTGACTCAAAAACCCAAAATAAATAGATATAATAAGAACCCCCATAACAAACATCGTACTCAATGTAAAAGATGACGGGGCTGGAGAAACAGTACTGCAGATAGGGTGCTTGCTCTGCACGCCGCTGACCCTGCTTTGATCCCCGGTGTCGGGAGTAATTCCTGAGTGCAGAGCCAGGAGGAACTCTTGAGCATTGCAAGATGTGGCTCCCCTCAAAAAAAGTTCAATAGAGGCAAGTACATAAGAAAAAGAAATAAAACGTGGCCAAATTTCAAAGGAAGAATTTTTTTCTGTATTTAAATATTACATGATCCTACAAATACAGAATGTCCCAAGGAATCCACATAAAATTGTTAGAGCTTATTCAGCAAAATTTCAGTTATCTTAAGCAGCATACAAATGTTATGCAAAGTTCCAATGGCATTTTTTTTTTCTTTTTCGGTCACAACCGGCGATGCACAGGGGTTACTCCTGGCTCTGCACTCAGGAATTACTCCTGGCGGTGCTCAGAGGACCATGTGGGATGCTGAGAATCAAACCCGGGTCAGCTGCATGCAAGGCAAATGCCCTACCCACTGTGCTATCGCTCCAGCCCCTCAATGGCATCCTTAAATGAAATATTTCTCAAATGTAATTGGAACAGCAAAAGACTGCAAATAATCTAAGAATTTGTGAGGAAAAAAAGAGCTGAAATAAACTATCTGAGTAGTACAAAACTATGGTTATCAAAACAGCATGTAACAGTAATAAGTAAAAAGTCTTACAGAGATTCTTCCGGACATTGCACAAGGTTGAGTCATTCGGGGCATCTTGGAGCGGGGGCCGGGTGAGCCCAGTGCCCCCCAAAAAGACCACTGGCAGTCAAAAGCCTCCACACTCCACAATCACCGCCATACTCCAGGCTGGACTCCACTGCTCAGGACGAGCCTCATTCAGAAATTAATCTGTTGACACCATCAGGTGTAGCCCCTGCAGCAAAGAAATAAGGACTGTGATTCAGTACTAATTAGCACAGATATGCCTTTGTGGGAAATATCCTGCTATATGAATTAAAGGGAGAGAGAATACAATGGGTAGAATGCTTGCCTGCTCACGACTGACTCAGGAAAAAAAAAAAAGAAATTAATCTGTTGAAAAACTCAGATATGTGGGCTTTGTGACTAAAATCTCCTGGCTTTCACAAAGTCAGGAATGGACCACCTCCCCCCATTACTCTGTACGTCCAGAAACCCCAGCAGTCAGGCACATACCCCAAAACCACCACCCAGTTAAAAATTTAACTCCAGTTGTATCACTCCATGAAAAATTTCAGACTTCCTGGAGCATGGGGCCACAATGATAAACCAGGAATAGCATACCAGATTGGATGGGATATAATATAGAAGGCAACCAATCTTGATTAACAGAATATCAACACAGAAGGCTTAACCTGTAGCAATATCTTAGTAATCTCTTATATGAGAACTTAATGGCTCCATGATGAGATAATTTCTTCTAATTTCTTCACTTTCTTCTAAGGAAACATTTTTTTGACAATTCTGTTAGCAAATTATTTATAACAAGCAATATAAAATAAATTATGGAGGCAGGAGGATTAAGAGGTGGTTGGAAAAAATGGTGAGAATGATGGAGTGAAGTTGTAATGGTGGTGGGACTGGTGTTGAAATATTGAATGACGGGGCCGGAGTGATAGCACAGCGGGTAGGGCGTTTGCCTTGCACGCGGCCGACCTGGGTTCGATCCCCGGCATCCCATATGTTCCCCCAAGCACCGCCAGGAGTAATTCCTGAGTGAAAAGCCAGGAGTAACCCCTGTGCATTGCTGGGTGTGACCCAAAAAGAAAAAAAAAAAAAAGAAATATTGAATGCCTACAACAAATATCACAAACAACTTTGTAATCCAAAGTGTTTATATAAAGTATAAAGGGAAAGTTTACATATATAGGTTTTACCTATTCCATGTAAATTCCAAAATATATTAATATAGAATTGACTTATATATTTTGTTTATTTTGCTGTGATGCTCAGGGGTTACTCCTGGCTCTGCACTCAGGAATTATTCCTAGCGGTGCTTGGGTGACCGAACCCAGGTCAATGGCGTGCAAGTCAAATACCCTATCCGTTGTACTATCAATCTGACCCCAATATGGGATTGTTTTAAAAGTTTTATTAATGACAGTGAGACATAATTATTACCATAATAGATCCAAGTACAAAATAAAATTTAATGCAATATAAAAAATTGGGGGGCCACCAATGCAGTTTTCTAGTATGGTTGAACCATTTCACATTTCTACCAGTTGTGTATGAGGGCTCCAGTCTCTCCACATAATCAGAAGACCATATATATATATGTATATATATATGTATATATATATATATTTTGCTTTTTGGGTCATACCCAGTGATGCTCAGGGGTTACTCCTGGCTTTGCACTCAGGAATTACTCCTGGCGGTGCTTGGAGGACCATATGGGATGCCAGGGATCGAACCCAGGTCGGCCGTGTGCAAGGCAAACGTCCTACCCCCTGTGCTATCACTCCAGCCCCAACCTTATTATATTTTTATTGTGTCATGTTAGTAGAAACAAATCAGATATCTCATTGTAGGAACAGTGATATCTTATTGTAAATTCATATGCATTTCTCTAGTGATATAAAATTAAATTGTTTTTCTATTACTGAGATTTCTTAACATAGTGCTATAAAATGTTACTTGAGATAAAGTTTCTAATCCTTTTTGGGTTGATTGTTGTGAAAATTTGGGACATAAAAAGTATTTGGCAACAGGGGGCCGGAGCAACAATCTAGCAGGTAAGATATTTACCACGGCACTCCCTGGGGTCCCCCAAACACGGCTAGAAGTGACCCCTGGGCTCAGGATCAGGAGTAAGGCCTGAGCACTGTCAGATGTGGCCCCAAACAAACAAACAAACAAACAAAAAACCTGACAACAGCCTTTTTCCCCTCTGGAGAAGCCCGTATTTGCTCCTGAACATGTATTCCTCTTTCTCTTCTCCCACATCTCTCTCTCTCTCTCTCTCTCCTCTCTCTCTCAATAAAAACTTGTTTTGTCTCACTAAAATAAATCGGCAATACTGTTCACAATACCAAAATATGGAAGCAACTGAAATGTCCAAATCAGATGACTAGGTAAAGAAACCAGGGCACACATACACCCAGAAAACTGCTGGGTGACCAATGAATCGTGCGATTTGCTAAACAGAGTGCAATACGTGGCACAGTAAGGAAAGTGCTGACTGGGAATGAGAGGGCATTTCGGAGTAGTTGGCATCACATTTCTTGGCTATCAGGTCACCCACCCAGTGAAGTCAAAAGTAACTACTTTAGAACACAGTCAGGGGAGATTGAGGAAGGGAGTGGACACACTAAGGAAAAGGAGATAAAATTCCTCTTCCTGGGGGCCTGGTGGGGGCCACACCAGGCAGTGCTCAGGCTGCCCTGGCTGTGCTCCCCGCTCTGCTCTGGGCACTGCTCCTTAAGTGCCCCACAGCTGAGCCCGGCTGTCCTTGGAGCAATCTTTGCACCCGGAGAAAAGTCATCTCTACAAGGAAGTCTGATACCAGTGGAGACGAAAATAGACAGGCTTGTTAAACTCCTAGGTCACTTTTCCTCTTGGCAGTTGGCAAAACATAAAGATCAAGTGCTATTTTGAAATAAATATGAATGAGTAGTGCTTAGAAAGAGGTAAATCAAAATGAAATTCTAATGATTTAATATTCATTTTCATGTCAAGAATAATAAAAATTAAAATCAGATCTAGCAGATAAATGAGGGCACCGGGGAAAAACCCTGCGCTTGGATATAATCACCATTATTTTGCACTTATTGGCTCCCAAGAAGCCAAGAATTAACTGTTGCTACTGAACACTTAATGAGCAAATCACTCCGGGGCTCATTAAAAGTGCAGCAGTCAACCAAGTAGTTTCAACTTATTAATAAGCTGTTTCCAGGATCATTACAGGCAGGGAGCATCCCTTATCAGGAAGCACTTGGGAGTATCTGCTATTATCATAAATTAATACCTCTGAGAGGAAGCCAAGAGGGTCCTCTGACAAAGTCAGCTTGAGAAGTTGCCGGTCAAGCTGTGGTTACCCTCCGGAGAAGGAAAGGGCAGCTCCCATGTTCTCAATTAAACTTGTATCCTGTGGGGAAGAGTCTCTCCTTAGTGACCGAGGGCAGAGATCGCAAGGATTGCTTATCTCTTTAAAAAGTTATGGATGGAACATTGTAATTTATTTTTAAATACTCCAAAACAACCAACTCTCCCAAAAGAAACAAGATAAAAACAAAAAAATTGAAAAAAAAAATTGGCAGGGGTGTATGAAACAAGATTGTCATAGGGTCGATAGCTGTTAAGTCTACATGGGAGTTCATTATATCATTTTATCAACTACCATGTATACTTGGTAATTTTCTGTAATAAACTTATTTTTAAAATACACGTGTACAAAAGAATAATCCTCTTCAGCATATATTGTCTTAAGCTAGTATTTATCTGTATACTGGAATTCTTTTAGTTGACAACACTAATTCAAACTGGCTTACAAAATAAATCACGTGGATAAAAGTGTCAAGACAACTCTACAGGTCCTGTTGACGTTTGATGTTACAGTTCATTGGTGTCACTGAGAACTGAATTGTTACCGCCCTCCTCTGCCTCCTGTAGGGCTTCTATTTTCAGCCTCCTGTCACTCCTGGTCTCAAGAATGCCCAAAGTTCCTGAGTTAGACAGACCATCCACAGACCATCCACAGGAGCTAGATTTGCCCAAGTATTCCCAACAGGCGTCTTGATGTTAAGGTTGTATATCTAAACCCAGAGTCCTCTTTTGTTGCTTACTCCTGGCTCCGTTCTCCCGGATCACTCCTGGCGGATACGGGAAGCTGGAAAGTGAACTCGAGTGAGCTTTGTGCAAGGCAAGCGCTCTACCCACCGTAGCAGTGCTCTGGGCCGAGTCAGCTCGCCGGGTGAAAGGAGGTAGAATCTTCACCCGATTCATTCGTTTAGGTCACACATCCACTGCTAAAATCCAAGGTCAGGAATCTCCCAGTCTTCCAACGGAGCCAGGGTTGTTGGGAAGGAGGACTGGGGGGTGCAACAGGTAACTCACGTTACCTTTCCGCCTAGTGGAGAGTCCACTGGAGCAGAACACAGCGGTACGGCGCTCTCCTCTAACACTGTGTCTGTGAACTTGGGTGGTCCATGGAGGTGCAAGATTTTGTTTGTTTGGCTTCTGGGCCACACCTGACCGTGCTCAGGGCTTGCTTCTGATTCTGCACTCAGGGATCACTCCTGACGGGTTCAGGGGACCGTAGTGGGTAACGGACCAAACCCAGGTCGTCCTTGTGTACGGCACACACCCCACCCTGCTGTACCATTGCTCTGGTCCCACGGGGACTAGCTTGAATTATGAGCAGTTTCCAGGACAGAAGTGGTGGTGAGAAATTCTATGGGCCAGAATTACCCTAAAATCAAAAGTGGGTAAAGGAAATAGTAAGAAAACTAAAATCTGAGATATCACATGAATATAGATTTAAAATTCCACAACAAATATATTAGCACAGAAAATCCAACAAGGTATAATAATTATAGTAAGATTTATTCCACATATAAAAGATGATTTAATTACAAAATTAATTAATGTAATCTATCAAGTCATAAAGAAAAAAATTACATGATCATAGTGACAGATATAGAAAAATGTCATAAGAAAAAACTCGAGCAAACCAGGCATAGAGAACTTGATTTTCTGGTTTTGGGGCCACACCTGGTGGTACTCGGGGGTTACCCCTGACTCTGCTGAGCTATGATATGTGCTAAGAAGGGACCAAACACTGTGTTCAGACTAATATGAACAGATGTGACCAACTAGTACATGATGGAAGGTCAAAAGTATGAGACTAGGAGAAATGCAGAGTATTATAGGAGTACTTCTTAGCTAAAAAAGATTGAAATATGAGTTTCTCCTTTATGGTGAATAGATATCTTTGTCCATAATTGAAGGAACACAAATTTTCCCTAACTCCTCTATATAAGAATCTAATAAGAATCTATTTTTCCTTATTCCCTAAGCATAAAAAATAACTTTTCCAAGTTAAAAAATGTTACTTTTTATGAGTATAAAAATCCTTTACTAACCCCACTGTCCCCCAAATGTTTTTTTTTTCTTTTTGGGTCACACCCAGCGATGCACAGGGGTTATTCCGGGCTCTGCACTCAGGAATTACTCCTGGCGGTGCTTGGGGGATCATATGGGATGCTGGGAATCGAACCCAGGTCAGCTACGTGCAAGGCAAATGCCCTACTAGCTGTGCTATCACTCCAAAACTAAGGGAGTTTTAAGTGACCATGAGTCACTTCACTGAGGTTTGTACGGAGTGCCTTCTACATTTTTCTGAGTAGGTCCCAAGTCTTGTGTGTAATAGATCAGAGCTTTCTTTGTGTGTTTTTTCTCTTTGGAAATTTTCCTCAGATACTTTGAATTATTTACTCTCCACATTCCATGGACTGGTTTCTATTCTACGTGGTCTCTAAGATGCTCCCAATTGAGAAATATTGCATTTTTATCCCCATTCTATTACTAGGGTTCTTCCTAAACAAGTACAAAAGCATATTGTTTCTGATTTGTCCACGTCTATCACTTTTTAATTTCTTGTGTGGTTAACTGTGGAGCACCATTTGCAGCATCTTCAGAATCTCTGTGTAGGATCTCCGTCTGGGCTGACTGCTCTGCTGCACAGTCCTGTGAGGCTGCAGCCAGGAAGCCATGAGGATTTTCATCCTGCACCTGGCGTGAAGCAGTTCCCCCACTGTGTATCTACTGCAGCGGCAGTGATGCTCCATCTCTCTCGCCGCCCGTGTTGGTGATCTCCACTTCCCTCCCCCACCCCAGGGAGGCCGACGGCGATAGGTAGGCGAAGGAAAGAACAAGGTCCAGGTTGGTCGGTACCAATTGTAGTTTATTCCAACCTCCATTCCCCTTCTGCTTCTCTCTCCGGAGCCCCCTCTGATCTTACAGTCTTAGTTTTTATAGCAATCACAGAGGGTGGTGATACAAAGGTGGGTTGAATATTAACAAATCATCAAAGAGAGGTAAGACCACTCCTCCAAGAGATTATTAATTCAAGGACAAAATCTCATCTAAAATGATTACTCCAGATTACTAGGAGATCTGCTCAAGGATGGGACCCCAACGAGGGTGTGTTGTGTTCTTTCCTCAGCTAGTGATCCACTTAAATAGTTGTAGTAAATCTACTTCTAACATTTCTAGCAATGTCATTCTGTATGAGAACAATAAGAGATATAAACTTAAAGTTTGGTTCTTCCTGAGGGCATCTCACTATATATTCCAGACCGCAGTCCTCAGGCCAGGGTAGTCTTCCTAACCCCAACAGGGTCCTAATCTCATCATTACTTTTGGATCATGATAGCATTTGTCTATGCCCATGTTCTCAACTTATAGTTGAGTATTGTGGTGCTTTGACCTGGCCCATTTTGATGCCAGGGTAGCTCACAGCTTGCCCTGGAGCCATTCCGTCCCTCGTCGGGACCCTGCTTTTTGGGTGATAGGAACTAAGGGCAACTGAGTCAAGAAAGCAGATGCCCAGGAGTAAACTTTTTTTCCAGGAGTAAATATTAATCGCAGTCAATTAACTCCCAAGTTACAAAGTATAATATTAACTGTCTTCCTGTGTCTATACAGAAAGGACATTTCCTTAAGGTATATACTATGCAAAAAATTACAGATGAAGTATCAGGCTTAGAGAGGTGCCATCACTACCTTCAAGCACACAGAGTTGTGTAGACCTCAGTGGTGGTCTTGCCCCGGGCCCTCATCTGAGTGGTGAATGTAGGTAGAGACAGTGCCCCCCCAGGGTTTCTCTCACCCGTGGCCCATACTACCCCCAACGGTACTGGGGCACCCTTTTCAGCATCCATGGACTTCACGTTGGGCGTTCTTCTGATTGGCTGAATCTCCCCTGCCTATGCCTGGCCCCCAGATGCAGCATCCAGGTGGCACCAGAGCACTTCAGGGCAGGGCTGGGGGGGGGACTGACTCCCTTTCTGCAGCCAGCAGTCATGGCACCCCCCTGCACATTCTGTCACCAGGCCCCACGCAAGACTTTCATGTCCCCCCTACCAGAAGTTCAAGGGACTCTCCCAATGCTGACCAGCTCCCACAGTTCCATGGCTGGACCCTTGTGTCTACTGTCTTCAAAAAGACAATCCCAGTCTCTCCTCCAGAGTTCTGCACTAAAGGCATCTTGAATATGTGTTTTAATGACCTCCATAAGCACTGTCTCCAGAGTATCCCGCCCCAGCCTATCCCAGGGCACAGGGAGGCACCTCAGCCCGACTCTCCCTAGAGTTCTGGCCACCTCCAGGACTCATATGCTCCCATAAGGGAGCATAAAATGAGGCCCCCATAACCATGCCACTGGACTCTGCACCAAGGGTGCCCCAGAGGGGGGTGGGTGTGAGTCCTCCGCGCCCCAAGGGACCCAGCCCCAGCAGCCGACCTCCACTACCCAACACCACCACGCTCCAGTCTGCTTTCCACACCTTCGGCCGAGCCTCACGCATGAGTGAACATATTCCTGGACCACACGTCATCATAAAGGGAAATATATATATATAATATATACATATATAATATATACATATATATGCCTCTCAGAGAGCCTGGCAAGCTACTCAGAGTAACCTGTCTGCACGGAAGAGCCTGGCAAGCTCCCCGTGGCATATTTGATATACCAAATACAGTAACAATAACAGGTCTCATTCCTCTGACCCTGAAAAGAGCCTCCAATCATTTGGGAAAATGAGTAAGGATAGGCTGCTAAAATCTCAGGGCTGGGACAAATGGAGACGTTACTGGTGCCCGTTCAAGTAAATCAGTGAACAATGGGATGACAGTGATGCAGTGATGCAAAAGACAACTTACAAGCTTAATGTCCTAGAAGGATCTGACCTTACAAGTTAAGAGAATCTGATTAGGGGAAAAGGTGATTAACTGGTTGGGGAGGAGAGCACAGAGAAGAGTTTACAGATAAACAGAGGAACGGGAGTGACTGCAGAGCGCTTAAACCTAAGCTCCCTGGGGGCTGGAGTGATAGCACAGCGGGTAGGGCGTTTGCCTTGCACGCGGCCGACCCGGGTTCGATTCCCAGCATCCCATATGGTCCCCTGAGCACCGCCAGGGGTAATTCCTGAGTGCAGAGCCAGGAGTGACCCTTGTGCATCGCCAGGTGTGACCCAAAAAGCAAAAAAAAAAAAAAAAAAAAAAAAAAAAAAAAAAAAAAAAAAAACCTAAGCTCCCTGTGGCAAGGGAGAAAGAAAAAACAGTGTTGTCCTAAATGTTTAGAGCTCTACTCCGACACCCCATGTGCTTCTTGTGATACTATTTAAACAAGCAAGTCCTGGTCTTATATTTAGTTCGAGACTGAGGGCAGCTGTCAAAGTCCTTCTCACTAATAACACAGTAGGGAGATGACTCTCAAATTACATTTAGCATTAATGAGAAACTTAGTATGGTATTTGGATATAAGGTACATTTCAAGAAAAATTCTGTAAGAAGGCATATAACATATATATCCCATAAGTTGTATATTCATTGGTCTAAGTTTTTTAAGACCAATGAATATATTCCCGATACAAGTTTCACACAGAGATTTTGACCATGACTTTCAAAACTACTAAACCATGTGGCGCTGAGCTTGGGCTTCTGCAGCAAAACACTCACTTTAACACAATGGGTTATTTCCCTGTTAACACATTTGGGGGGAAGGAAAAAAAATCCCTTAGGATGACAAATCTGTTATTTTGACTGTCATTTGGAAAAGAAAAAAACCCAATGTTCTAAAAGTAAGGATTGTTCTGATAGCAGTGGATAGGGCGCTTGTCTCGCACACAAGACCCGGGTTCAACGCCCAGCACCACATATGGCCCCCTGAGCCTGTCAGAGCCCTGAGCAGAGCAAGGACGGAGCCCCATAACCCTGCATGTGACCCAAAACACATTTTAGAAAAAAGCATATCTCATAAAGAGAAAGTTGCACACTGAGACAGCTGACTCCGGCGAGCCCAGAGGCTCTAACACTTGGCTCTGTGATGCCACCATCAGCTCAAAGCCCGAGCGATGTTTGTTGTGGCTGCTATTGCTTTGAGTCACACCGGGTGGCACCAGGAAGAAGGGCACACTGTGCCAGGTCCTCAGAATCCTGGGCCTCTCAGATTTAGGATTTTATTGGGGGGCTCTTGGGGCTTACTCTGAGCTCTGCACTCAGGAATCATTTCTGGAGATGCTCAGAAAACCAAATGGATGCTGGGATCAAGCCCCAGTTGGCCACGTACAAGGTAAGCGTCTCCCCCTGCCCCAGGACTGTCTCCCCCAGTTTGTTTTCTTCCAGCTCCCTCTTTCCACTCCAACTAGTCAATAACTGAGGTGGACAGGGCGACAGTACAATAACTAAGGTCTTTGCCTTGCACGCAGCTGACCTGGGTTCGATCCCTGGTATCCCACTGTCTGGAGCACCTCCAGAGCGCCTCGCCAGGAATAAGCCAAGCATCACCAGATGTGTTGCATTCCCCTTCCAGTCCCCCTACTTCAACCCCGACCCCAACTCCCAGCCCCCAAAATAGCTGAGTTTTTTCAGCTTGAGGTTCCAGTCTGATGACAGGGAAAACTAGATCTGGGATGGTAATTACATTGTGGCCATTTGGGCCGACTCAAAAAATGGGTAGATTTAGACAATATTCTCAGAACCAACTTGGAGCCAAGGTAAGGCTGCCATCTGAGCAAGACTAAAGGCACTTTACGGTTTGTCCGAGAGACCCTCCGTATGGAGGGTACATTTGCGAGAACATTCAGCCTGAAGATGAACCTAAGGGTTTGCAGATTTCACTGTTGAGCATCAAAAGGATCTGGCCCTGTGTCTTAAGTAATCGCTCCCCCATTTGATGAGGCTGTAAGAAACCCCAACTTCCTGTTTACCCAAAGCCAAGTCGCCATGCTGCTGTTTCTGGTCACGGTGACTGTTCCACAGGAGGTTTCTCGCTCTCCCCAGTGACCTGCTTCCCATCCCAGCTGTCCACTCGCCAACGTGCTTCTGCTAGCCGAGACAATTCCAAAGTTGGTTAGCGGCAGGCGCCAAGCCATTCCTTGGTATCTACTGATGTCACACGAGGCAGGAAAAGCAGGCAGGCCCTGCCCTCCTCACGGGGCCTCTGCCAAGCCCACTCAGCGTCCATACAGGGCAGTAGGAAAGAATGCAGTCAGTGCAGTAGTGCCAGGGAAGGAAAACTGCCTTGCCTGCTGGGACAACTCATCCGTGCATGTCCCATGCAAGTAGTTGGCCTCGCTATCACCAGCCACACAAGCTTTCCCCTCAGTGAACATCCACAGGAAACCAACCCATCAGCTGAGGATGAACAAAATGGAAAGGAAAACGATTCTGAGCTCTAGAACAGCCATTTTTTATAGTTTTGGGGCCATACCCAGAGGTGCTCAAGGGACCATTGGGATGCTGGGAATCGTGCAAGGCAAATGCCCTACTTGCTGCAGCTGCTAGAAGTCACTTATTTTTTTGGGTCACACCCAGCAATGCACAGGGGTTACTCCTGGCTCATGCACTCAGGAATTATTCCTGGTGGTGCTCAGGGGACCATATGGGATGCTGGGAATCGAACCTGGCTCGGCCGTGTGCAAGGCAAATGCCCTACCCGCTGTATTATCACTCCAGCCCCTAGAACAGTCACTTCTAAAACAGGCCGGGTTACACTCCAGAAGCATGTTAACACCAAAATCTCAGTCGCTTACAAACAATAAAAATTTATTTTTCATCACTACAAAGTTCAT
Organism: Sorex araneus; assembly: GCF_027595985.1. Taxonomy (NCBI): domain Eukaryota; kingdom Metazoa; phylum Chordata; class Mammalia; order Eulipotyphla; family Soricidae; genus Sorex; species Sorex araneus. Next base: position 221,465,531 of record NC_073305.1, read on the forward strand.
TACATCCTTGGGAACTCCAAACACAGCTTGACTCAGGTGGGGGCTCAGTCACAAATTTCTTTGGTCTCACAGGTCTTCCGTGAGTTTTCACGACTGAGGGGAGGGGAGGAAGCACCAGTCTCACGCCGCCGCTGCTTCAGCCCAGTCCTTTACATAACTGGAGGCGCAGTCTAACACCGAAGATGGGGACGCATCGCTTTCATTCCCCTAAACATTCTCTGGGATACACTGAGGTGTCTCATTTGCTGCTGTTTAGAGCCTCGCAAAAGCATGACAGACCCTAAGTTCAATTAAAGGAATGACTGTGGATCCCTCCAAAATAGTCCCCTGGGGCCAGAGCAGTAATGCAGCAGGGAGGACGCTCGCCTTGCACGTGGCCAACTTGGGCTTGGTCCCAAACCCCACGTGGTCACCCAAGCACACCAGGACTGACCCCTGAACCAGGAATAACCTGAGCCCTGCTGGCCATGGCCCCAAACACCAAAACCTGCAGTCCCCGGGACGAAGGTGCTGGAGAGGAGCTACCTACACAGACTGGAGTGTCAGAGGCTATTCTCAGAAACACTCAAAGGAGCTGATCTGGAGAAACTGGGGGGAGGGGATCCCTGCAAAGTGGCAGAGCAAGTGCTCAGGTGGCTCTTACGCCAAAAACCAGATCAATTCAGCACATTAGGATACTTCCAGATTTTTATCTAATGTCCACAACAATCCTAAGTGCTACCTCTCTTATACAGAAAATGGAGAGCATCTTAACATGAATGCTTTATAAGCTAGAACTAGGTACAATGGCAGGCTGGTTGTACAAGCATAACACTACACGCTAGCCTTCTATAATCCTGCCTTCAGGATGAAGATAAGTGACAGCCAAGGGACCCTCTAGCTATGGAGTCAACAGCTTCCTGTATGTCTGGACCACTAATTTCATATGAGACAGAAATAATTTAAACCGCTCCCTAACATTATGTCACTGTTGTGGATAAAAGGATGAATTAAGAGTCAGCACAGCAGAAAGGGCCCTTACCTTGCTTACAGCCGGCCCAGGTCTGATTCTCAGCACCTCACAGGGTCCCCCAGGCACTGCAATTCCTGAGCGCAGAGCAAGAGGCACAGCCAGGAATGGCCTACAACCCACTCCCCACAAAAGGTGTGCGGAAAGAAAATCTATCCTCAGCCCGTATTTTTAGCAGAGTAACACCTAATGCGGCTGCTAAATGCCATACTAGAGGACAGACAGCTAACTGCTCACTTAAAAGTGTAACATGTAATGTGTCTCAACAACATGGAAATAAACTTGCCTGTGGAGAATCAGCTCTAAAGGTTTTCCTTCTGGAACCCTGTCTCCTGCTGACTGCCCCAAGAGCCTGTCTGTAACACATGCCGGAGTCTGACACCAACACAGCTCAATGTCATCAGTAAGCCACATTCAAAACAAAAACCTGAGTTGAACCTAAATTCATTAGATTTTTTTAGATCTTGAGCGAAAAGATCTTATGGCTATTTTATCCTATTGACATATGAGGTAAGGAACAATCTAGCTTTTACTGCAGAAAATTACTTTTTTTTTGTGGCACCAGGTACTAAGCCCAGAACCTACCCCTAAAATATATCCCCAACCCTTTACAGCTATATATATATATAAAAATTAAAATTCATGGCTAAAAATTCCAACCCGTTTTCATATGATCTCATTAGAGATGTTTTCCTTTCTTCAAACATCACCAATGAGAGGCATAAGAGTGCATTATTAGCTCATGTGGCAAATTTCTCAGTGAAGTAAATAATATCAGCACTGTAAAAATTCAAGAGCTAAAGTTTACAAAAAGTTCAAGAAAGAACTCAATATCTAACTCTGTGAATAGTGTTTCAATTATGAGAATGGAAGAAAATTCTCTTGGTTCTTAGAAAACACTGCATTAGAGTTCATTTCTTCCATCAGGCTACTTGAGATGTGACCGTGAAGGTGATATACAATCACTGCGAATTTATTGCTGTTGTGGAAGATGATGGTACAAATACCCCCACTGTGTGTTAGAGTGGAAGTGTCAGAGTGACGGTGCAGTGGGCAGGGCATTTGCTTTGCATGTGGCTACCCGGGGTTAGTGGCCACGAAGGACTTACAGTTGCCTCTGCTGTTTAAAGTGAAATTTGCTATTATGCCAGCTATATTCCCTGGAGATTTCCTCTTGTACAAAATGTTCCAAATGTTTTTAGAATACCTATCTTAATAAAGAAATCCCTGAAAGTTATGTGAAAATAAACAGTATAAGTACTAATGCATCCCATAGAGCTGACCTGATTTTGTTTTTGTTAAGTGCTTATATATCCTCGAATTCCACTGATAAAATTCTTTGTGCCTCACAATGTAGGTTTTCAAAACCTTGAGGTTATATCCATGGAATGTGTTTTTTCCGACTGAGAAGACCAGAATACATTCCCTTACCGATGCAGTTTCTGGTGTCTAAGAAGACTCGACCGTCTGCTGAAATTTCTCCTGCATGTGCTGCAGCTATAAGGCTGCTCACCTGTGTGGGTTCTCCGATGTTTAATAAGGTGGGAGTTCTGACTAAATTTTTTCCCACATTCATGACAAGTAAAAGGCTTCTCTCCAGTGTGAGTTCTTTGGTGTGTGTGTAAATTTGTATTTTGACTGAAGCTTTTCCCACACCATGAACATTTATATGGTTTTATTCCTTGGTGTGTTGTTAAGTGCTTATTTAGATCCGAACTCCATCTAAACCTTTTATCACACTGCTGACACTTATATGGTTTCTCTTCAGTGTGAATTCTTTGATGCTTAATAAGGTCAGAACTAACTTTGAAGCTTTTCCCACACTCTTGGCATTTGAAAGGCTTCTCTCCCGCGCGGTGCTTCTTATGAAGGTCCATGAGTTTCAGCAGTTCTTGTTTCCAAGATGAAAGCTTCTTTTTTTTCTTCACTGGACTATCTCGGTGCCATTTCCCTGCCTTCTGCATATCACCATGATTTTCTTCACCTGTTGTTTTCTGGGGAACTTTTATTTTAATCTTTTTGGACACTGTATCTCCTGGTGCTTGTACTTCTAAGTTAGAAAGACATATAGGCTGATGATTTTCAATGTCATTTTTGAACTTTAACCCTGTTGGAATAAACATAAGAATCAGCCACTATGTGTATGGCAGAGCAAAAGGCACAGAAAAGGAGGTCTGGTTGATTTTTTAAAAAAAGTATCTTTTTAAAGAGGCTAGAGTCATACTACAGGGAGTAAGGCGTAGACCCAAGTTCAATCTTCAGCATCCCATATGGTCCTCAGGAGTAATTCCTGAGTGTAGAGCCAAGAGTAACCCCTGAGCACCGCCAGGTGTAGCCCAAAATAAAAAATGAAGTAGATTTAAAACGTCAACTTTTACAAAGGTTCTAATCAAGGCATAATTCTCTTCACCAGGTGTATTTACCTGCAGGCAACATTCCAGGGCTGTCTTTGCATTCAATGGGTCCTTGAACCCATGGTTCTTCCCCGTGCTCTAGACAGGAGATCACTTTAGGTTTGGGAAGCACAAATAATGCTGTAAAGTGGAAAAACTCAGGTCAACAACTGGTTAAGTTAAAGGATTTAAACTGAATAAGATCAAGTTTTAGGAATTCAGCATTAAGGTCAGTGGGCTAGGCATTTCATATGCAAGAGATCCTTATAATAATTACATTAACATGATATGGCACTCCTGAGACCAGGCGCTGAATTAGGAAAAGTTCTCACCATCTACTACTTAGTCCATTAGTTCACATCCAGGTGAAAGAAAAAACTCAGAATCATAACGAACTTTTCCTGCAGAGATTATTAATATGATAAATATTAATCACTGATTTAATAAAAACTTCTTGTGGGCTCCAGTGTGTCAGGTACTCAATAGACCAGGGATATAACAGAGATTAACCAAAGCCCTGATCTATGAACTAATACACGGTTAGAGAAAACACAAACTGTTCAAAAAATAATTAATATTTTAAAGAAAATTAGAGAAGGTTATGAGAGCATTTCAGATTGTAACCGTGAAGCTAACTTAGATAAGCTTGAGTGGAAGGCCTGAGAAAGTGATATCTGAACAGAATCCTGAAAGTCAGTTTTGCCATGCAGCTAAAATGTGTGAGCTAAGGCCCCAGTGATAGTACAATGGGTAGGGCAATTGCCTTGCATGCCATCAACCCAGGCTGGATCCCTGGCATCCCATAGGGCTCCCCCAAGTCCCACCAGGAGTGATTTCTGAGCTCAGAGCCAGGAGTAAGCCCTGAGCACAGTCAGGTATGGCTGCCAAACCATAAAAGAAAATGGAAATGGAAAATAGAAAAAAAAAAAGTATGATTAAAAAAGAAAGAAGAGACTACAGGGCTTGAGCAATAGTGCAGCAGGTAGGGCACTTGCCCTGCAAGCAGTCAAGCTGGGTTTGACCCCAGACGCCTCATATGGTCCCAATCTCTTCCAGGAGTGACTCTGGGTGCTGAGCCAGGAGTAAGCCCTGAGCACCAGGGCCCACAAAACAAAAAAAATCCAAACACAACTCGTGTAGCTATAAAGGACTGAATCAGGGCACAAGTGGCAGCTGAGTGTTGGGAAGTTAGGTACGGGCAGATCTTGGGAGGTCCTGAGGGATGCAACAGATTTGGGTTGGATTTTATTGTGATAGGTTTCCTCAGTAATGAAACAGAAAATGTCATGATGTGATCACATTTTTTTGGTCTGCTTTTGTGGTGATAGAGATCAAACCAGAGCCTCACATATGCTAGGCATGTGCCCTACCAGAGACAAATCCCTGTTCCTTGATTTGGTTTTTAAATTTTATTTTCTTTTTGGTTTTGGGCTGTACTAGGTGGTACCTGGTTCCACACTGAGGAGGAATCACTCCAGGCAGGGCTCAGAAAACCATACAAAGTGCCAAGGTCTGAATTCAGGTGACCTGCATGCAAGGCAAGAACCTCACCCACTGTACGATCTCTCCAGCCTTTGATCTGGACTTTCCCCCCCTTGACTTTCTGGGACACCCCCGGCGGTCCTGAGGGCTTACCCTCAGCTCTGAGCTCAGACATCACTCCTGGCAGAACTCAGGGAACCAGCTGAAGTGCTGGGGATTGCAGCCAGGTTTGCCACTTGCAAGGCACGAGACCTATGCACTGTACCCTTACTCCAGCCCCCCTCATTTGGATTTTTAATAAAATCCTTGCAAAGTCTAATAGCTCACTGGTAGAACATCTGCTCTGCAGGCCTGAGGTCTTGATTTCAACCTCCAGAGCCACTCCAAACACTGAGCTGGATTCTGGCAGCACTACCATTTTGTGATTCCATGACCACAAGCAGGTGTGAGACCCTGGTGACTGCAGCAAGAAAGGCAAGAAAGAGAAAGGGGAAAAATAACAAGACCTTTCTGACTACTGTGTAGACAAGAGATTATCTGAGGGCAAAGTACAGGACTGCCCATTAGAAAACTACTGTGGCAGATCTGTTTGGAGACACACTGGCTGAGGTTAGGAAGCTGAGTGCAAGCAGCTGAGATGAGGTCACGCTCAGGCTCTACTGTGAAGATGGAGCTAAGAGGCCTATTGGGTCAGTGGTGGGGTATGATGACACGATCAAAACTAGAGTAATACAGGACCGTATCTGAGATAACAGATGAATGGTAATACCAAAATGGTGAAGGAAAAGAGAAGGGGCGAACAGATCTGGAAAAGTGGTGGGATGAAGAAAGGTTTAAGAACTTACAACAGCGTTTTTGAGCTCGTGCTACTGAGAGGTGGAGGTGGAGGGAGCTCGAGATGCCAAGCTGGGAGGTGCTCACTGCGGCCGGTGCGGCTTTCACCGTATCTCAGAAAAGCCAATTTCATTTTCACTTCCCCACACCGCAGCTGCCCGAGCAACGCTGGCTCTGCGCTGAGTGCTCCCGCTCAGTGTGTGTATGCAGGCCTGGGAGGCCCTGGGGGTGGCCGTGGCAGAGCTTGGCAGGTCCCAGCTGTAACTCACAGCTCGGAAGGTCTGGCGCTAAGGCTGGGAGACAGGGAGGAAGATGGCGTCTGGGGGCCGGGGGAGAGAGGGACTTCGTGTCCAGTGAGTGCAGCAGGTGTAAGGCAATAGGAACACCTGATTTCAGAGCAAATGAAAATTCCCCTTCTAACAACAACAAAATTAACCCAGGGCTGAAGAGATGGTATGGCAGATATGGTGCTTTGCACGCAGCCAGCCCTCGCTCAAACCCCAGCACCCCATATATTCCTTTGCTCCTCCACCATGACTGATCCTTGAGTGCAGAGCCAGGATAAAGCCCTAAGCACCACTAGGTGTAACCCGGAAAAAAAAAATTTTTTTTTTAAATAAAATAAAAAACGAACACATGCACCAAAAAAAAAAAAAAAAGATCCAGGTGCTGTGCACACTTTTCCCCTCCCGAACCCCATCTAGTTGAGATTAACCAGCTATCAGAGAAGTAACACTCCTACTGCGACCCACAGGAAGCTGAGAACATGATGGTTACTGAATTCTACAAAGGAGAATGTTTACCTAGAGAGACGACAGTCTCATAGTTCTCCTGCATTACATCCTTGTAGAGGGCCTTCTGAGTGGGATCCAGTAATGCCCATTCTTCCTGGGAAAAATATAGGGCCACTTCTTCAAATGCCAACAAGTTCTAGGAAAAAGAATGGTCTTCAGCTCAGTCAGTACTTGCCACTACGGACACAGTCCTACCACCCAGCCCGTGAATTGCACAGTAATCCACGGACTGAAGACCAGGCATGATCGTTACAAAGCGAGAGAGGAACAAGCGGGCAAAGTACAGGCAAGTTGCCTGAGAAGTGTTAGATCTCCAGAGAGAACAGGTAAGGTAATGTGCTGCCGGGCACCTGCTGGGCAGCATGGCACAAAGGCAAAGGAGAACTACAGCTCACCTGGAACTCAGGCAAGATGAGCTTAGGTGCCACTGTCCAGTCTTTGGTGTTTGTCTGCTCGGGAAAGGCTAGAGGCTGGCATGCTGGAAGAGCTGTGGTTGGAAAAGAGCCAAATGAAATCTCTTATTTCTCTTAATATCCGGATTCTTTCTTGTGAGAGGGTGTTGGGGTATTTGGGCCACACCTGGCGGTGCTCAGCATCACTCCTGGTAAAGTTTCAGACCATACGTGGTGTCAGAGACCTAACCAGAGCTGCGTGTTAAGATAGGCACCTTAACCCTTGTATGTTCTTTCTGGCCCCAAGAAAACAATTATTTTTTTTTTTGCCTCCAATAATAACTTGTTTATAGACAGGCAAAAAAAAAATGTATTTCACAGGGCCAAAGAAACAGTACAAAGATCAAGGCACTTGCCTTACACACAACAGATGCTGGTTCAAGTCCTAGCACAGTATATGGTTCCCCAGCGCTGCCAAGAGTGAACCCCGAGTACAGCCAGGTGTGGCCTAAAAACAAAAAAATATTTGAAAATGAAGTACTCAGGGACTCCAGTGTATTTTTTCCTGGCACACAACTATGTTCACATTCTGCCGACAGTCTATTTGTAATCCCAATTCCTTCTGCACTTAGTAATTACGAAGTGGCCTAACCTTTTCCACTTTCACAACCAACAGGGCTCCTTCCTTATCAGAGTTCTGGAGCTTGGATATTTCTGGACTGCCCTGTAGGCCAACTCTCACTGTGCTCTACAACTGCTACCTGGGTGTAGGATGGGGTGAGTAGAGCCAGAGCAGGGTTCCAGAAACCGCTCACAGCATTCTACTCTGCTTTCTTACCTGCATAGCTCCCAGCATTAGAAAATTATTACAAAGTTTCTTACCCCTCTCACATAAAGGCTCAGTGTCTTTCTGAATGTTCCAGCTCAGCTGTTCTTGCAGACCCCTGTATGTATTCCAAAATTCTTCATTCTGACATAGGTTCACTGGCTGGAATTCTGGTGGCTTTAGCTTGGAACCTGGAGCAGCTGATATTTCTCCAAAGAGCACCATTTCCTTTCCCAGATCATGGGCTGCAACCTAGAATTAATCCCCATCCTTGTTACCAGAAAATTTAATTTTGATTTGGGTGTTGGTGGTTCGGGAGAAGAGCAAGTGAAAATTCAGAATGTAGAAAATGTGAGATACTAAAAGAAAATTATAAAGACTTAATGACATAAAATAATGGGCCACTGATATTACACAAAGAACTAGCTACAAATCTGGGAAAATCAGAATATAAGGCAAAGATATGGCTACTACCAGCCCTCTCATACTGAGGTCTTCCACCCAGCTGCATACAGCTCAGTTCAGACCATGAACTGCCTGTATAATTATACAGACCACCTATTCTCATGATTCTTTCCAAGACTTGCTCTCAACTTCCCCAGCACCACTTGGCGCTCTACACTGCAGGGGTGAACCTGGAGGTCCCTTTTTTAAAGGCTAAGAAATACAATTTTTCAAGTCCTGTCACTTCCCCTTTATTAGGAAGATTTCAGAGAATGGAAATGAAATGCAAAGAAAAGGTAAAAGTTTAGTTCTATCTCCAAATGATGCTGATGACCAACGTCTACCCTGCCCCTGCCCAGTCTTCAGAGTCAGCTGCCACCTGCTAAGGGAATACCCTTGTCCTCAGTAGAGTCATAGGCCGACACTAACACAGGCAGTAGAGTTGTTTTTCTGGAGTACACTGAACACTATCTCTCAGCATTTTTTCTATCACTATTGAGATTTCATAATCAGTTTGTTTCCTTTTTAATGCAGTCTCCCCCTAGTCATTTGATTTCTAAGAAGAAATCTGTTTGCTATCATTTTTCTTCTTTCATAAAAATTTGGAGGGACCAGAGACAGTACACAGCATAAGGCACTTGCCTTGCACACAACTGATCCAGGCTCAATCCCTGGCACCCAAAAGTATCCCAAGAACCTGCCAGGTGTACGCTCTGAGCAACCATGAGGTGTGGCCCAAAAAACCAAAATAAAAAGTCCATTTTCTTCGTTTGGGGGGTCACAGCAGTAGCGCTGGGGAGCCAGTCCCTTGCTCTTTGCTCTGGAAACATGTGGTGCCAGGAGAAGCCCAGGTCTTCTGCATGCAGAGCTAGAGTTCCAATCATAGCTATCTCTTTGGCCCCTTTTATTTGGGAGGGAAGGAGGGGGGGCTACACCCGGCAGTGCTCGAGGCTACTCCTGGCTCTGCACTCATAAATTACTCCTGGTGGGCTTGGGGACCATACCATACTCAGGTTGGCTGTGTGTAAGGCAAAAAGTACTACCCGCTGTATTATCGCTCCAGCCCTACCCTTGGATTTTTTAAGTATGTGTCATATCTGGTGGCTTGTAGGTAGGGCCCACTGGGATGAGGCGATGCCCCAATGTGTGGGGCCTGAACTGAGGGCCTGGGCTGTTAGGCACGTTCTCTTCCCCTGAACCACAACAACTGGCCCCCTTTTTTCTTTTTAAGCACCTCCCGTTTCTCATCTGTCTTTTCTCTCAATGTCTCCTACTGCCTTTGTTTCTAAACACCTAGTATGTGTCTTGACCAGTCAGGCTTATGACTCTTATTTAAACCTTGGCTCCAGCAAGCAAAAAGCAACTTCTCTTCAAGGCCAGAACAACAGTCACCACCAGAAGCTCTGAAAACTCTGGCATTGACTCTGCTAAAGGTCTGTTTCAGTTCTCGCTCTCTGTAAAGGTTCCCAAACTTGTGTAGCTTACTAACTCCCTTTCAGAGGAAAAAAGGAAACCCTCTGAAACTCTACCTTTTTCTCCTTTATTTTTCTTTTTTAAAGGGTGGCGGGGGTATTTGTTTTGAGCCACACCCAGCAATATTCAGGAGTTACTCCTGACTCTGCTCTCAGGAATTGTTCCTGGAGGTCTCAGGGAACCATATAGGATGCTGGGAACTGAACTTATATGCAGTTCACCCGGGTTCAGTTCCCAGCATCCTATATAGTTGGATGATTAGCACACCCTACCTGCCATGCTATCATTCCAGGCCCTGGAACTCTACCTCCTTTCGAAGAACATTCCCCCACTTGCACCCAAGATTACTATGCCATGCCCTGCCACATGGTTCAGCATCCCCAAAAGCCAGAATTAAAGCTACAATACTGAAAGAATACAGGAGGCCAGGGCCAGTGTACAGCAGGGAGGGCACTTGCCTTTCATGCAGCCAGAGCAGATTCAATCTCTAGCACCCATCTGGTCCCCCAAGCCCCACCATTGAGTGATCCCTCAGTGCAGAGCCACGAGTAAGTCCTAAGCACCACCAGGTGTGACACAAACTAAAAACCAAAAACTTAGGTGACCTAGTTTATTTGATTTTTGGACTAACTGTCCACCCTCAAAATATCCACCTTCACCCTATTTTAGTATATTAGGAATTTTTCTTCTCACCCCATTCGTCATTTGAGCAGCTTCCCTCTGCCAGCATTCCACCAGCGCCACGGCCTCCTCAATGGTCTGCAGCCGGTGCTTCTTCAGCCGAGTCTCCGTGTCTCTGGGCAGGATGGTCAGGAACTGCTCGAGCACCAGCAGTTCCAAGATCCGTTCTTTCGAGTGGATCTCGGGCTTCAGCCACTGATGGCAGAACTTCTGAAGGTGGCTCACAGCCTCCCGGGGCCCAGCCTCTTCCTGATAGCGGAAGCTCCGGAAGTGCTGGCGAAAATTCTCAGATTGGAAAACGCCCCTTTGTGGAGTGTATTTCTTACTCTGACTGGAGCTCTCTCTCACAGGTCTTTTAGTCTCCCACAGAGCCCTGACGTGAGAGTTCAAGTATTCAGTCACCTTCAGGTCTACAGTCATCATTCTGCTCTAGGATCCTTTTACTTCTCACCAAAACAGCTTTGGCAGTTGACGCCCAGTCAGGTCTGGTACGAAATCAATAGCTGGATGTTTCCTAAGGCACTGAGTGCTGGGGGGAAAAACGCTCAGGTCATTTCACAGGATTTAAAAACAAAACAAAAGGAAACAAAAGACAGCTACAGGCCCTTGCAATCCCTTGAAAAATCAACTCTCAAGGCTTTTATTTCTCTCTTCTTCTACCACTCACTTACACTACTGCACAGCCCACTGAAGGTAAGTGCCAATTGATGACAACATCTCATAAAAATAACCCAGGAGGCCGGGGCCGGAGCGTTGATTTTTGTTTTGAGTCATTCCTGAGTGCAGAGCCAGGAGTAACCCCTGAGCATCGCCGCGTGTGACCCAAAAAGCAAAAAACTAAACTAGGTGAGGACCGCGGCATCCGCCGCCTGTGGTTTCGGAACTGCCCCTACTCCAGCGGCGCTTCCTGTTGCCACCGGCCCAGCCTCACGCGGCGGCGGGGCCACCCCGAGCTTGTCCTGGATTCTGCCGTCAAGTACCTGCGTGCAGGGACGGGGCGCCCGCCGCTCCGGCGCGGAGGAACCTTCACCGCGCGTCACTTTCCTTCCCGGGCGCTCGAAGACCTGGGGAAGGGGACAGCGGTGAGGGGGGCGCGCGACACCAACGCCGACAGAGTCCCGGGAAGCCCCGGCCGGGTCTGGCCTCGGCGGCGTGGCCCGGGGAGCGGGGGCGCCACAGCCGCCTGAGCCCTGAGAGGGAACCGCGGCGGGATCACCCGGGCCGCCCCGTCCTCCGCACCTCAACCGCCGCGGCCGCGAGCCTCCCGCCATCCGCCCCCACGTCGGAGAAGCCTGGCACCACCGAAGCCCGCCAAGGGCTCCAGACCGTTTTTACCCCGCGGCCAGGAGCGAGAGAGCGAGCGAGCGACCGTGCGAGCCCGCCAACCGGAAGCAGAAACGACGCATTTCCGGGGCGTCTCCGTTCCAGCTACCGGCCCGGAAGCGACTTCCGGCCCGGGTAGCGGAGCCGGGAAAGAGTTAAAGCCACCGAGTCTCCGGTCCGCCGAGGCCTAGAGGGGAGGGGCCTGCACGCAGCCCCGCAAGCCGCGTCTTCGTCTCGCCTCCCAGACGCGCGGCGGCGTTTGCTGGGGAGCCCGCGCAGCCCCTCCAGTGAGAGGCCGTTCCCGACGGAAACGGCGGGCCCGAGGGGCCTGGGCCCTTGTCAGGGCGGCGCGTCCCTCACGATCGCTTTTGGCCATGTGAGGTGGGTCTGACCTGTGCCGCGGCTCCGTCTGTTTCTCCTTGACCGAGACCGTGGGCCTGAGGAGCGACGCGCAGGGTCGCGCGGGGACCCAGCCGCCCCGCTGCCCCTTCTCCCCGCGAGGCTGTGCGCGATCACGGCCCCGGGCCCCGAGGCCGATTGGCAGCCGGGGAACCAAAGCCCCCGCGGGCCCGCCCCAGGGAAAGGCCTGAGGCCGGAGAGCGGCGAAGAACGCTTTGTGCAGTTAGGTGTCGTCGGGCTGGCTCGGGAACTGAGAACAAGAGCAAGGCCCTGGGACGGGCAGCCGGGAGGGCGCGGGCTTGTCACCAGCCGACTCGTGCAGCACCTCAGAGGGCCCCTACCCCACCTCCCGTCGCAACCGCTGTCCCCCAAAAGGCGGAAAGAAAAGAAGGTCCCGTGAGCTTTCTATGCAGTTTGAGTGGGAATAGAGATTGCATCTACTCAGGTGGGTCCTGGAGCACTGTTTTTAAGAGAACCGCTTTCTAGGCCAGATCTGCAGCAGGTAAGTTTAATGCCAGTGAAAATGGACCAGTTATGAGCCATTAGACTTTTCGAGCTGTTGGAGACAGTCTGGCGCTGAGAGTTCTCTTGAATCCTTTTGGGAGAAAAGGCGGAGTCAGAAGCTATAAATACCTGCCTAGGTCACGCGTGTGCTTCGGACTACCTTGTCTTGCACTAGGCGCACTTCGTTAGCATCTGTCTCTGTGCCGGTTCAGAACCAGTGACAGTTATGCTTTCATCATACTGCATGACACCCCACAGCACTGCCTGCTGGCGTCACTGGCAGGCCCGTTTCCTAGCATGGCTAACGAATGGCTAGGGGGGACGCGAGGAGGAATGAGAAACCCCCCAGGACAACTGGTGAAGAGCCACTGTTGGTTTTCACTGTTTGAAGTTTAGGACCGGGGTTACTTCTCCATGCTTGTAGAACCCACAAAAAAATCCCCGAACTTTTCACTTAGACTTCACCTTCCCCTGTATGGGCACAGGTGGAGAGACACTAAGTCTGCTCCAGGGAAAGAACGATGAAAAGAAACGCCTGGAGTTTGCTCCAGGATACTATAGCAAGCTGCAAGTTTTATCTAAGTGACCACCAGAGTTAACAGTGATTCTCCTGAGTAGCAAATAAATGTATTTTTCGATTAAAAAGTTACCTCAGGGCCAGCAGGATAGCGGTTAGGACACGTGCCTGGCACACAGCTGACCCTTTTTATCTCTGACATCCAGTATGGCAGAGCCAAGAGTAAGCCCTAAGCACAGAGAGGTGTAGCAAAAAGGAAAAAAAAAAAGCTACCTTTTAGTTGTTGGCCTTCGCTCTGTCTCTTTTAAGCTTAACTTTCTGGCTCTACAATATTATCGTATCCTTGCAGGATTCCCTGTGCTCCTTGAAGTGGTATTTCTTGCACAAATGTAGGAGGGAAACCAATGGTCTGCACCCTCCTGGGTTCCTAAAGGAAAGACGTGCAAGAGTTCTGTGTAGCTGAATAAATGAAAGCCAGAAAGCCCTGCTCTGAAGGAGAGGAAAACTAGCTGAAAGAGCATTTTCCTCATCCCGCTGACAATCTTTTCTTTCTTCACAGCACCTGGAATGGATATAAGTAGCAGTTTTAATTTCTTCCCATGAGGGTATCTGGAATGAGAACCATGAAATTAATCTAGGCTAGGACATTTCTAAGAACCTGAAAGGGCACTAGGCAGCACCAGGAGAATCTGAAACGAATTGAGGGCACGGCTACAGAAGAGCCTGTCGACAGGATTCATGGGAAATAACTAATCAGAAACGCCAACAGAAGAAATCGTTTCACTTTCTTCAGGCAGTGGAAAATTTGAGTCATGGTTCAAATGAAGCAAAATCAAAACAAAAAATCTCAAGTATGAAAAGTTTGTTATTTAGCATGCTAATGTAAATTTAGGAAAATGAGCAGGACAGCTCTTTAAAATTTTATTGGCACAAAAATCTATCTGTAAAGCTTTTGAACTTCTATCAAAGAATTGCCATAATTTTGAAAATAATATCCAAAATATGGAAAAGTTTCAGTGAAAAACAATACTTGAGAATATGCAGGATGTACAAAAGAAGATGACCAGACAGCAGCAAAAAGCTAACAAATTACTTATAAATTACTTCAGTAAAATAAACCTTCAAGTTAAAGCTCATTCTCTGGGAAAGACTATTCTGAGTTACTTTCGTGGCAACAAAAATTAGGTTTCATTCATATGGCAACAGAGCTTACTTTCTTTACCTCAAGTACTATATAACTCCCTGAATTTCAACTTTCCAGACATCCCAATGTTTGGGGGTCTTTGTATTAATTCAGGCATGGATTGTTGTGGCCCAGTGAACTATGTAAAGAAGAATATATAAGCATAGCTTTCTTTTTTGACAGGTAAAATCAGGTCCTTTGGAAGAAAAACCTCACTGCCTACCAGCTATACAAAATGACACTGTTTTGCCTTTAAGTCTCCCATTTCCCCAGGACCATTTTTTATTGAGAATTTTTCTCTTCTGGGTCTACTGTGGGCACATCTCAGCTCTTCCTTTTGGGTCATCCCACAGTGAGTCTGGGAAAGCAAGTATTTTTGTTATTCCCGATGGGTGCTGCTACCTCTGGGGAGGGAGGGCCACGCCGGGTCCTGAGAAGTGACATGCTTGCCATTCAGGAGCAGTAACAATAGGACAGGCAGCTTGCTGAGTCCACCTTTATCTTTAGACTGGCCCTTCAATCATGAGCCCCTACCCTTTTAGCCAATTGCCTATAAAACCTGTTTTCTTAGGTTTTTAACTAGTCTGGAGGGAATCTTTTTTGAAAAATGTTTCCTCCATTTCGGTAAGTTTTTTCCATATATTTTCTGCTGGTTGTTAGAAGTCAAATTCAATATGAACAAGAGAGGGAAATACACAACACTGAATTTGGAGGAGAAAATGAAGGTCTTGAGTCGGATAGAGGCTGGACGGTCTCTTAAAAGTGTGATGGATGAATTTGGAATCAGTAAATCAACATTTTATGACATTAGAAAGAATAAAAAATTGATTTTGGACTTTGTACTGAAGCAGGACATGCCGTTAGTAGGAGCTGAAAAGAGAAAGAGGACAACAGGAGCCAAATACGGTGATGTGGATGACGCAGTGTATACGTGGTACCAGCGGAAACGCTCGGCGGGTATCAGCGTCCGCGGCGTGGAGCTGCAGGCTGCTGCGGACAGGTTTGCACAGTGCTTTGGGCGAACCGACTTCAAAGCCAGCACGGGTTGGCTTTTTCGATTTCGAAACAGGCATGCAATTGGGAACCGAAAAGTATGTGGGGAACAAGTCCTAAGCTCAGAAAACGTTGAGCCATTTCGACAAAAACTGTCCAATCTTATCAAAGAAGAGAAATTGTGTCTAGCTCAACTATACAGTGGTGATGAGACAGACCTCTTTTGGAAGTCAACGTCAGAAAACACTCAAGCAAGCAGAAAAGACATCTGCCTGCCCGGGAAGAAAATAAACAAAGAGCGGCTGTCTGCTCTTTTATGTGCAAATGCAGACGGAAGTCATAAATTGAAGTCAATTATTATTGGCAAGTCGAAGCTGCCCAGAAGTGTGAAAGAGGACACAAGTACTTTACCTGTGATATATAAACCGAGTAAAGATGTTTGGTTCACCAGAGAATCATTTGCAGAATGGTTCTTTCAAAACTTTGTTCCCGAGGTCCGGCATTTCCAACGCAATGTTCTAAGATTCCATGAAGAGGATGTCAGAGCACTGTTACTTCTGGATAATTCCCCAGTTCACCCGTCTGCTGAATCATTAGCCAGTGAGGACGGTCGAATAAAATGCCTGTTTTTCCCCCATAACACTTCAACCTTGATTCAACCTATGAATCAAGGTGTCATTCTGAGCTGCAAAAGACTTTACAGGTGGAAGCAACTTGAAGAGAGCCTTGTCATCTTTGAAGAAAGTGACGATGAACAAGATAAAGGAGAAAAAGGAGTTTCCAAAATAAAAATCTACAACATAAAAAGTGCAGTTTTTAACTGGGCAAAGAGTTGGGATGAAGTACAACAAATAACTATAGCAAATGCATGGGAAAATCTTCTTTACAAAAAGGAACCTGAGCATGACCTTCAACGCTTAGATGATGGGGATTACAGAGAAATTCTTGAGAAATGTGGAGAGTTAGAAAACAAGCTGGTTGGTGGTAAGACATGGTTAAGTGACAAAGAGGAAGCAAAAGTTAGCCCCCAAAACACAAAAGGTGGGATGACTAAGGAAGTTGCTCAGCAAGCAGGGGGGGCGATTGCTGAATGTACGCTGTCTGCTATAAGAGAGAGTTTGGACTCTCTTCTTGACTTCATTGATGCCACGCCCGAGTTTCAGAGGTTCCATTTCACGTTAAAAGAAATGAAACAAGAAATAATCAAGAAACAGATTCATAATAGAATCCATTCTAGAACGGGTAACTTTTTAAAACCTCAGTCACATATTAAGGAGTCCTTCAATATACCTTCAACTTCCAGTTCTAATAATTAGATTTTGTGTTTAACTGTTTTTTTCTGCAGTTAATATATAGTGTAAACCTGTTGTGAATTGTCTTTATTTCTTATCAAATGACCTTATTTTGTATATCTATTCTAATTTATGCTGGTTACAAAATAACTTGAAAATAAATCTGTTTCTTTAAATGTATAAATAGTTCGCTCTTTTTTTTCTACTTTAGACAAGGCTCTGAAGAGTGAAAAATTACTGTCCCAGATTTACTGTCTCATGGAAATGTGGCTAGGACATTAACTTTTATCAGTGTGAAAGCCAGAAATAGTACAGAGATTAAGGTGCTTTGATCTGCAGGTAACCATCCTCTGCTTTGATCCTGGTACCAAATATGGTCCACCGAGCACTGCCAGAAGTGATCACTGAGCAGTCAGTGCATGCCCGGCCTGAGCTGCATCATGTTGTGGCACCAAAACAAAAATAGTATCAATATATTCATAGCTTTTAATATATGCTGATGAGTTTTTTTTAACCTTTTTATTGAGTCACTGTGAGACAGACCCTTACCAAGCTGCTCATGATTGGGTCCCAGTCATACAGTATTCCAACACCCATAGCTCCACCAGCGTTTCCCAGCACCAGTGTCCCCAGGCTCCCTCCCATCACCCCTGACCGCCCACTCCCTGCCTGCCTCTATGGCAGACACCTCTCCCTCTCCCTCCCTCTCTCTCCACCCCCCACCCCTCTTGGGCATTGATGTTTGCAATACTGGTACTGAAAGGTTATCAAAAATGTCCCTTTACCTACTTTTTAACACTCAGTTCTTGTCCAGCGTGATCATTCCCAGCTATTATTATCATAGCAGTCTCTTCTCTATCTGACCTACCCTCAGCCCCACACACACTTGTGCTTAGATCCAGCCACTTGCCAGTCCTAACCCATTTTCCCTGGCCGTGGATATCAGTCACCTACATATATACATATGTATGTATATATGTGTATATATGTATGTATATATGTATATGCACATATATACATACATATTTACACATATATTTAAATATATATGCTGATAAGTTCTAATTACCATTTTCTTTGGGAACTATATGGAGCAATGCTGAGGGCTACTGCTGGCTCAGTACTCGGGGCCCTGCAATCCTGGGAGTCAAACCAGGGATCCCATATGCAAATACAAAAGGCTCTAGCCTGTTGAGCTATTTCCCTGGCCCTACCTTTTTTCAAATTTCCTAAGTTTTTGCGGGGAGGGGCAGGGACAAACACACCCAACTGTGCTCAGGGCTGACTTCTGACTCTGTGCTCACTCCTGGATGGTTGGGATGCCAGAGATCGAACCCAGGTCGGCCACGTGCAAGACACACTCCCTACCCACTGTGCTGTATTACTGACCCTTTACACTTAATAACATTTGTTCATCCTTTCATTTCTGCTGTTGCAAAATGCAGGGACCACACACTATGGCCTAAGGTCGTCATCATCATGATCCCGTTGATTGTCGAATTTCTCAAGCGGTCTTAGTAACGTCTTCATTCATCCTAGTCCTGAGATTTTAGAAGACTCTACTTGTCCTTCCGAACAATGCCACATTGGAGGCTTTCAGGGGCAGGGTAATGAGACCCAGCAGTTACTGGTTTTGGCATATGAATACACCAAGGGGAGTTTGCGAGCCTCTCCCGTGTGGGCAGGAAACTCTCGGTAGCTTGCCAGTTTCTCCCAGAGGGAGAAGTAGGCTATAAGATATTGCGTGGCCACAAAGTGGGAGCTTGCTTTTAAGTCTCTGGATGTTGGCCGTTCATGGGATTATATGGCACCGGGGGCAGTCCCTGGGTGTGACTGCCTAGCTACTGGAAAATGGAAAATCTACTGGATAATGGGAAAGCTACTGGATAATGGAATGACCTAAGGTGTCACCACATATTTTTTTTTTTTTGGCCACATCCAGTGATGCTCAGAATTACTCCTGGTTTGGCACTCAGGGATCACTCCTGGTAGGGCTCAGGGGATGAGGTGTCAGGAATCGAACCAGGTGCCAAGAATCGAACCACATGCAAGGCAAAGTGCTTTGACTGCTACAATATTGTTCTGGATTATGTATTTTTTGCAAAAAAAAAATTCAAAGCATCACCTGAGGTTAGGTTATTAGAAGTTAAACTACCAAGTCAAAGAATAAGAAACACTTTTTACAATTTAGATACACCATGTTAAATTGTTTCCATCTTTCAACCAGGACTTTGAAAGGACTTTCCCCAGTATCTTAAGGCAGAAGAGTCTCTTCCCCGCATGCCTGACTGTCTTCCCTGGGGCCCCTTGGAGGGGATGGGCTACAGCTTCCCTCCCCACCCCGAGCAGAGCTCCCAGCATCCGAAGACCACGGGAACCTAGCCACAGCCATGCTCGAGGCCCCTCTCCACAGGTCCGGACAGGCCTCACGCATGAAGGTACCGGCAGAGGAACCCAGGTGTGTGTAATCCCATCAACAGCTAACATCCAGAGACTTAAAAGCTTTGCAGCCTCGAGTTATCTTGTAGCCTACTTCTCCCTCTGGGAGAAACTGGCAAGCTTCTGAGAGTTTCCTGCCCACAAGGGACAGCCTTGCAAGCTTCCCATGGTGTATTCATATGCTAAAGCCAGTAATAAGCTGGATCCCATTCCCCTGACCCTGAAAGAGCCTCCAGTGCGACATCGTTGGGAGGGCCGAGTCGAGAGAGACTTCTAAGATCTCAGGGAAAGGAGGAATGGAGAGGTTACTGATCCCGCTCGAGAAATCGATGATTAACGGATTTCGTGATCGTGATGCTATTTTTGCTAATTACACAGCCAAAAGAACACTTTCTTTTAAGTTTAAATTATTTTAATCAAAAGGAGGGGGGAGATGGTCAACACAGCCAAAGAGAACAGAGGCTTCTAAATGGAGAGAATCCCACCAAGAATCCCATGCCGCATGATGGGATGAGATGCCAGAGGGGAATGGCAACAGTAGTAGCATTTTGACTATCCCCCATGTACTTAATAAACTTGATTTTTGTAAATATCACATTTGTTAGAATAATTTTTTTTGGGGGGAGGGGGTCACACCCGGCAATGAACAGGGGTTACTCCTGCTCTGCACTCAGGAATTACCCCTGGTGGTGCTCGGGGGACCTTATGGGATGCTGGGAATCGAACTCGGGTTGGCCACATACAAGGCAAATGCCCTACCTGTTGTGCTATCACTCCAGCCCCTTGTTAAAATAATTCTTATTCAATTTTGTACTCACTTTTAATATTCCCTTTATCATACATTGAGTTCAAGGATCTATTTCTGGTGTGTATTCTCTTCTGCTGGTGCATGAGGCGACTATGGCTTCCAGTGATTAGGTGTAAAACTGGGGTCTAGGTCTAGGAGAGCGAGGCCCACTCCCAGGGTTGGGAGCGCTGGGCTGACCCTGCAGATAGAGTTACTGCAGGGACAACTGGCGACACTTTCTGTTGGTCTGCTGAGTTTCCCAGGAAGGCAGAGTTATTTTTCCCCTGTGAAACTGAGGCTAAGTCAAGTCTGGGGAATCACTGCTGTGGTACCTCACCATTCTCCTCCCTGATTAACATGTTTCAATACCCAGCCACTGTCTTCTTACTCCTACTGTTTTTCAGCCACACCCAACAGTGCTCAGGGGCTACCAGCCCAGTGCTTGGGGGTGATGGGAGACTCTTGCAGTGCTGGGGGACTATGTGGTGACAGGGATTAGACCTGGACTTCCCACATACGAAATATGTACTCCAGCCCAGAAACACCAAGATAAAAAATGACACTTCAGAAGGGACAAAAGCCCTAGCCCAGTGGTAGAGCTCAGCCTTCCAAGTGTGTCCCCACGTCTGACAAAACACCGCCACAAGAATGGAAACTAAAAAACTGATGCAGAAACCCAGGGAGATAACACTGAACTGAGGCCAGGCAGAAGCAGGTTAATAAGGGGATGGTGGCAGGGCAGGGCTGTCTCCGTCTTTTAAATTTGCTGCATTTGATACCTGGTCAACAGCTTCAGCTCTTCTCCCTGGTCCAAATCCTGTTTTCCTGACATCAGGATTTCCTATTCCTGGAATACCTAGTATTTCACCTGTCCCAAAAATAGTTAAAATGACAATCCTTACTTCCTGTTCTAGAATATGAAGCTTATCCTCTAAAACTTTTGCCCTCACCTGCATTTTCCCACCACTAAGGGTCAGTAACTGTTACAGTAGCACCATTCTTCCCAAGAAACCATTTGCAAGATCAAAACAGTCTATCAGGGGCTAGAGCGATAGTACAGGGGGTAGGGCATTTGCCTTGTATGCTGCTAACCCAGATTCGATCCCCAGCATCCCGTAAGACCTCCTGAGCTCCCCACATCCAAAAGAACAAAAGCAACCGGTGTTGGTGTGGATGTAGGGAGAAAGGGACTCTCCTTCACTGCTGGTGAGAATGCCGCCTACTTCAGCCCTTTTGGAAAACAATATGGACAATTCTCAAAAAATTAGAAATTAAGCTCCCATTTGACCCAGCAATACCACTTCTGGGAATATATGCCGGAGAGGCAAAAAGATATAGTAGAAATAACATCTGCATTTGTATGTTCATTGCAGCACCGTTTACAATAGCAAGAATCTGGAAAAAAACAGAGTGCCCAAAAACAGATGACTGTGTCATCTACACAGTGAAATACTATGCAGCAGTTAGAAAAGATGAAGTCATGAAATTTGCATATAAGTGGATCAACATGGAAAGTATCCTGTTAAGTGAAATGAGTCAGAAAGAGAGGCAGACATAGAAAGATCGCACTCATCTGTGGAATATCAAGTAACAGAATGGGAAACTAACACCCAAAAGTAGTAAAGATAAGGACTAGGAGGTCTGCCCCACAGCTTGGAAACTGGCCTCACATGCTGGGGGAGAAGTCAGCTGAGATAGAGAAGGGAACACCAAGTAGAGGATGTTGGGAGGACCCATTCAGGTTGAAAGATGCGTGCCGAAAGCAGACTATAGACTGAGCAAGATGGCCACTCAATACCTCTATAGCAAACTACAACACCCAAAAGGAGAGAGAACAGAAGAAAATGCCCTGCTGCAGAGGCAGGGTGGGGTGGTGGGGATGGGGTGGGGGTGGCGGGAGAGATAATGTGAACACTGGTGGAGGAGAATGGGCACTGGAGGAATGGGTAAACGATCACTGTATGAAATGCAGACACGAAAGTTCATAAGTTTGTAACTGTACCTCACGATGATTCACTAATAAGTTTTTTAAAAAAAGATCTCCTGAGAGGCTGGAGAAATAGCAGAGTGGGTAGGGTGTTTGCCTTGCACACAGCTGACCCGGGTTCTATTCCCAGCATCCCATATGGTACCCTGAGCACCGCCAGGGGGTAATTCCTGAGTGCAGAGCCAGGAGTAACCCCTGTGTATCGCCAGATGTGACCCAAAAAGAAAAAAAAAAATCTCCTGAGCTCCACCAGAAGTAATTCCTGAATGCAGAGCCAGGAATAACCCTGAGCATCGATGAACGTGACCCCAAAAGAAAAAAAAAAATTCTGTCAAAAACAAGAACATCGTTTTTTCCTGAAAAAGTAGTCACTAAGCTGAGACTCTAAGACATTTTTATTGCTGTACACCAAAGACAACCTGAAACCCTTAGGGTACAACTTTAGGTGGCTGTATTAGACCTGCCACTGGTCATAGTCCAGTACCTCAGCCTTCCCAACCGACTTAAACGCCCAAAGCAGCCAGTCCTCTAACCAAAGAGGAAGGAGACAAAGGTTCTCAAGAAAGACTCAACACTTTCATGTTTAATGAAGATATTTATTACCAAACATTTCCAAGAGAGAAAGGAATGATCCCTACTGAGGCTTTCTAGGGTCCACATTCTCAAAGTCTCCCAGGGACTCCATCTTTCATGGAACCCTTCAATGGAAAACCGTTTCTCTTCTCTGACAGAAGTGGAGAAAGTCACGATTTCTGCAAAGGGCAGACTAATGCAGTCTCCTATTTCCACTGCCAATTCCTGGGCTGATCAGGATCAGCAAATCACGTCATCCTAGTTCCCTCAAGCCCCTGGGTCCTTCTGAACTCTGTGTGCATGACCTGCCAACTGCTACCCCTGGCGGGTCATGGGTGCGAGGGCTCGGGGAAGGCTGCAGCTCCCAGTCTTCTGCTGCCTCCTGATTGCCCGAGATCCAGGAGCCTACCAGCTGCTGCCGACTGTCCCAAGCGCGAAGGCAGTAACAAAGAAACCACCGATTCCCAAAACGCAGGGAAGGCACCCAACTCACAACTTGGCTGACATCCAGAGGGGCAGACGCACCTGGCCCAGAATGGACTGACAGGAACTCTGCCCTGGCAGATGCCCTCAGAGACCTGCCACATCAGTTCTGACAGAATTCCTTTTCAGTTTTATATGAATCCTCCGCGGCCTCTGCACCGCTTTTCCAATGATATCATAATGACTGTCAAAATGTCAGTCACTCGTCAGCTGGGCAAGGAGTGCCAGCTCCTGACATCGGGACGCTCTGCACACGCCACCTGGCGCAGGCCGGAGAAAACCCCTTGTTCTAGCCGGTGTGGGTCCTCTGGTGACTCATGAGGCGGGAACTCCGAGAGAAGCTTTCTCCACACTCGTTACATTTATAGGGTCTCTCTCCTGTGTGGGTTCTCAGGTGACGAATCCGATTGGAGCTGTGAGAGAAACTGTCTCCACACTCGTGGCAGGTGTAGGGCTTCTCTCCCGTGTGAACTCGCTGGTGCCTGATCAGGTTGGATCTGTGAGAGAAGTTCTCCCCGCAAAGGGTACACTTGTACGGTTTCTCTCCGGTGTGCGTCCGCTGGTGTCTGGTGAGGTGCATGCCCTGCCGGAAGCTTTTCCCACAAGTCAAACATTCAAAGAGTTTCTTCTCTGCCTTGGGGGTTCCGTGAGGTGTAAGAAATGGGGTGCTGCTGCTCACGGCTTCTCCACACTCGGAGAAGGGGAAAAGCCTCTCCTTTTCATGAGTTCTTTCATGTATGACAAGATGAGAACTACGAGAAAAGCTTTTTCCACACTCAGCACACTTATAAGGTCTCTCTCCCGTGTGGATTCGCTGGTGCCTGAGGAGGTTGGAACTGTGCGCGAAGATCTCCCCGCACTCGGGGCACTTGTAGGGCTTCTCCCCCGTGTGCGTTCTCTGGTGTCTGTGCAGGTTGGAGTTGCAAGAGAAGCTTTTTCCACACACATTACACTGATAGGGCTTCTCGCCCGTGTGCGTGCGCTGATGGCGAGTGAGGTGCGTGTTCTGACTGAAACTTTTTCCACATTCAAGGCACTTGTGGGCGTCCTCTCCCAAGTGTGCTCTGTGCAGGGACAGAAAGTGTGGATTCCCCCCGAAGATCTCACTGCACTCCACACCCATACACAGTCTTTCGGCCGCATGGATTCTCTGGTGCCTGATTAGGTTCGAGTTGTTAGAAAAATTTTTGCCACACAATGGACACAAATGGAGCTTCTTCGGCTGCAGTTCCTTCGGTCGCCCCAATTCTCGGCAACCCGTGGCTCCCAGCAGAGACTGTTCCATCCGCTCCTCAGGGTGAGGCTCCCAGTGCCCTTCAGGCCTGTCCTGAGGCCTTCCCTGCTCAGGACTCCAGGGGACCTCCCCCCTGGCCTGGCCAGGGAGCAGCACCTGAGGATGGACGCTCTCAGGGAAAACAGAATGAGCATTTTCTTCCTGGTTCTCAAATTTCTCTTGGCCTGGTACAGCAAGAGAAACCAAACCCCTAATCATTTCTACAATGGTGAAAGGAATCAATGAGCCTGCTGCTGTGTCGGGTCAGAAGCCCAGAGAGGGGGCCGGTGCAATAGCACAGCAGGTAGGGTGTTTGCCTTGCACGGGGCCAACCCGGGTTCAATTCCCAGCATCCCATATGGTCCCCTGAGCACCGCCAGGAGTGATTCCTGAGTGCAAAGTCAGGAGTAAGCCCTGTGCATTGATGGGTGTGACCCAAAAGGCCAAAAAAAAAAAAGAAGCCCAGAGAGCTGTTTTCATCCCAGTTCCCCCCCACCCCCACCCTGCACACTTCCCGTACCCTGGAGAGGGATCACACATCACTCAGGACGCCAGCTCAGACCCATCTCAGAACAGGGGCCTCTACCTCCCTCCAACTCAATCTGATTTCGGCCCCTTGGATGTGGGTCACATGGAGCAGGCCTGGGCCGAGGGTGGGCAGGGAAGCCCAGAAAGAAAAGACAGACATGCGTCACCGGGACGAGGTGGGCAGTGGGGACAGAAGCAAAGCGGCACATACACACAACAGGAGGAGGCTGGCTAGGGGGGGCCTCACTGCAGTTCGTACCTGGAGCTGGGCTTCGGAGCCTCAGGCCCTCCTTGCAAGCCTGGTAACTGGGTTCCCACAGCTTCCCCCCTTGCTCCATCTGGGTGCTCAGCATCTCCTGACTGGGATCCTGAGACTCTGCTCGCAATGAAAGAAACAGATTTCTGAATCACCACTTCCAGGGAAGTGGTGTCCGAGAGGTAGGACAGTGGGAAGGGTGTTTGCCCTGCACACAGCCAATCAGGGTTTGACCCCTGGCATCCCATATGGTACCCCGAGTATTGCCAGGAGTAATCCCTGAGCATCACCTGGTGCAGCCACCCAAATGAAACTAAATTACCACTTCCATTTATCAGGCAAGAGGGAAAAAAACAGTTTTATTCCTGCCGCTTACTCAATGGACATGGACAATGCAGGAAGTCTGGCAAAATCATCCAAACACATGAAACTGCTCCTGGCAGTCACTTTTAGAGAAACTGGGTATAGGAACAATGTCTTTCTTCCTACACCCCAGTAGGAGCTGGGATTTTTCTTTTTTTGCAATGACAACTGTTTATTTTTGTTTTTGAAAACTGAATGATTCTGTAACCAAAACAACTATTCGATGAACAAGGTCAAAGTGATGTTTTGTACTTGTTTCAAGGGGCAATACCTGCAGTGCTAATTCTGGCTGTGTGCTCAGAGGACTACATGTGATGCTGGGGATCAAATAAATGCAGACACACGTGCAGCTTAGGCACTACAGGTGCCTTAACGCCATACTATATCCTGGCTCAAGTGTGACATTAACATATATGGAACTAAATCTGATCTGGCAACTGCAGGAGAAAATAAAATGTGATGGAAATTCAGAAGGACTGTTAGGCTCTGACAGAACATGAGGTTACAACCCAAATGTCATTTCTGAGCTGTGTGGAAAACCTCTTTCCAACTCCTACAGAGACTCTAAGCAGTTTATTTTCAAGAATTTGTCAACTGGGGGCTGGATAGTACAGCAGGTAGAGCATGTAACTTACACACAGTAGACCTGGGTTTGATTCCTCACAATTCGTGAGGAATCGCACAATCCGTGTGATTCCCAGAAAAACCACGGTACTGTCTCTCCAGCACCCCCCCTTTTTTTCATTTTTAAAAAAGTTTTATTATTGTTTTAGTTTACAGGTCTGGGACCACACCCAGAGATGCCCAGGCTCTGTTCTCAGGAATTATTCCTGGCTATGCCTGGGGATCATATGGAATGCGGGGATCAAGACCAGGTAAGCCACGTGCAAGGCAGACACCCTTTCCACTGTACTATCTTGTCCATTTTAACGTTATTTTTATTATACTTTTGTTTTGTTTTTGGCCACACTCAGAGATGCTCAGGGGTTACTCCTGGCAATGTCTGAAGTACCATAAGGAATGCCTGGGATTGAACCCAGGTCAGACATATACAAGGCCAGCACCTACCTACTGTCCTATCTCTTCAGCCCCTATGTTATCTTTAAATATTTCCTTCACTTTTGTTGGGGGAATGGGTAGGCACACACCCATTCCAGTGCTTGAGGGGCCTCGAAGTGCAAAGAGGCCCAGTTGGTGCTGAACAAACTGGGGCCTCCCACATGCAAAGCTGGCACTCCACACATCTAAGCTATTCTCTCTGCTCCAGGATTTCTCCAACTACTTCTTTTTTCCTTCGGCAGGGCAGCATGTTGAGATTCTCTCAAGTAATGCTCAGGAGGTCTGGGGGCCCCTCCTGGTGATTCTTGGCCCACCAGTGGCTCAGTGTGAGAACCCAAGAAAGCAGCGCCGCTCAGACCACTTGGTGCCAGGGATTACCGAGAGCAAGCAGCAGCGCTGGGAACCCGCAGGACTCACTGACGGTGCTGGGGGAGCCACGGGTCAGCACAGACAAGAAACGCGCAGGAACCCCCGCACTAGCTCTCTAGCCCCGAGACAGATGTTTCAAACATACAGAAAAGTTGAAAGAGTTCTACGATATCTCACATATGCTACGTAAATCCAACCATCAGTTTCCCCTTGCATTTCTAAATCTCTGCACAGTAATTCAACACAAAGATGCATTTTAATTCTCCTGCAGAATTTCTACTTCTTGAATTAAGGATTGGGGCAGCTGCTAAGCATGTTGCCTCAACTTCCTCTTAAATAGGCTTCAGGAAAGGGCATAAAAATATTAGTGGATGGGGCCAAGAGGTAACACAGTGGGTAAGGCACTTGCCCTTAGTACACTCCAACTCAGGCTCAATCCCTGGCACCCCATATGGCCCCCAAAACGAAAATATTAGTGGAACATAAGGTGAGAATAAGCACCTGGAGGTTTGCAGGCATAAAGACACAGCATGCTAGTACTTGGATTTGATATTTTCCTGACCCAGAAAGTCCAATACAGCTCAGACTCTGCCACCCAGCTTTGGATCTGACATCTGGGGCCCATAAATATGCCAACTGTGCCATCAGGTAGATGTTTAACTGATCCTGGGCCAGAGAACTTTGAACAAACGGAGATCTTCTGGCAAACCACATAACCTTCTATCTGGGAAGTGGGTATCGAGCCAAGACCATGGTTAGGTAAGACTCAGTGCTCATCCCTGGAGAACTGTTCTTACCCAGCGCATCCACAGGGTCATAGGTCTCCTGCTCCGTGTCCCGGGACAGCATCCTCTTGCTCGGGTCCTGCTGCTCCCACTCCTCCTGGGAGATGTACATAGCTACGTCCTCTAAGCTCTCAGGCAACTGAAAAAGCACAAAACCCGCCTTTAGTCGGAGACACCATGGGTAATTCAGAGTGTCGTGGTCTAACGGGGCAAAAACGAGGGGTGCTGAGGAGATATTCATGGGGTCGAATGCCAAGCCTACAGTGAGGTGTAAAGGAGACAACAAAGGCAGGTGGTATGTTTGCGGCAGGAGAGAAAGGACCCCAAGTGACAGAAGCACCCCCCTCGAGCAACAAGAGAAAGGGGGAAGGCGCTGGGAGAGAGACAAAGGCAACTTCCCCATTACCTGGGACCCCGTCATCTCCTTGTCTTCCATGTTCCCTTCAGGAGGAAAGAGAGAAAGCCAGGGAGCAGATAATGCTGAAGGTAACAGAAATCATGGTGAGAGTGGCACTCCTGATCCTCGGAAACCCACTCAGTGCCCCACCCGCAGCCTCTGCCTCGAGGACTGGAGACTAAGGTGCCAGAGGCAGGAGAAGGCTGGAGAAAGGCAGGGCAGAGGAAGAAACGCACCCTTCCCGGCCAGCAGCAGTCAAGGCTCCAAACATTCAGCCAGCAAGGAAAGTCTCTTCTTCTGCATATAAACGGACTAACACCCCCCCCATCCTCCCCCAAGAACCCGGGCCACCACGGAAGACCCACCCCAAGAGGTCAGAATTCCCGCTCCTAGCTCTAGGTGCTCCGTTCTGATGGCTCAGGGGCAACCCCAAAGCCCCCTCCTCCTTCCCTCCCACCTGCCCACTGTTCCTCACCCCTCTCCTTTACAGCCTGGGGGTCCCTTTGGGGGCTGGGGCCTAGCAGCTCCTGCAGCCTGGGGCCAGGGCTTCGCTCAGTCTCCATTGGCTCCAGCTTGAAGCTCGGTGACTCTCGTGCTGTTTCCAGAGGCAAAGGCTCCTCCAATAGCACTTCTGTTCCCCGCCCATGGTTTGTGACCTGGGAACCAACCCACAGCACTCATCATCACGACAGGGCCCAGAGGAAGGACCCAAGCAGCAGGAAGGGACGGTACCCAGAATTCTGAGGGCAGCCTGGGACGCAGCGGCCGACTTCTTTTACATCCCACGTGCGCCGAGGGCGAAGGGGTCTCCCATCCATGCCCAGCGACACGCCCTCCCCACCCGCTTCCTCGGAGCACGCGCTCCCCTTGGCTTCCCCACACTTTCCTAGGTGCTTCTACTCAGTGCTAACAAGGAGACCTGGAGCAAACACCGTCACCGCCTAAGTGCCAACAGCTTTTCCCGAAATTCTAACTTAACCCGGATCTCACTCTGGGTGGACGCCAGCTCGCGGGGCAGCTCCGCGCCAAGACACTGATCCAAACGGCCTGCCGCTCCCGCCCAGCCCTCGGGAAAGCCGAGGAAAGCCTTCGGTCATCGTCGTCTGCCACCGGCAGTGCTGAGCCCCTAAGAGGGGGAGCAATCTGCTCCGAACCAAAGATTGAAGGGTTTGGACCCTGCGCACTAGCTCCGGGGCCTGGCAACGCAAACGCTCCGGGCTCATTCTGGCCCTGCGGCGACAATTGAGAGAATGACTTCCTCCCAGACGGCTGAAAAGCGAGATCCAACCGCGCCAACGCCAGTTTCCGTCCTCACCTGCTGCCTCAGGCGGCCGAGCTCCCGCTGCATGTCCTCCACGAGCGTCACCGCCTCCTCGCCGCTCTCCGGGTGCAGCTCCTGCACCCGGCTCTGGATCTCCTGCGGCAGGATGGTCAGGAACTGCTCGAGCACCAGCAGCTCCAGGATCTGCTCCTTGGTGCGCAGCTCGGGCCGCAGCCACCCGTGGCAGAGCTCCTGCAGCTGGCTGAGGGCTTCCCGGGGCCCCGCGGCCTCTTGGAAGCGGAACCGTCGGAAGCGCAGGTGGGAGGCCTCGGGGCTGGGCCCAGCGTCCGGCGGGGGAAGCTCCTGGCTCCAGGCGCAGTCTTCCTCCAGCTTCACTATCAGGAGCCCTTCCCGGTCCTGGGGGCCCGCTGCCGACGCCATCCCGGGCCCCGGACTCGGCTGCGCCCACCTGGGAGGACGCCCCCGCGCGAGGATGGCAGGCGTCGGCGGCGCCGGGAGGCCGGGGCGAGGGGGACGCCCGCGGGAGGACGCGGCCGGCTCCCGGGCCCGCCCTCGCCAGAACCTCCCCGGGACGGGACCCGCGCGGGCCTCTTGTCCCCTCTTCGCGGACTCACGCAGTCCAGAGCGCTCGGCGCCCACGCCGGAAGTCCCCGCGCGCGAGTTAGGCGTCCCCTGCCCACTGCGCCTGCTCACGCCAACTTCCGGGTCACGTTCGCCAACGCCGGCGCCGGACATTGGTTCCGCCGCGCACGGGCTTACCGCCGGCCAACCAGGAGGAAGCTTTGCCTGCACGGGCGGGGCTAGGGGCGGGGCCACGGGGAAGCGACGCGACTCCGGGGTCGGCCGCGGAGGGTCGTTCGGTCGATTCGTAGGAAATAGGCCCAAGCGGAGAGCGCTTGGGGTCCCAATCCCCCGGAAGGTTTACTAAGGTGTGGCCACGCGAAGCCACACTGCCGGGGTGTGCCTGGGCGGCTGGGTTGTCTCCAAGCTCGTCCGAGAAATTCTTACCCACGGCAAAGTATGCTAATCACTCCCACGGCAAAGTATGCTAATCACTCCCTGGGGGGTAACAGCGCTAAAGGCGGTCCCCCGCTCTCCGGTGGC
This sequence comes from Sorex araneus, assembly GCF_027595985.1. NCBI lineage: Eukaryota > Metazoa > Chordata > Mammalia > Eulipotyphla > Soricidae > Sorex > Sorex araneus. Next base: position 221,495,755 of record NC_073305.1, read on the forward strand.
GTGAGGCTGATAGGAAGGGGCCACGTTCTCCCCTGAAGCCGGCAGACATTTGAATCCCGGGCCCATGGTGGGCGCTTGCTCGCTCGGCACCGCGGTTCGGCCGGGAGGCGGCTCGTCCGCCCGGGTCGGCGTTGCCGCGGGGCGTGCTGGGAGATGTAGTCCGTGGCCGCCTGGGCCGACCTTGGCCTGCCACAGTGACCCTAATGTCGCGTCTCGAGGACTGCTCGGAACTCGGCCCGCACTAACGCCCAACGTTATCTAGAAAAGGAAACCGGGAGAATCGATTTCCCGCCCAGGCCGAGAGGGCGGCCCGGCTCCTGATTCCCTGTTGCAGTGACCAGGCCCGAAGGCCCGATCTAGTGTGGTTTAGTGAATCCTGCCTGCCAGAAACGCTTTGCTCAGGAGCTGCCTTCATGCAACGAGGTCCTCACGGTACAATTAGGGGACTGGAAGGGGACCATGCGATGTCAGGGAGTGAACTCAGGGTTTCTGTATGCAAAGCTTTGAGCCCCAGCCGGTCCTGGAGCACTTCAAACTTCGTACGAATAAATTGGGGGTCAGGGGCGAGGAGGGGGTCGCTCCTTTGGTGCGCAAACTATGAGGAACCTCGGCCTTAGGCATTTGGGCCATTTCCCACCGCTCCAGAAAACTATTTTGATACTTCAAATCCGCTAAGCCCATTCGAACGTTTCTGATACTCATCGCTCAAGACGGGGCACCGAGGCCCCCAGGCCGTGCCGCGCCCGGAATTGCTAGCCGCCACTCCTAGTCGGCGCCTCTCAGCTGTAGCAGCTATAGGCTGTGGGAGCTGCCAATCACTCCAACGGCACGGCAGACGTCACGCTCGCGGGCCCGCCCACTCGCGATCCGATTGGCTCCCGCGCGCGCAGAGCCCTCTGGGAGGTGTAGTCCGGAGAGTCAGCTGCGCCTGCGCTCACAGGGGGAAGTGCGGCTGAGGCGCCCCGGAATCGGGGGTGCGCGTCCGGCGCTCTCGCTGCTCTGTGGCAGGATCTTCCCCTGGCATCCCCTCCTTCGTGTACTGCCACTGGGATAATCTCGGGCCGCTCTCTTCCCGGAGCCCCGTCCCAGGGACGTGCGTGAGATCGGTGTGCACAGTGCTGTGCCGTCAGTGAGAGGCGGACACATCCCGCGGCGCCGGACACTGTCGCGCACAGCATTTCGTTGAATTATTAAATATGGTGTGACAGGAAACACGCTTAGAGTCTGGAAAGCTGCCTCCTGGCCTTTCCCTTTCATTTTCCCGGCGGGGCCTTTCATTTTCCCATTTGGCGCTGAGGGTGGCGCCTGGCCGCATCCTGCACTTTCCCAACTCCGCAGCCTCTGTTCAGGACCGGCTGGGCGCCTGCCTGAGAGGAGTCAGCTTTCTGGGTGAGAGGAAGGGAGGTGTGGTGGGCAGGGGTGGAAGTCAGCTTCCCAAACCACTGGTACTTAGCTTGCCATCCCGTTTGGGGGATGTGGTGTGGGAATGGAGCCGGCCGCGGCTGCATGTACCTCCTGTACTATCACTCCAGCCCTAGGCGAAATCGGAGAGTTTAATAACCAGCCACTCTGCAACTAGACATATCACCTAAAAAATACGTGTTCACTGCTTCCAAAGTTTTCAGTATTATCATATTGCAACGGAAACTCCCGGGGTGCCGGCTGAGGGGAGCAATTCTCGCTCCCCTCAGCCCCCTCAGCCCACTCAGCCCACCGGGGGAACATGGCTTCCTCTCCCTCCATTCTTAGCCCACCCAGGAGCTGGTTCCCACTCACGGAGCAGCTGCAAGGATGCTTCTTAGTTTGAGGCTGGACAACAAATGTGGTAGATCTGGGCTGGGCTAGGTAGCTGGGTGGCCCAGTTCTGATGAGAGAAACAGACTATGGAGAAGCTCCCAGAGCCGGCAGGATTCAACACGAATGCCTTAAGGTAATGCCAAGAGCCTTTAATATAATAACTAACAATAGTATCATAAGACTGTACTCTGGGGCTGGAGTGATAGCACAGCGGGTAGGGCGTTTGCCTTGCGTGGCCGACCCGGGTTCGATTCCCAGCATACCATATGGTCCCCTGAGCACCGCCAGGAGTAATTCCTGAGTGCATGAGCCAGGAGTAACCCCTGTGCATCGTCGGGTGTGACCCAAAAAGCAAAAAAATAATAATAATTAAAAAAAAAAGACTGAGCTCTGCGTTCAAAATGACCCCGAAGGTCAGAGAGATAGGACAGGGATTCGAGCACAGGTTTGCATGTGGCTGACCTCAGTTTAATCCCCACCACTGCCAGGAGTAGCCCCTGACGCTTCTGTTGACCCCTGGAAGGTGGCTGATTGCTTTCTTCTCTTTCCACCTTTCCTGCTCTATTGCCTTTCCTCCTAAAGAAGTCAGAGCTTTTGCTGAGAGATGGTACAGCAGCTAAGGTGCTTTGCATGTAGCCGGCTCAGGTTCAGTCTCCAGCACCGCATATGGTTCCCTGAGCACCAGTAGAAGTGATCCCCAAGCAAAGAGCTAGGAGTAAGCTCTCAGCACTTCCAGGTGTGGCCAAATTCACACACACACACACACACACACACACATACACATACACACTAGCTTCTCCCAAAGCCTGGGCCAGATCATGCCCCCCTCATCTCAGGTTAACAGCCATGTCCTTATTGTGGTCTGGAAGTGACGGAGCCCTCAGATCCTCTGCACACACTCACCCCAGGCCTTTGGATGTGCTGAGTGCATGGCTCACTACTCTCCATCCTTTAGACCTCTGTCAAACACAGAAATCTCTGTCATCACCATATTTAGAATACTAATATGTATTTCCTTGATATTGTCCCGCATGTTTCCAAAAGAACATGAGCTCTGCTACGAAGAAGTACAGATAGCCAGAGACATATAAAAAAGTGTTTTTAAAAGTATATAAGGGGCTGGAGTGATAGCACAGTGGGTAGGGTGTTTGCCTTGCACACGGCCAACCCGGGTTCTATTCCCAGCATCCCATATGAGTACCGCCAGGAGTAGTTCCTGAGTGCAGAGCCAGGAGTAAACCCTGAGCGTTGCCAGGTGTGACCCAAAAAGAAAAAAAAAAAAACCTCTAAATAAAATCTGTTTACTTCAAAAAAAATTGTAAAGGAATAATTCACTCTGAAATTGCTTTTAGCAGTGCTCAGAGAAGCATATGGGATGCAGGGGATTGAACCCAGGTTGGCTGCATGTAAGCAGGCGCCCCACACCCCATGTTCTCTCTGCAATCCCCATTCCCAGTGTCCGGGATTTGTGCGGCTCTCACTAGTGTGAGATGGTATTTCATTGTTCTTTTTTTTTTTCTTTTTGGGTCACACCTGGCGATGCACAGGGGTCACTCCTGGCTCATGCACTCAGGAATCACCCCTGGCAATGCTCAGGGGACCATATGGGATGCTGGGATTCGAACCCGGGTCGGCTGCGTGCAAGGCAAACGCCCTACCCGCTGTGCTATCACTCCAGCCCTCTCATTGTTCTTTTGATTTCCCTCACAATAAATGACAGCGAATACTTTTTCATATACCAGAGGAGAAAAGCCTTCTCCTGGTCAGCCAAGCAACCTTACCTACTATACTATCTTTCTTTAATTACCAACATTATTGAAATGTCAAAAAAAAAAATGAGAGCTGGGGGCTGCAAGAGAGCGCCAAGGGCAGGAGACCATGCGTGGCATACAGAAGGCCCGGGTTCGATCCTGGCACTGCCCAGTCCCAAGCACCCTGGGAAATGACCTCTGTGTAACCCTCAAACGTCTGTGGGTTGTCTGTATAAAAAAACTAAAAATGAAAGTGGTGTGAGCCTCATACCCAGAAAGGACTCTGGCGTCAAAACACCATCTTTCAAGGGCATGCCTCAGAACTGTCATCAATTGTGACGCTTCCTGCTGCGGCTGGGAAAACCCACTTCCTACCAGGGCTGACCTGGGTGCTCGGGTGGCGTGCAGAGAGAGGGCTTTCCCCCAGGAAACACGAAGCAGCCTGCTCCGTGTTGCACAATTTCATCAGCTCTGACTCAGTGTGAGAGGCACCTGCCAGGCATCTGTGTTCCCACCCCACCATTGGCAGGTTTTTTTTGTTTTTTTTTTTCTTTTTGGGTCACACCTGGTGATGCACAGGGGTCATTCCTGTCTCTGCACTCAGGAATTACCCCTGATGGTGCTCAGGGGACCATATGGGATGCTGGGAATCGAACCTGGGTGGGCTGCGTGCAAGGCAAACGCCCTACCCGCTGTGCTATCGGTCCAGCCCCCAACTGGCATTTCTGACCCAGGGACACCCAGGCAATGCCCCAAAGGTCCACTGAGCGTATGCAACCCACTATTGTCCCTTTAACCTGGGGAGAGCCGAGATTGGCAGCGTCAGGGACATCCGTGTAGAGTGTGAGATCTCAGCTCAATCTCCGGCACCAAAAAGCAAAACAAAGACATTTGGGGTGGCAGTTTTTCTCTCAGTGGTATTCTGAGCACTCAAGCCCTGAGCACTCTGTTTGGGGCTCCAACCTGCAGTCCTGCCTCTGTGCCCAGGAGTGACCTCTGGTGCGGCTCGAGGACTCGAACGAGGGTCATCTGCATGGAGGCAAGTGTCCTCACCTCGCTACTGTGCGGCCCCACCCTGCACACGCCAGACCAGCACGTGGGCCCGTAGGAGACACCTGGCCAGCCGACAGGCCTGCAGCCTTGAGCACAGGTGTGTCACATCAAGGCTGGACACCCACAGGGGTGACTGGGAAGAGGGCAGCCCTGCCCATGTGGGGCCTCACTGGCCATTTGAGAAAGCGACACCAGAGTAAACAATAATTTAGAAGTAAAACATTGTGACTTGGGAAGACAGTATCGCCAGGTGAGGGCAAGACACTAAGCACCAGGGTGTCACGGCAGTGCAGAGCCCTGCCCTGGGACGGTGCCATGGGGACTTTAAGATACAAAATATCTGGGGCTGGAGTGATAGCACAGCAGGTAGGGCATTTGCCTTGCATGCAGCCAACCCAGGTTTGATTCCCAGCATCCCATATAGTCCCCTGAGCACCACCAGGGGTGATTCCTGAGTGCAGAGCCAGGAGTAACACCTGTGCACTCCTGGGTGTAACCCAAAAAGCAAGAAAAGGTACAAAATATCTTTGTGGGGGAGGGAGTATGGGGCTCAGGGGCCCTGCGGGGCTGGGGACTGTCCCCAAGACTCCCAATGCACAGCCTGTGACCCGCCCCCCCCCCGTGTCCTCTCTCCAGTGCAAGATAAAGCAAAGCAGCCTGTGTGGCACCAACACCAAGCTGTTGGCAGCTGCTGTGTTGCAAACAACATTCGTGAATCAAAATTCCCCAGAAGGATGAGAGATGCAAGCGGCAGGGCCGTGCAAACAATTTTGTCCAGGTGCTGGAAATGGGACCTTTGAAGCTGATGGCCACGTCTCCAGGTGACTTCTAACAAAAACCAGGGTGCCACTGACGCTGCCCATGTCGCCAGGATGCTTGACCGGACCTGGCACAGGTCTGAGCTGCAGATCACGCTGGGGGTGGGTGCTTCCAAAGCCCCGTTCCTCAAAGAACAGAAACTGGGCAGGGCTGTGTGTGAACGTGCCATGGTGGCAGAGCATCAAAAGCCAGGCATGACTCTGACTGCACCCTGGCTTCCCACGAGAAACGCTGTGTGGGACATCAGTAAGACATGGGGAACTGGATTCTGGACTTTTGGAACAATCTTAGCATTCCTGAGTGTGCTCATCAAGTGCTGGCGTAGAATTGCCTGTCACCTACCTAGAACTCAGAATGTTAGGGTATTTGGGATGGTATGTTGTAATGCTTGACAAACCGTGGGCGGGGTGGGAGGGAGGACGCTGTGGGTGTTCACAGGAGGGGGCGGAGGGCAGGACCGTGCCCAGCCCTGGTGTCAGATCACTGGCTGTTTCACAGGGGGACAGCAGTGAAACTCCTGCTCCTGGTCTCCCTTGACCACGTGGCCATACAGCTGCCCCAGGCCCTGAGCGGGCCCTCCTGGCCCTGGCCTCACCGGGCACTCTGCCGCCCAGTGAGCTGCCCACAGCACCAGAAGGGCAGGGAGCGAGCTGCAAAGCCAAGGCCGCATCTGTGAGAAAGAAGGACCTGGCAATGACTGGCAGTGACACGAGTCCCCAGTTCCCAGTGAGACACCGACCTTCCGGTGTGTCTTTTCCGTTATTTCACAAGCTGCCACACCCCCTGGGGCCTCCAGGACAAAAGGCTTTCCTCCTCTGAGCAGACACTGGCTCTCTCGAGTCGCTGCCATGGAGGAGATCGTGGCTGATAATCTGCTCCACTCCCTGCAAGAGCTGCTCCCTAATGAATTTGAGGTGTTCAAGCTTAAACTGCAAAGCACCCACCTGGAGAACGAGCCGCCCCGGATCAGTCGGAGTCAGCTGCATGACGCCACGCCCGTGCAAGTGACCGGCCTGCTGCTGTGGCACTACGGGCAGATCCCTGCCGTGCTGCTGACCCTGAAAATCCTCAAGAAAATGAACCTGGAACAGCTGATCCAGAAGCTGATGAGCGCCCTCGTTCCAGGTAAGCCCCCGGCAGGGGTGCAGCAGGGAGCCGGGCCAGGAGCCTCAGCCCTCCACCCCGTGACTCCGGCCAAGCAAGCCCCTTTGCTGATTCAGGCCAGGGACTGGATGGGAAAGTTCTCTCAGGCCCCAGCTGGCTTTAAAAGATGGAAATACAACAAAGGTTGAAATATCTGAAAGTGGACCAGGATAAGGAGAAAAAAGATCTAGAGGGTCACTGTCTGATTCAGTTTTAGACTGATGGTTTTACAAAGGTTTGGTAAATCTGTCACAAAACTTTTTCCACTTTTCCTCCTCTTTTCCCCTCTCTCACCTTTCTACCACTTTCCTTGATTAGACGCGCCCCTGAAATCTCCAGGCTGGCATTTAAAACACTGGGGTGGCAGCCAGAGTGCCCCGGCCCAGGTTCTATCTCCAGCACCCAGTATGGTCCCACAAGCCCCGCCAGGAGGGATCCCTGAGCACAGAGCCAGGAGTCAGCCCTGAGCACCCAGGTGTGGCCCCAAACCAAAACCAAGCCAAAGGCCATTTCCACTTCACCTCGTGGACTCCAAGCGAAGCTGAGCCCGGCTTCTGGGAAGCGGCGGCTGCTTTTCCTACCCCTCTCGGGTGCTCTAGCTCAATGCTGGCCCCTCAGCATCCACTAACGGTTCTGAGCCTGCTTGGGGAGACACAAGAGACCTGGGGCCCAGCATTGAGGGTCGGGGCCCCTCCCAGTCCCCAAGCCTGGCTGACGCCTGCGGTGGGGCTGTCGTTGCAGAGAGTCTGTCGAGCCAGCAGCCGGAGCCCAGCCTGACCCAGACTAATTGGGGTCCAGCGGGCGCCAAGCAGGGCCGCCCGATCCGCAGGATCGCCAGCTCGGCCGGGAGACTGCAGAACCTCGGCGGGTCCGTGCGGCTGCGAGAGGGCCTGCGGAGCTCAGGCAAGGAGCGCCCTAAGAGCCTGGAGTCCAGCATCCCTTGCGGGGACAAGGAGCTCGCCCACTGGTTTGCGCTTCTGGCCCAGGAGAAACGGGAAAGTGAGAGTCTGGACTTGGCGGTTGCTCCCGGACGCGGGGTCGCCCAGCGGGGCCCCGAGCCTCTGCGCAAAGGCTCCAGGCACCCCGGACACTCCAAGGGGCCCGAGGGAGCCGCAGTCCGCAACGCACCTCCCAGGATTTCCCCTCCCAAAGAGAAGCCCAGCAGCGCCCCTGCAGGGAAAAGTGGAATGACCGGTCCGGTGGCCCTTGGTGTGGGGGTTTCTCCATCTTCAGGTAAGAGCACCCCAGAGCCCTGCAAACCTCCTCTGTCCTGCAAACCTCCTCTGTTCGCGCTTTGCTTCCGCTGCTGGAATCCTGGGGTGCTCCCATGCTCCCAGGGATCAGTGCTCACCTTAAAACCCACCAGCGAATTCCCGCGGTTCTGGGTCCCTCCCTCCAAAGGACTCATGAGTACCAAGAGGTCTGGGGGCCTCTCTGGGTGGTGCACCAGGAGAGAGGCGATTGATGTCCTCTCGCACAATAACCCCAATTCTGTCTCTGGACATGGGCTGAGCTGGGATCAGCGCTCGGGGTCATTCTTCCATTAGGATTCCATGGGCTGTGATGACAGTAAGGTCAAAAAGGCAGAAGTTTGTTCCTCACAAATGACTGCCAGGTGACAGGACAGACGGGTCCCCCACTGCCAGGACCAGGACCCCAGGTTCCTCCTATTTCCAACCATTTTTGCTCTCAGTAGTGGCAGCCTCATTAGCAGGTGGCAGGATGGAAGGACAAAGGGGGATAATGCCACCCAGAAAAGCCTTCTAGAAGTTTCTAGAAGGTGTTCCCAACCCCTCCATTTACAGCCCTTTTGGCTGGACAGGTCCAGCTGCTGTCCAGCACCTGACGGCGGGGCGCACTGTCAGGCCGAGATATGGCCTTGGGATCAGCTGCTGGCAGTGGACGTGTGAGAGGAAGTTGGAGCTGGTTTTCTTTGTGTGTGGGGGGTCAGGCCCCCCAGACCTGAAACCCCAGGCCGCCTGGTCCTCAGCTCAGTCTCTGGGCTTGTTAGCTGCCTCCTTGGAAGCGTGGCTCCTGAGGGTGAGGTAGAAAGTGGACACTTGTCCCTGTTCAAGCACCCCATTATATTTGGAGGGCCTCCGAAGCAGCGCTCAGGGGGCCCTGGGGTCATTGCTAAAATCCCTGACCAGTGTGCAGGACAGTCATGCTGATGGTGCCGGGGCCACGCAGCACCAGAAGCACCCTCAGCAGCGTTCACTGAGCCAAGCAGTCCCCTCTGTAATGTCCCGTCCCACGGAACCGGGTAACGGGGTTCACAAGGAGAGGGTGCGAGAGTGATAGGGAGAGAGACAAACACACACACACACACACACACACACACACACAGAGGTGAGCAAAAGCTACTTCATTGTAACCCCACAGCGCTTATGTATTAAGCCTAAGAGGCTTCAATCTACTTGCGACTCGGCCTTAAGGTAAAACTAGAAGTAACTAATGGCACCCGGGGCAACTAGGGGGGATAACAGAGATACCCAGAAGGCTGATCTGTCTGTTCCCGTTGGCTAACCATCCTGCTCTTGTGAAAATGTCCCAATCCTCTGGTTCTTGTAAAACGGCTTTCTCCGCCTGTTTATGCGAATGTCTAACTGCAAGCTACATGCCGAAGGCCCGCTCACCACACTGTAAGAATCTGAGGGGTCTCCTGCACTCTGTCCCCAGGAATGCCACAGGAAAGGGTGGTGTGTCCCCTCTGCCGCACCCAGGAAGAAGGCCTGAGTGCACATGAAGCTGGCGGCTGCTCCCAGTGCCAGGCTTCGCTCCTGGGGAAGAGGGGGCAGGGCCATGAGCCGCAGGAGAACCCAAAGATGACCAGCCTGAGCCCCAAGACGCTGCCACCATGTGAGCGCCACCGGAGACAGGCCCAGCTGCGGCTCTGTGAGGCCCACAGGGAGCCCATCTGTCTCATCTGCAGCCTGAGTCTGGGCCACCAGGGCCACCGCATCTGCCCCACTGATGAGGCGGCCCAGGGGTACAAGGTAGGGTTCTGTGCGCAGGCCCCTTCACGCCAGGCACCCCAACACCTGGTCCTGACCTCAGCTTCCCACACCCGACGCCGGCGCGTTCGCCAGCGCTGTGCCGTAGACAGACAGCACAGCGTGACGTGGCCACCGAGAACTGGCCAGTTCCCGTAGGTCCGCAGGAACTAGCTTCAGGTTGGGCTAAATCCAGGGGCTCAAAGCTGATCATTGCGTGCTCTCACCGACTCCTGGTTGTGCTCCCTGAGAGTGTGGTCGCCTCCTCTTCCTGGGGCCTTGCTCCACGCACGGGGCTGGCCCACCCTCACACCGTGCTTGGGAGCAGCAGGTGCCCTTGCCAGCGCACGTGCCCAAGGAGAGCTAGGGGGTTGGTCTGTTTGGAATCTTCTAGCCTCCGGTGCTCAGGGCTACTCCAGGCTCTGTGCTCAGGGGCTACTCCTGCGGGTGCTCAGGGGACCGCATGTGGGGCAGACTGCATGCAAGGCAAGTGCCTTAACCCCTGTGCTGTTTCTCTGGCCCAAGAAGAGCCACATTTAAGCTTCAGCAAACGTTCTTTCCCCAGGAGCAAATTCAGAAGCAGCTGGAGCATCTGAAGGCGCTGAGAAAATTCGGAGAGGAGCAGAGATCCCAAGGGGATAAGAAGGCAGTAAGCTTCCTGGTAAGGCCGGGGATTCCGTCACGCTCGGGATGGAGGGCGCAGAGAGGGACCCCAGGACCGCAGTTCTGGTTCACTGAGAAGCAGAGCGAATTGCACATTAACGCCTTCTGCTGGGGTACAGGGTGTATGGGGGTGGGGCACGGGGGTGCGTAGGGCACCCTCTCCACAGACCCACCACACTGTAGCTGGCTCTGAGGGAGCAGATACTTTCCTACTTTATCTATTCTTCGCTGTTTCTATCATTGCTTTGTGGATTTGGGTTTGGGGCCGCACCCAGCAGTGCTCAGGGATCACTCCTGGCCCTGCTCACATGTGATGCCGGGGATCAAACCCAAGCTGGCCTTCTTTCATTGTTTTTACTGGAGCTGTACTGATGTTTGAAATCAGAGGGTTGAGCATTTATGGGGCGCTGACGGCTGCTGTGGGGGCAGGCCATTGGTCGACTCTGGGAGACATAAGCTGTGACCATCTCCCTGCAAGTGGGGTTCCCACGCTGCAGAGCCCTGATCTGAGGGGTGTTTTGGTGGCTGCACCCCATCTCCTTTTCTGGGTTCCCAGTTTCCAACTGCACCGACCACACCGCAGTGGAAACGCGAACACTGCGCCAGCACCGGAGGATAGGGAGGGCGGCAAGGGCACAGGTTTGGAAGCGCCTGAAGTGGAAAAGGAAGATGGAAACGCTTGTCCACGAACTGGCGTGGAGCCTACACAGCCTCACGCTGGCTTAAAGGGAGGACAAAGAGGACACCAGGTCTCCAAGTCCTGGGACCCCCCCCCAAATCCCTCCCGACTCAGGGCTGAAACCACTTCTCCCGTGAGGGGCTGTGCCTCGGGTCTGGGTGCTGGGGGCCCCCATTCTTCCTCCCTCCTGCCAACGGTCTCCTGTGTGTGTCACAGCTGTGGGCTATGTCCAAATTTCCCCTTTTTACCAGGACACCAACTCCCCACCCAGGCCACCCTCCCGGGGCTCTTTCCTCATCAGAATGGCAGGGGCCCCATTTCCCAATGGGAGCAGCTCTGAGTTTCCGGGAATTAAGCCTTTCAGCTCATTAGTGAAGGGACACAATTCAACCTGCCCAATGGCTTTGAGGGGGTTCCCCAATGCCAGCCCATGGCCACCTCCTGTTGGGGAAAGCCGGGCCCATTCGCCTCCTGCTCTGGAACTCAGGCTCCCAGGAATCTGAGGGCTCCTGTTAGCCGCCCGCCCTGTCCTGACACCCAGCCCCCCTCCACTGCCCTCTCTCCCCAGAAGTCCACGGAAGTCCAGAAGCAGAAACTGCGGTGCCAGCTGGAGGGGCTGTGCCAGTTCCTGGAGCAGCAGGAGCAGCTCTTTGTGGCCTGGCTGAAGAATCTGGCCCAGAACATCGAGCAGCTCCGGGGCGCCTACAGCACCCTCGCGGCCAAGGGCGCCCTTCTGGAGGAGCAGGCTGGGGAGCTGGAGGCCGCGCAGTGCCAACCCGCGTGGGAACTCACGCAGGTGAGCGGCCGGGCCACTGTGCAGGGCTGCCCGAAGGGCTCGGCGACTTGGGTCTGGCTGGGAGCCCGGCAGGGAGCAGCGTGGCCCACTGTGACACGGAACTTTCTTGCTTTCTCCTAGGACATCGGAGGCCCGCTGCACAGGTGCGGAGGCCGTCACGGAGGGGACTGTTCCCACCCCGAACCTGAGGCTCACCCCTGCCCTCCTGAGCTTTGGGACGGGGGGGGGGGGGGAGCGTGTCTGTGGAAGGGGAAGCGGAGCCCAGCAAACGGGGAGACGCTTCGTGAGAGCAGGACCTCAGTCACCCAGGGCGCCCACAGACGCCTGATGCCCTGTCCTGGGAGCCCAGGAAGCCCAAGTGTCAAGGCTGCCAGCAGTGCCAGGCACACAGGCAGGCGCCCCCACCCAGCCGGGCCGGCCCCGGCATCCTCTGCGGTGAGATGTGCATAAAATGGCCCAGGGCAGCCTGCCGCTTAGGGGCGCTCTTCCATCACAGGGTGATTTCATCCCCGTCCCTAGATCACACTCATTTTCCTAAATGGAGCCACAAACACTTAAGTCACTACCCCCCTCCCACGGCGTCCCGCTTTCTACTTTCGAGAGCTGTGACCTTGATAAACCCAGGGACCTGTTAAATCAGAATGTCTTTTTCTGCCCCCTTCCATCCCTGTCTGCCTCCTGTGCCCCCAGTCTTGTGCTGTGGCCCCCTATAATATCCTGGGGCATAGAGGACCCCCACAACCCTGCTTGAGAATCACCCAGTGTTTGCCCCTCCGAGTCTATGACCTCAGGCCCACAGCGCCACGGCCCAAGTTGGAACCTCCGACCTTGCATGTGTCTAACCCAGGGTGGCTCCCTGGCACCACGTAGGGCCCCTGAGCACTGCCAGGAGTGATCCCTGAGCACAGAGCAGGAGTTAGCCCTGAACACTGGCAGATGTGGCCCAAGAACCAAAACAACCAAGTACCCCATCATGCCCTAACGCACAGCTGTCCGTCGGTCCACTCCTCTGCTCACGTGGGTCCTCTCCGCCTCTGTGTGAGGGTGAAACACAGGCCTGCCCGTGGTTCCGTCGGAGAGTCTCCAGGCCCCGCGCCCTGCAGGACCTGCCACCAACAGTCCAATTAGCAATGGACTCTGCTGCCATCTGTGGACCAAAGCTGGGGCCTCGAAAACGTGACACAAGTGCTCTCCCGCCCAGCCACACCCCTGCCCTACACTGATTTTCCTTTCTCGTTTGTCATCATTTTCATTGCAACAGGGAAATGAGTAGTCACTCCAGCCGAGTGCTCACTCCCACAGCGGCACCGTCGGGTCACGACGTCGTCTTGAGGCCTGTGGCCTAAGTGCCCCGATGATGCCGTCTGTGGCTAAAGCTGAGGGCCAGAGTTTAGGACTCACAGCCCAGAGGCGCTTTCTTTTGTGAAGCCCAGGCTGGGTGGACGGGGCAGTGTGGGGGCCGTTCTCCCCCGGCCCTCAGCAGCGCTTTGTCTCCAGGGCCCAGAGTCTGCCTGTCCCCGAGCTGCGGGCCACCCCTCCGGACATGAAAGAAAAGCTCCACCAGAAATCCGAGCTCATGGAGAGGACAATGAAGCAGTTCTCAGGTGGGTGGGCGTGAGCAGAGGCGGGACCTTGGGGCCTGACCACCACCCCTGGCCGGGCCTCCCCACTCCAGCCACTGTGGCCGGACTCTGCCTTTAGCTTCTCTTCGCTCCTGCCTCCGCCTCACCTAACTGAACTTGCCTTCTCCTTCCAGAAACCCCGCGCCCCGGGATGGAGACCACCCGTGGGGGTGCGGGGGGCTCCTGCGGCCTTCCCTGTGCTAAGGACTTCATCACGCAGAACACAGGGAAATACTAGACACCAGGGCAGACACAAGGCCACAGGCGCAGGGCTGGTCCTGGCCAGGTCCACTCAGCAGAGCAGTCCCCAGGGAAGTCTTGGCACCTGGAAGGGCCAAGGTGAAAGTCAAGCAGAGAAAAGTCCTGGGCTAGAGCCATAGCGCAGTGGGAAGGGCAGCTGCCTTGCACAGCCAACCCGGTGCACCCCCAACATCCCATACAGGCCCCCGTGCACCCCCAGGAGTAATTCCTGAATGCAGAGCCAGGAGTAGCCCCTGAGCAGAGAGCAGAGGGGAGAGGAGAAAAATAGTCCTGTCCTTTCCTCGCTGTGGGGGTCTCTGGCTACAATCGCTAAGGGTTTCCCCATCTCCTTTGTCTTCGCGGTCCCAGGGCTGATGGAAGCTCAGGCACAAGCTGGTAGGTGCCCAGCTAGAGGCGAGAGCGCTTGACCCGCCAGGTCTGTGGGCCGCCCATGTTTCCTGGAACAAGGAGAGCCCCCAGGGGACGTTGGCTGTGGACCCCCAGTGACACTTGCTCATTCTCTCTGCAGGTGACATGACTCTGGACGTAGAAAAGGCCCTTCTCAAGCTCACCCTCTCAGATGACCTCAGGAGCGTGAGGGGGGCCCTTCTGCCCGCCCGCACGGAAAGGGCAGATGCCTGCATCATCACCCTGTGCTCCCCCACCTCCTCCAGCTGCCACTACTGGGAGGTGGGAGGTGGGCGACAAGGCCAGGCGGGTGTGAAGGTTCTGCCAGGCCTCCACAAGCTGGAACGCTAGCCCGGCATCCCCAGAGCACGACCCCCTTCAGGTGTTGGTGAGGAGGCGAGAGGGGCGTCAGCACCCCCACCTGTGAAGGAGGGGCGCAGGTGCGGGCATCTCTCTGGACTACACGGCTTTTCCTTTCCCAACTTGGCCTGCCAATCCCGTATCGACACACTCGCCGGCTTCTCTTCCTCTGAGCGCCTTCAACCTGTCTTCGGCCCCAATTCATCCGGTGGAGACAAGAACACGGACCCTCGGGGCCGGAGCGATAGCACAGCGGGTAGGGCGTTTGCCTTGCACGCGGCCGACCCGGGTTCGATCCCCGGCATCCCATATGGTCCTCCAAGCACTGCCAGGAGTAATTTCTGAGTGCAAAGCCAGGAGTAACCCCTGAGCATCGCTGGGTGTGACCCAAAAAGCAAAAAAAAAAAAAACAGAACACGGACCCTCTGAGCATCTGTCCAGTCGGTGGCCAGGGACCCCACTGAATACTGCAGGCTCCGTGCTCTTGCCATGATTGAGCTCCGCTGGGGGGTGGGAGGAGCTGCAGAAGCGGCCACTCCAGCGACCGAGGCGAGCGACCAAGGGGAGAAGAGCTTGATTCGAGAGACAGCGTGTGATGGAGGCCTCGGAAACGCTCATGAGAATCAACAACGTCGGTGCTTCGGAGGTGGGGCCATCCCGGCTTCCCTCAGACCCCACCCCCAGATGGACCCCTCAGGCTCCCCTTTCTGGTGCTTTCGAACCTGGATTAATGAACTGCGGCTCCAGGACGTACTGGCTGGTGCACTGGCTGGTGCTCTTGCAGGAGCCATTGAGAAAATGCACCGAGACTCGGCACTGGCTGGGAGACCCCATTTCCCCACTACCCCACTGCCGGACGTATTTCAGTGAGACTATTCTGCCTTCATCTGTCTACAGGCTGGCCTGTGGAATATCAGGTGCTCTCGCTCACACACTATTTAGAGAGATCTTCAGAGAAAGTGTTAGGGGAAGGTTCTGGATCTCTGACCGCAGACAAGGACCACACGGGAATGCAATTAGCAAGTGCGTAGTTTATTATTATTAAGCTGGCTAGCCAGGGTTGTACGTACTCGTACTCACACAGTGACACGCAGGCCCCATGTGCGAGGCAAGGCCCCGAGCTTCTTCAGAGGAGATCTTATATTGGCCTTCACCAGCCGTTACAGCAGAGCCCGCGTGTTTCATAGCCAATAAATTTGTAATGATACATATTTTCCTAACCAATCCATTTAGAAGGCTATCACTCCTTAGCCTATAGTTTTAGAGATCAGCATTTGCGTCAATGTTCAGGAATGTCCTGGGTTTTAGGGCAGCCATGGGTCTAGTGGCATGGGTTTTGTAAAAAGGCATCTAAGAGGCATCTGGTTATCTGATCTGACTTGCAACCTGGGGCGCCTGTATCCGAGTTCCTTGCTCAGGGGCAGAAAAACAAATTATTCTGCAATTCGGGCTCCTGTAAAAAGAATCTTAAGAAAGCTAAACTAATTCCTATGGTCTGTTCTGGGCCAATTCTTCAATAAAGGAAGACAAGAAAACTCGATTGAAGATTAAACCCCAAGACCCCCCACCCAACTCCTCTTCCCATTTTCACTAGCGCCAAAAGTCAAATTCTCCAAGGTTATAACCAGAAATACAAGTCGTGTTTTCTTTATGTTCATTTGTTTTGTTCTTTTGGGCCACACCTGGTGATGCTCAGAGGTTATGCCTGGCTCTGCACTCAGAAATTACTCATGGCAGTGTGGGGACCATACAGGGTGCTAGGGATGGAACCCAGGTCAGCCACATGCAAAGCAAGTGCTGTCCCTCTGCGCTGCGACTGGGACACCAAGCTGTGTGTTCTTCATGGAGCCCTGCTGTACTGGAATAACCCACAGGCGGCCACAGCGAGCCTGTGCCCTGACGCTGCCAACTCCCACACAGCCTTTCCCTGAACGGCCTGGCACATAGTTCCCACCGCCTTCCCATACACATATTTTCTCAATTATTCCACAATGTTCAGAATGAAAACTATCAATAACACCTGCTACAGTAGCCCATACGATCCCTCATGAGATGATTTATGCCCAAAGTAATGTCTGTCATTTTAAAATTGTTGCTTATCTAACAACAATGTAATGGAGTTTTACTTTAAGGTCATACCCAACTTTTACACAGGATTTACTCCTGGAGGGGCTCAGGGGACCATATGGGGTGCTGGGGTTCAAACCCGGGTCAGCCTCATGCAGAGCACACACCTTACCCCCGTATTATCTCTCTGGCCCCTTACACCTAGATATTTTAACTTACTCAATTTCACTGTGAGCCTGTGAAATTCTCCAGAATTCCTGTCACTTTGCCCCATTCCACAGAACTTCACTCTCCTTCGAGGTGCAGTGGACCGAGCCCCGCAGCTGCCGGCGTGTCACTTCATAAGCACGACAGCGTGTAAACGTTGCTCTCTGTCAGCTAAGAATTCCCCTGTCTGGTACCAATTTTATTGATATATAATTCTAATGCAATAATATTCACCCTTCTACAGTATACAATTCTGTGATTTTAGCATGCTTCAATAAGTGAAAACACCACCATTAAGTCTAGAGACCCTCATCACCCCCAAGCAAACCTCATTCCTATTAGCTGCCGCTGCCCATTCTCCCCTCCCTCCAGTCGCTAGCAAGCACTAACAAACCTCATGTCTTTGCATTTGCCTGTTCCAGACATGGCACGAAGCAGAGCCACACAGCAAGGATCTTTCGGGATTGGCTTCTTAGTTTTGTTGTGCTCGAAAGGTCCATCTACATCCCATCAAGAGTTAGTACTTCAGGGGCAGGACGGGTAGCATAGCGGGCAGGGCGCTTGCCTTGCACAAAGGCCAAGCTAGATTTGATCCCCAGCACGCCATGAAGAACCCTGAGCCCCACCAGGAGTGACGCCTGGGCAGAGCCAGGAGTAAGGACTGCTGGGCACAGCCAGGTGTCCCTCCACCCCCCCAAAAAAAAAGAGAGAGAAGAGTAAGAATTAGTACTGCATTCCTTTTTTAATACTAAATATTCCCTTTATGGATATTTATAGGACTATAATTTTATAGTCTATATATAGGCTATATATAGGACTAATATATAGGCTATATATAGGACTAATATACTGTCCTATATATAGCCATCACTTCATAATTATATGATGTAAAAAAAATCTGTGGGGGGTAGGGGGACAGCAGCTGGTTCAGGCAGCCCAGGCCATGGGGCAGACGAAAGCAGGCCAAGCTGGTTGATCGATCAGCTGCTGTCTATTCCATTCTCCCCACGTGCCTGTTCCAGGCTCCCTGAGCCCCCCATTCTAGCCTCACACTGCCCCTCACTCCCGTCTCCTCCTGTCTCTCCTAGCCCCTTATTCCTCCATCCCAGCTCTCTAGATTCTGCTCTCTCTTCACTAGTCTCTCCCTCCCTCCTTGTCTCTCTCCACCTGCCCTCAGCCCAGGCTGCACCCAGTCTGGTAGCAAAAGCAACATAAGAAAGCCCTTCCTGAGGGCCCACCAGGTTCAAAGGAAGCACCACCTGGGGTATTCCTCTCCTCCTAGCATCTTAATTAATATCTTAATATTAGTTATTTTTGTATGAGCTCAGTAAGAGATACATTGAGACTTGTAGGGCAGCTCTGCTGGGAACATCTTGCCACAGACTCAGACTACAGCGCTCAGACCAGATTAATCATTCCTAACCCTAGCAGGGTCCGAATCTAGCTATTATTTTTTGGATCATGACAGCATTTGTCCACTAACAAGCTTTTAACTTATAGTTAAGCATTAGGCACTTTGGCCAGGCCCATCTTGATGCCAGGGTAGCACATAACTCACCGCTTGCCCTGGGTCCGTCCTGTCCCTTGTCGGAACCCTACTTTTGGAAGTGCTAGGAACTGAGGGCAACTGAGGCTTAGGTCCAGAGAACAGATGCCCAGGAGGAAAATGCCATGTAGAGTCAAATGACTCCCAGGTTACAAAAGCATAGCATTTACTACAGTCTTCTGGTGCCCATACAAAAGGATATGGCTCTGAATAAACTATGCAAAGGACTCAACGAGAAGAGAAAAAAATATTTACAAGTCAACAGAGCACAAAGAAAAAAGTTATAAATAAGCACAGAGGAAAGGGAGCACTGTGATGGGAACAACCCAATAAACCTAAACTACCTGAGGCTATGTTATCCTACAATCAGACTTGTTCTAATTTTTTGTTCTGAAGAATAATGCTAACATGTGTTCGAGTTTTCATATAGATTTATAGTTCTCTTGCGTTTGGACTTAGGAACAGAATTGGTGGATTATACTGTAATCAATTCTATGTTGACACTTCAAGAACTTTTCCAAAGCTAACCTTTTCCCAAAGTGGCTGGACTGTTTTACATTCCCACCAGCAACATATATCAAGGTTCCAATTTCCCCACACTCTCACATATTTGACTCTTATCTGTTTCTTTTTTCTTGCTGGACCAGGGAGACGTTGGACCATATCCAGAGGTGCTCAGGGTTTACTCCTGGCTCTGGGCTTGAATCCAGACTGGCAGTATGCCAAGTAGGTGAATTACCAGCTGTACTACCTTTTTGGCCTCCGGATTTTTTAGTTGTTTTGTTTGGGGGCCACACATGTGGTTGCTCGGGGCTTAAACCTGCTCCTGGCTCAGGGGTCGGTCCTGGAGGATTCCGGGGATCATATAGGGTGCCTGGAGGAACCTAGATTTGTGTGTGCAAGGCAAGCATCTTATCAGCTGTAATATCACTCTGGCCCTATATATATGTATACACACACACACACACACATATAGCACTGTGGCACTGTCATCCTGTTGTTCATCAATTTGCTCGAGCAAGCACCAGTAATCTCTCATTGTAAGACTTGTTGTTACTGTTTTTCGAATATCGAATACACCACAAGGAGCTTGCCAGGATCAGCCATGCGGGCGAGATACTAACGGGAGATTGCCGGGCTCTCCGAAAGGACAGAGAAATCGAACCCAGGTCGGCCACGTGCAAGGCAAACGCCCTACCTACTGTGCTATTGCTCCAGTCCTCATATATATAATATATTTTGCTTTTTGGATCACACCCGGCGATGCACAGGGATTATTTACTCCTGGCTCATCACTCAAGAATTACTCCTGGTGGTGCTCGGGGAACCCTATAGGATGCTGGAAATCGAACCTGATCGGCCACGTGCAAGGCAGATACCCTACCCGCTGTACTATCGCTCCACCTCCAAGTATTACTTTTTAAAGTTTGAGTGCCACACAGTTTTGACACTAGTTTCCCTATAATATGTTCTCAGCCTTGATGAGTCAATTAACTAGTACTAAAACAGAAAAGCACTCATTTACACTTGTATTTTTGTTATCCTTGCTGGTGTTACACAGAGGTATGACGCAACTATGCTTATCTCAACCGTGGATCATAGTCATACAATAGGAACTGTAGAGTACAGGTACAATGCTGAGAAAGGAACTTAGTATAGGACCAAGTTCGAAGGGCTAGAAATTGGTAGAAAACGGCCTCCGTGCAGAAGTCTGCAGGAGGGGCAAGAGGAGATGGACGGGTTCTGATCGCTGATGGAAAAGGCGCGGGGTTGGGCCAGGAGCTGCAGCAGCTTCGGCGACCGACCCATTCCGCAGCCCTTTGACGGAAGCGGAACGGGCCAAAGGAAACCGCGAAGGACCTGCGCAGAGCCTGAGAGCACCCCTACACCCACTTCCGGTCAGAGAAGCACCAACGTCCGGTCAGAGACCCGCCCACTTCCGGTCGCTTCCGCGGGGGAGGGGCGGGGCGTCCCGCCGTTCCCAGAGGCCTTCCATAGGCTGTCCGGAATCAAACTACGTTTCCCAGCAGGCGCTGGCGCCAGTCAGCCTGTATCTGGAGCGGCGCCCGCCCGTCAGGGGCGCGGGAGTCGCCTCCGGGTTGTCCTTCGCGCAGAGCCACGGAGAGAGTGGCTGCCGACAACCCGGTCTCCCTTCGGCTTCGCCCCCACCGCCCCGAGGAACTCCGTCAGGCGGCCGCGAGCCTCCGTTTCCACAGGGCGGACCGCGCGCTCCGACCGGGGAGACCAGGCTTCGTGCCGGAAACCCGGGCCGGATGTGACGTCACGGCAACCCGGCGTCCGACTCCCAGCAGGCACCGCGCCCTCGCCGGTCTCTTCAACTGACGGCGGCACTCGCCAATGGTCGCGCGCAGCCCGCGAGGACACTCGGAAGGGCGAGGGCAGTGATCGGCTCCACGCGCCGCTGTCCGGGGCTCTGGCTCCCCACAGCGCCGAACGTCGGTGTCCCCGCGAGGTGAGGCGCCCCGCGGCGGGCGGTGGGGAGCGGAGCATGGCCGCCGCCGGCGGGGCCGCAGGCCGGGCGCTGTGGAGAAGATGCCCGGGGTGAGCCCTGCCGGGCTGCGGGGGCGGGCAGGAGCGCGCCCGCGAGTGCTCGTCACGAAGCCCGGCCGCAGCGAGCCGGGCGCCGGCGTGGTAGTGGACTCCACATCGGGGGTCTTCGCGCCCCCTTCGCCCCGCACCGGCCCCCTGGGGAACAGGAAGTGGAGTTTGCACTTCCAGCTTCCCTGGTGAACGGTCGCCCACTGCCGGCCTCGAGCCTCTTCCATCTGGGCGTGCCCTCTCGACGTTTCCCTTGACCATCGCTTTGCGACCTTCGTCAGCCTTGCGTTCCCTACCCGTTACGGTGTGTTTCCTCTCCGGCCTGACGTAGCTCCGCCGCCCGAGCCGCGTCCTCGAGAGCACGCGTGTCCGATCTTGTGGGTGACCAAGGTTTCTCTCTCCTGCAGCCTGGAGAACTGCTGGATTCCGGAAGAGCTGGCCCCTTAAGATCAGTAGAAACGAACGGGTTGTAAGACAGAATGGCTGCAAAAGTGGTTCCTCCACCCCCAAAGCGTTCCTTCATACTGAGAGTGCCCCCAAACTCCAGGCTGGGCCAGGACCTGCTTCGAGATGCTACTGGTGGACCCAAGACCATACACCAGCTCGTTTTGGAGCACTTCCTGACTACCCTGCCCAAGCCAGGATTTTTCCCGCTCAGTGGGAGAGCCAAGGACACCTTAGTTATGAAGGATGTGAACTCAGATGGTCAAAACAGAGGTAAGAAGCGCAAGCTGTTTAACTGAAAGAGAAGGGGGGGGGGTGCTGAAGCCCAAGGAAGGCTTCCGTGTCGGTAACGAGTTCAAGTATGGTAGATATTTGAATGCATCAACATGCTGGGGAAAGGAAGTGGGGAGTTTTTGTTTTTGTTTGGTTTTGGACCACACTCACCTGTGATTAGGGCTTATTCCTGACTCTGTGCTCAGGGATCACTCCTAGTAGTGCTCAGGGAACCATATGGGGTGCCAGGTATTAAACCCAGGTCAGCAAGATGCAAGGCAAGCACTTGCTGTGTATCTCTCTGGCCCTGGGAAGTGTTTTTGGTTCGGTGTACTCTGGGTGTGTGCAAAGCCAGAGAATAACTCCTCCAGTCTCCTTTATCGGATCTTTATGGGAATTTTCAAGAGTGCTCAGAGGAATCTTCTTATTCAGACTGAGGGAACCCCATGTATGTTCAAGATCCTGAAGTTTATTGCGTGATGACTGGCTGCTCACAGGAACAGCTAAAGATTTTATGTGTTTCCTGAAGAAGAAAGTACAACCTGGCTTCAAGGTGTGGGTAGAGTTTATGAATCATTGACTTTTCCATTAACTCCAGCTTCCTCTGTCCTCAGTGCAACCTCACCCATTAGTGAAACTTCTTCCCAGAGAAGGAACACAACAGAGACAGGACAGAGTGCCTCCGCTGTGTCTGAAAGCTGAGTCCAAGGTGGGTTTCCTCGTCCCTTTCACCATTAGAATGCATCACTCGTACCCTTGACGTTCTTCCATTCTGCCAGACTGTGGATGGGAGCACATTTGAGATTCAGTAAGAAGAGTAGCCTTGGAGCGGAGAGAGAGTGGGAAAGGTGATAGTCCAGCTGTAGGGCGCTTGCCTTGCCAACCCAGGTTTGATCCCTAGCACCCCATTTGTTCCCCCGAGCCTGCCAGGAAGGAAGCCCTGAGTGCAGAGTCAGGAGTAAGCTCTGAACACAGCCAGGTGTGGCCCCAAAACAAAAGAAGAGCAGCATTATTCTTCTTGTTTTAAGGGTGCAGACCCTCTGGTGCTCAGGGATTACTCTTGGCTCTGTGCTCAGGGTCACTCCTAGTGGGGCTCGGGGGGACCATATGTGATGCTGCGATTGGACCAAGGTCGGATGCATGGAGGCGAGCTCCCTCCCCGCTGCACTAGCACTCCAGCCCACAGCAGCCTTCTTCTTTGCCGCCTCCAGGGCTTTTGTCTTCAGCTTCCTCTCAGAACTGTTTTTCCTGTCAGTATGCGTTATCTGCCTGTCCCTGATGTTTGGGTCTCAGTCTTTCTTTCCGTGAGGGTGTCGTGGATATTGTTACTAAGGGGAAGGGGACCTGTGCTCTTTCAGGGGCTAGCAGTCTTTGAGGATTTGAATGTATTTCATTCCCAAGAAGAATGCGTGAGCCTGGATTCTGCTCATCAGCCCGCCGCAGAGAATGAAGAAGAAAGTGTGGGGGAGATGATGTTACTGGGTAAGAAATCTAGTCCCTTGTGTGTTGAGATTGAAAGCTGTGAGAAACACCTGCTCTTCTACTTCATCTCACTCTTCTTTCTTTCGGTGGGGTGGCACAACTGGCATGTTCAGGGCTTCCCCTCAGCACAGTGCTTGGGGTCACACCCGGAACTCCTCACTAGCCATTGGAGCCACCCCCCAGCCCCATCTCGGACTCTTTTGAGAAACTTTCTACCAGCTAAGCACATGGACACAATATGCTTAATTTTTTATTGTTACTGTGGTAGCGCCTGCTCCAGTTGTAGGTGGTCATTTCCCCGGTATTTCGAGAGCCTCTCTTAGGAGGTCCTGTGTTTGAGGTATTAGCAAGAAAACACAGGCAGACTGTTTCCGAATCTATTCCATGGGCCCAGTGTTATTCACATAACAGTTATGTCTTAATTCATGTATGTATTCCATACATGACTCTTTTTTCTTTTTTCTTTCTTCCTGTGGTGCCAGGGGTTTACCCAGGAGAAACAAGTGTTCAACCACCATTGAACCACATCCCTATCCCCAGTCATGTCTTTTTAGGAGTCTCCCCTGGTGATCGTGGGGGCCACCCAACTACTCGCAGCTTGCTCAGGAGGTCATGCAGTGGCAGTGATCAAACCCAGGACCCTGTGCATCCTGGCATGTACCTTTAGCCTTTTGAGCTGTCTCATTAGTTCCCAGGGGTTTGGTTTCATTACAATGGTCAGTGGCTGTGAAGTCGTCTAATACAAGTAAAAAATACTCTACTCTTGAAGCACCTAAGAAGCACTCTGTGCTTTTATAATAAGCACTGCTTTAAGTACTTTGCATTTATTATGTTAAGTAATTCTCACAATGCTACTGAGTATAAGAATTGTTACTCTTCTACAGATAATAGAACTAAAGCAGAGAAAAGTTAAGAAATCTGCTGCAGTCGGGCGTCTGAGAGATACTGCAGTGGGTAGGGTGTTTGCCTTGCACAGGGCCGACCTGGGTTTGACCCTCAGCACCACATATGGTCCCTCGGGCCCTGCCAAGACTGTCCCTGAGTGCAGAGCAGTGTAAGCCCTGAGCACCATGGAATGTGGCCCAAAACAAAATTGCAAATGCCCGAAAACTTACAGTGAACCTGGATAACAGGGCACTGCTATAAATACTAATTTTTTCCTCAGTCAGCCCTGGATTCTAAAGTTATCATCCAGGGGGAAGGGGGAAAAATAAAATAATAAAGTTATCATCCAGAGTTAATATTCAATACAAAGATTCACAGGACTTATTTCTCTTTGTAAGTTTCCAATTTGGTTTGTAAGACAGCTTACTCATATATGATTGAAACGCAATCATGAATAACTTTGTAACCATGTATATCACTGTGATTCAATAAAAAAAAATTAAAAGACAAGTTACTGACATAAAAAGGTGAGGGGGGCTGAAGAGAGCACTGTGGGAAGGGTGCTTGCCGCCTCCATCCCCAGCATCCCATATGGCCCCTTAAGTACTGCCAGGAGTTATTGCTGAGTGCAGAGCCAGGAGGAACCCCTGAACATTGCCAGGTGCCCCCAATAAAAGTGAGCAGGGTGAAAGTAGTAATAAATACATTTGCTTAATAGCATTCTTTGGCGGGGGTGGGGGCGGGGGGAGAGGGCATACCCGGTGGTACTCAGAGCTTACTCCTGGCAGGCTCTGGGAACAGCATGGTGTGCTGGGAATTGAACCCAGATCAGGTGGTACAAGTCAAGGAGCATTCTTCTGTGCTGACACCTGTAATAACATTCTTTTCCTCACAGCCATCACCATCTGTAACATAAAACAGTGGGAGTGGACCCCCCCCAAAAAAAAGTACAAATAAGTATTGTGGTATTAATTATAAAAACATTTAAGAGAGCCCATCTCCCCGAGCACCTTGCAGACTGTGCTGTTATTCCTGACCCTCCCCGCAAGTCTAAGTCAGTTTCATTCAGGAGAAACAACCTCGCTTGTGAGGCTGGAGCTCTAATCCAGCAGGTAGGGCACTTGCCTTGCACAGGGCCAACCTGGATTTGATCCCTGACACACTCTGGTCCCATGAACCCATCAGGAGTGATCCCTGAGTGCAGGGCCAGGAGTAACCCCTGAGCACCCCCTGGGTGTGACCCAAAAACAATAGAAAGAAGAAAGGGGAAAAAAACGACCTTTCTTCACTTTTGAAAACTAATAGAGCCCGGAGCAAAGTACAGTGGTTGAATGTTTGCCTTGCATGTGTCCATCCCTGTTAACCCCTGGCACCACACGGTCCTCTGAGCACCACTGGTCTCAGCTCCTGAGCACAGAGCAAGGAGTAACCCTTACCCACTGTCAAGTGTGGCCCAAATGCTCCCCTCACCCTTTTAAGAAATTAACAGGGGCCAGAGATAGTACAGCAGGTAAGGTGCTTGACTGGCACGTGGCACCACTCTGGTATAATCCCTGGCACCTGTGCTCTGTCAAGGTGGTCCATGAGCACAGAGCTAGGAGTAAACCCTCAGCACTGCTGGGTGTGGCCCAAACCCCAAAAATAAAGGGAAAAAATAAACAACAGTATGTCTGAGACATGAAGGAAATCCTGGGAGTAAGTCCCAGTAGGTCCTTTTTCATGATTTTCAAAATTTTTTGTCATTAGCAATATTTTGTTTGAGGTGGGGGCTGCACCTATAATGCTTAGGGGCTACTCCTGGCTCGGCCAGGCTTCAGGACAGCGTCTAGAGGTTCCCAAGGAACCATGTAGTGCCAGGGACCAATCTGGGCCTCCATGCAGAACACAAGGAAGGAAATAGGTAGATGAATAGTTGCTAAAAAAGGGAAGGGGACAAAATACAGTATTTGAGAAATCTAAAGGAAATGAATATATGGATGTGAGTCTTCCTGGCCGGGCCCTGAGTTTGTTTCCTTCCCCACGCACTGCCGGATGGGACCCTGCTAGAAAGGAGACAGCTGGAGGGAGAGTAACACACTGAGAAGCAACCGCATTCTTCCACAGTAGGCTTACTGGAAAGGAGAAGAGAAAGGAAGAGAAACTCCCCAACCAGGAAGCAACTTCGGGTAGACCAGGTTCATGTGTGGAGCTTTGTCTGAGTTTCCAGTTTGGTTGGTAAGACAGGGAACCTCATGAGGTGTTGGGGGTTGAACCCGGGTTGGACACGTGTAAGGCAGGCATCTTCCCCTCTGTACGCTCTGGCCCCAGCACTCGTGAATTAATAGAAAATAATGAAAGCTGTCATTCCAAACAGTTCTGAGATCAATAAAGTCAGTTTTGTTGGCAAATGTAAAAGATAGTGGAAAGACAGTCTGTGGAAAGAAGCCATGTGAAGACAGCAGTGTCTTCCAAATACAGTCAGAATAAACAGTTTTTAAGAAGGTAATGGGTATTCTGGGTAGTCTTACCAATACTAGAATGTCAGAAAACAAAATAGTGTACTGAAGTCCAAATATATTAGAATTAGGTAGAAAAATAACAGTGGCCAGAAAGAGAATAAAGCTTTATCAGATAGGGAGATATTATAAAGGAAGACTTCAGTATCAGTCATCAGCGATTAATAAGCTAGTTTTCATAACAGACAAAACTCAATGAGAACGTTTTCTACCTATTAAATATATTTAGATTACATCTACTAGTGACATAAATAGTGACATACATTATTGTATTTCTGGAAAACAGTATTGCAGTTTATATTAGGAACTATGATAAAAACTGACATGAGCTTTGGCCAGCATTTTCCTTATTCTAAGGAGAAAATTAAAAGAAAATTCGGGGTTTTGTTTTGTATTTGGGCCACACCTGGCAATGCTCAGGGGTTACTCCTGGCTCTGCACTCAGGAATTTCTCCTGGTGGTGCTTGAAAGACCACATGGGAAACTGGGGATCACACCCAGGTCGGCCACATACAAGGCAAATGCCCTCTCTCCAGCCCCTTTTTTCCTACTTTTATTATCACCTTATCATTTTTGTTACATATATATGTATATTTTGAAGAATATAGAAACTGAAAATTGTAAAATTTAGCTCAGATTTTAATTTTGTTTCTGAGCCACACTGGCAGTGCTCAGGTTGAGTTACTCCTGGCGTGCTCAGGAGACCGTGTGGGATACCAAGAATCAAACCTGGGTCAGCCACAGCAAGGCAAATATCCTATCTCTGTTGCCGTAAAATTTAGCTCAGATTTGTGAAAAAGTGAATATATGTCTAAATACCACTCAGAGTTTCTAGCACTTCTGAATTCCTTATGTCTCCTACCCTATCAGATTTCTGCTCCCCTGCCTTTCCCTAAAACACCAGTAAGACTTATGCCATAATTTTATGCCATAATTTTATTTGATCAGATACAGTAATCTCTTGAATGCCTAAATAAGACTCCATTATGTGAATATAGTATGTTTCTTTAGATTTGGTTAACTGAATTATTTCCAACTTTTAAGATCAGAGTACTGTAATATTACCTAATGATGTAATTTTTAATGTATTTAAAACCCAGACAGAAGTAATTCACTGTACTGTTCACTTAGGCTTTTGAATTTCAAATGGTTGGACCCAAGCACTAGTACAGCAGGTAGAGTACTTGCCTTGCACGAAGCCAACCTGTGTTCAATCCCCAGCATGCCATATGCCCTGCTGACCACTCTGGGAGTGACTCCTGAATGCAGAGCCAGGAGTAACTGCTAAGCATTGCCAGGTGTGGCCCCAAAATAAAATAAATAACATGGTTGGGGCCAGAGAGGTAGTACACAAGGTAAGGTGTTTGCCTTGCATGCAGCCGACCCCAGTTTGATCCCCAAGCACCACAGAGCAAGAAATAGCCCCTGAGCACTGCAGGGTGTGATCTTACCTCTCCATCCCCCTACAGGAAAAAACAAGTGCACTTGTGTGCTTTCACTATGGGAATTAAAACTCTCTGTCGTGCATTACACCTTGGGTTTGAGTGAGGAAGGGTCTTGGTCACACTTACTCTGCCTGTTCTCAGATTTCTTTCAAGGTGACTTTCATGGAAGATGATTGTTTTTTTTTGTTTTTTTTTTTTTCCTTTTGGGTCACACCTGGTGATACACAGGGGTTACTCCTGGCTCTGCACTCAGGAATTACCCCTGGCCGTGCTCAGGGAACCATATGGGATGCTGGGATTCGAACCCGGGTCGGCCGTGTGCAAGGCAAACGCCCTACCCGCTGTGCTATCGCTCCAGCCCCGAAGACGACTGTTTTATGGAATCTGAGTTTTTTCTTGCCAAGTATAATATCTTTAAAAAATATATATATATACTATTTTTTGACAGTTAATGACAGTAGTCCTGAGGATGAAGAAATTCAAAAAGAATCTGTAGAAAATGAAGATAGAAGAGAAAAGTTATCAGACTGTGATGAAATGGACTATACCACAGACTCTGAGCAACCTTCAAACTGCAATAAAGAAGAGAAACAACAAACCACATCCATTAGGAAGGAAAGGAAAATGAGAAATCTTTTAATTACAATTGAGAATGATACTCCATTAGAGGAACTCTCAAAGTATGTCGATATCAACGTGATAGCCCTTACTCGAAATCAGAGAACAAGACGATGGCACACGTGTCCACTGTGTGGGAAACAGTTTAATGAAAGTTCTTACCTTATTGCCCACCAAAGGACTCACACTGGAGAAAAACCTTACTACTGTAGTCACTGTGGGAAAAGCTTCAATCATAAAACAAACCTTAATAAGCACGAGCGAATCCATACAGGAGAGAAACCTTATTCATGTTCTCTGTGTGGGAAAAAATTTCGTCAGAATTCTCATAGGAGTCGCCATGAAGGAATTCATGTACGAGAGAAGATATTTAAGTGTCCAGAATGTGGGAAAACCTTCCCAGGGAATGAAGAATTTGTGGTTCATCTGCAGAGTCATAAAGCTGAGAGGCCATACAGTTGCAAAAAATGTGGGAGACGATTTGGTCGACTGTCAAACTGTACCCGTCATGAAAAAATACACTCTGTATGTAAGAACCGGAAGCAGAAGTGGAATTGGTAAAGATCCTGTCTCAACTTGAACTGTTTCATAAGGAATTCTGGATTTTCCAGGCTTCCTGGAGAGAAAAATACATGAAGACCTCATTATAGACAAAAGTGGGTATGCCTGTCTTGGCTCAAACCTCAGATTCTTAGAAAATTCACAGGGCAGAGAACATTGTCAAGGGCTATACCTCAGTTAGCATCCGGGCTTTTGGACCAAGTGCACGTGAGCTTCCCCAGCAGTGTACAGAGCAGATGCTCTCCCGGAAGGCTTGGCACAGGATGCCACTTTTCCTGCAAGGGGAACAGAACAACTTGTGGACTGAAAATATATCTACTTTTTTCATTCGCATAGGAAATTCATACTTGAGGGAAGAAGCAGTGTAACCATCCTTGTCTGGAACTGTGATCCTCTGAAAAGCCAAACTGCTGTTTGTGAAGCCATCAGCTATCAACAATTCACATATCTCTAAAAATATCACTATAGCTTGAGTGTTTAATGGGATTATTTACAGGAAAACTCAGCAATTGAATGTCAAACACTTTTTTAGTTTGTATATGGTTTAGTAGTCCATTTTTTAAATATTGTACTTGGTGAAAAGTGACTTTTACAAAAATCCTTTTCGTAACACGATTAAAGTTATTTACTGTTCATACTGTATTTTGTTCAAATACTAATTGTTCAGATATTTCCCTCTCGTGCCTTACTTTGCAAAAGGGATTTTTGGATTTTTGGAAGTTCAGGCATGGCTACCCAATTGGCTACAGGAAAAACCCTTCAGGTAGAATCTTGTTCCTGGGCTGACATAAGGAGGAAATCCAAGAGCCTGGAGGGGAGGGGTCGAAAGATTTTAGCCTGAACCCATAGTTTGTCAGACCTGACCAGAAGTTTGATTTCCTTCTAAGCATTCATCAAGCCTTTAGCAGCAGGTGATCGTACCAAACAAAGGAAAGTTGCTTTTTAGAAATTCCATTTCCAATGGCTAGCTCACAGTGGCCCTCCTGAGATGTCATGGAGGTGGATATTTGTTCCCTGCTCTTCTGATTTGTCTGTTGAGGCAACGTTAGTGATACCTTCATGAAACCAATCCTGTGGTAATTGATCAGTTTTGGTCTTTTTAGGTTCTTCAAATTGTTTAATATTTGTATTGGAATTGAGTAATTCTGTAGTGTTTCCCATTAGGTTCCGGAAATGAGCCATTTAAATATATTTGAGGGGCTGGAGAGAGAGTCCAGCAGGTTGGGGACTTTGACTTTCTTCGCACATGGCTGACCCAGATTTGATTCTCAGCATCCATACGGTCCCCTGAACCCTCCAGGAGTGACCCAAGCACAGAGCCAGCGTAATCTTAGTCGCACTGGGTGTGGCCTCAAAAAAAAAAGCTATTTGAGGGGCTGGCCATAGTACAGCAGTTAAGGTGCTGGCCTTGCATGTGGCAAATCAGGTGCTCCCTGGCACCCCATATGACCCCCAGAATCCACCAGGAGTGATCCCTGAGTGCAGAGCAGGAATAAGCCCTGGGAATAGTTGGGCGTGGCCCCAAAACACAAAAACTATATTCCTTCAAGTAAGATGTATATATTTGTTACAAAGCTTTATATTTTTCTAGTTATTACTCATGTTGACAGTTATACATTTGTGAAACTAGCCATTTCACTGAATCCTAATTTTTCATAATTTTTAATGTCAATAATTTAGTAAAATTTGTACAATTTGGGACTACCAGGTTTGGTCCCCAGCAGCCCCTGTAGCTCCTTGAACTGAGCCAAGAGTGATCCCTGAGCACTGTTTAGTGCAGCCTCCCCAAAACTTTTTTTTTTTTTTTGCGTCACACTCAGCGATGCACAGAGGTTACTCCTGGCTCATGCTCTCAGGAATTACTCCTGGCGGTGCTTGGGTGACCATATGGGATGCTGGGAATCGAACCCGGGTCGGCCGCGTGCAAGGCAAACGCCCTACCCGCTGTGCTATCTCTCCAGCCCCCACCCCAAAACTTTTTTTAAAACCAACATCCGTGAGTTGGGATGTACTCGGGAGGGCCCAGACCTTGCACTGAGGCCCTGCATTCAGTCCCTGGCCTGCGTCCCCTGCACTGCCCTGTGGGCTTTGAGCACTAGGAATGAGCCCAGGCCCACACACTGCTGTGCATACTAACAGAATCTTTAAGACAAAAATTTAGACAAACCACAGGCATAAGAGGAGAGGGTTTTTTTTTTTTTTGCGTCACACCCGGCGATGCACAGGGGTTGCTCCTGGTTCTACACTCAGGAATTACTCCTGGTGCTGCTCAGGGGACCATATGGGATGCTGGGATTCAAACCCGGGTCGGCCGTGTGCAAGGCAAACGCCCTACCCGCTGTGCTATCGCTCCAGCCCCCAAGAGGAGAGGGTTTTGAGCATTTTGCCCATCAATACAAAATTTGAACATATGAAACCATAAAAGATTCAAAGTAAATGTTTTTTTCTTGGTGTTTAAGCCCTACCTAGTGCTGTTTAGAGATCACTCCCAGTGGGCTCAGGGTAGAGTAAATGGGGTGCAGGGGATCCAACCT
The DNA here is from genome assembly GCF_027595985.1 of Sorex araneus. Classification (NCBI taxonomy): domain Eukaryota; kingdom Metazoa; phylum Chordata; class Mammalia; order Eulipotyphla; family Soricidae; genus Sorex; species Sorex araneus. The sequence continues at coordinate 221,527,195 of NC_073305.1, forward strand.
GGGTCAGCCGCAAGCAAGGTAAGTGCCCTGTGTGCTGTACTATATATTGCTCTGGCCCTGTCATTTTTTTTTATCTTTTTTTTTTTTAATGAAATGAAAACTAGGGCTTGGGAATACAGCTCAAAGGCTGGAGCAGACTCATGCTCAGGATCCCGGGTTGGATCCCCCGCACACAGTCCTCTGCGCCACAGGGAGCATCAGGAGTGGCACCCACCAAACACAGCGATGGGGTAAAGGATCCTGGTTTAATATCTCAAGAATAGCATTGTTTTGTTTTTGTTCCAGGTAGGAGCAAGGTGAGTTTCCAACCTAAAAAGGTATTTACTGGGCTGGAGAGCTCAGCGGGTAGGGTGTTTGCCTTGCATGTGGCCAACCCAGGTTCGATTCCCAGCATCCCATATGGTTCCTGAGCACCACCAGGAGTAATTCCTGAGTGCAGAGCCAGGAGTAACCCCTGAGTATTGCTAGATGTGACCCAAAAGGCAAAAAAAAAAAAAAAAAGTATTTACTGTGGGTTTTTTTTTAAGGGTCAAACTAGGCTGTGTTCATGGCTTTTGACTCTGCTCATGAATCATTCCTGGTTGGGCTCTTGGGCTCGGGGAACCAGTGGGTGCCAGGGGTCAAATCTGGGTTGGCTGCATGCCAAGCAAGCCCTTCCCATGCTGTACTTTGCTCAGGGGCCAGCACGGTCAGAGCACTGACAGGAGGCTGGGAGGCCTGACTCCTCAGGCCCTAGTGGACAGGCCAGTCATCTGGACACTGAGTTCTTCCAATTCATGAACATGGGATATTTTTCCATTTCCTCGTGTCCTCTTTTTAGTACTGACCTGCAGTTTTCAATGTGTAAGTCTCTGACATCCTGTGTTGAGCTGATTCCTAGGTATTTGATATTTTTACACTGTTTTTGGGGGAGCCATACCTGACGATCCTCAAGGCTTACTCATTGTTCTGTGCTTGGGGATCACTCCTGGCAGGGCTCAGGGAACCAACTGGGGTGCCACGTAGAAGGCAAGTGCCCTACCCACTGCACTACCTCTCCAACCCCCAAAATACACTTTTAAAATCTATCAAGAAAAGGTTCTAGACATCTCATCGTGACTCATTCTTGAATATCTAGGCTAAATATTGAAAATAACTATTTATTCTGTTGGAGAAATGTCTCGGCACAGAAACCTTAGCAAAGGAAATCATCTGCTGAAGCCGAGCACTCCCACACGGCTAGCCAAACGCTCTGAAGCTCACGGGAGCTGCCTCTGTCCCTTCTTATAACTCAAAATCTAGGGAATCCTGTTCAGTGATTTTTTAACCAGTTTCATGTCATTTTTAAATTTTCACAACCATTTTCAAGGTAAACTTTAATTCTATATAGCACTTATCATCATTGAAATTCACTAGTAATTGAAACATAATTATTAGTGAGTACATTTGCTGGGGACTGGAGCGATAGCACAGCGAGTAGGGCGTTTGCCTTGCACGCAGCCGACCTGGGTTCAATTCCTCCATCCCTCTCAGAAAGCCCAGCAAGCTACCGAGAGTATCCTGTCCGCACGTCAGAGCCTGGCAAGGTCCCCGTGGCGTATTCGATATGCCAAAACAATAACAAGTCCCACAATGGAGATGTTACTGGTGCCCACTTGAGCAAATCGATGAACAACAGGACAACGGTGCAACAGTGCTACAGTGCTACATTTCGCTGGAGCAACCTATTGAATATAGATCTAAGTGTAGTAACATAAAGACTAGAAATAAAAAAAACCCTTATTACAAAAATGAAGTTGGAATGTAAATTAGTATCTATAGACACAAACAGTAGAACTAAGGTCATAAGGAAAAAGATTTGATGACAATAATTTTTTTATGATGGCGCAAGAGCTGAGGTTCAGTGGCAGAGCACATGCCTCGCATGTCTAGACCTTTGATTTGACCCATGAGACCATGAAAACTAATTGTGTAAAGTATCAGAATGTTCCAACAAAAGGTACAGAAGGCTCAAAAATGCTGTTAACTGCCATGGTAAGGCACTGAGATTATAGGAAAGATTTCCTGTTGTTTTAACTTACCCATGTGACATTGTGTGACACTGACAGCACAGATAAGATGAAAATGATGTGGCTTGACTCTGTGGCAGAAATTGGGTCTCTTGAACCCTGGTGGCCCCTCCCTTTCCTGTCCCAATGCCAGTCTGAGCCTTCCCATCAGATGTGCTTCTACCAACATCTCTGAGGTGACAAGGGGACCGCTGCTCACAGGTCACTCCCAGCGCTTTCGTAATAAACAGAGAGAACTTGCCATATCAGTGTCCGACAAGGCCAGCTTGACTGAATGGAACAGAACTCTGTGGTCGTGTCTGAGCATAGGAAACTGGAGCATCGTGCAAGCCCCCCCCCCCCCCGAATAGCCCCCTAGCCTCCTGTGGCAGCTGATGGGAAGGGCAACTATTCACGCCAAGCACAGGCTCACTTCCACCTACTCTTTGCCCCGAGACAAAATATTTGTAGGAAGACACCAACACCTTAAAATAAGAACCAGCCCACACTGGGACAGATCGAGATCCACAGCAAATACCCAATTTCTCAAATCCTCACCAAGTCACTGAGCACCATCTCTTTTTTTTTTTTTTTTTTTTTTTTTGCTTTTTGGGTCACACCTGGCGATGCACAGGGGTTACTCCTGGCTCTGCACTCAGAAATGACTCCCAGCGGCGCTCAGGGGACCATATGGGATGCTGGGAATATCGAACCCGGGTCTGCTGCGTGCAAGGCAAACGCCCCACCCACTGTGCTATTGCTCCAGCCCCTGAGCACCATCTCTTAATGTATGTTCTGCACAGCACCTGCCTACAAGTCTGCCTCCCTGTTCCCTGAGGTGAGTTCTCCCAGGTTATAAAGAGCAAAGGTTGGTTCCTAATGGGTCACTATTAGGACACTGACATCTGTAATGATTAAGCCACTAGGAAAAGAGATCCCTCTCTTTCTATAACCTAGAGAGTCCATCAAGAATTTGTTCTTATCTCCGGTGCCATGTAAGCTCATTCACCAGCCATGAGCCAGAAACTCATAAATAAATCTTGAAAGAGATGAACAAGTTGCAGATTCTTCCTGACTCTGTGCAAGGCAGAGTCGTCTTGTACACCCCAGAAAGGAGCAGGTCAGCCCCGTGCCTCCCCAAACAGAGCCCTGGTAGCCAAAAGCCTCCCATTCCACAGTTCTGCCGTGCTTCTGCCCACTGCTCGGGAGAAGCCTCATCCAGAAATTAATCTGCTGAAAAACTCAGGCATGCAGTTTTTGTGACTGAAATCTCCAGGCTTTCACGGAGTCAAGGATCTCCCATCTCCCTATGCTTCCAGAGCCCTGGCAGTCACGCACAAGCCCCAAATCCAGCACCCACTTTAAAAAATTGGACTTCCTGGAGCACACGGCCACATTTGTTGCTGCGCCGCACCTCAAACTCTACAACACTGATAAACCAGGAGTAGCACAACAGAGTGGATGAGATGTAATGTAGGAGGCAACCCAAATAACAAAATATCAACACAGAAGGCTTAATCTGCAACAACATCTTAATAATCTCATACAAGGGCTGAATGGCGCACTAACTTCTGATGAAACATTTTTGATCAATTTTTAGCAAATTCTAACAAGCAATATAAAATAAATTACTGAGGGTCTTCTATGGTGGCAGGCTTAAGAGGTGATTGGGAAACTTGGTGGCGGGAAGGTGCAATGGTGGTGGGATTGAATGTCTATAACAAATTTTTATGAACAACTTTATAAATCATAGTTTTTATATAAAGTGTAGGGAGAAAATAAAAATTTTAAAAATAAAATTCAATTGGCTTTCAAATAAATAAATGTTCAATAATAAATGCTAGGTGTTCCTTACAAAAGACAAATGCAGTTTCACACAATAGAAAAAGCCAGTAAGACCATCACTGAAATCAGCTCCTGTGATGATTTCTTGGCCATTTCATTTTTGAGCCAAAAAGAATTTTATAGCCATTACTTTGCCAAGAGCTCCTTTTATGTCCCTGTTCCTCAGGCTATATATAAAGGGGTTCAGCATGGGGGTCACCACAGTAAACATCACAGCAGCTGCTATGTCCGAGTCCGCTGCATGTGAGGACGAAGGGTTGAAATACAGAAAGATGATGGTGCCGTAGAAGAGGGCGACAACGGCCAGGTGGGAGCTGCAGGTGGAGAAGGCCTTCCACCTGCCCTGCGTGGACGGGACGCGTAGGATGGCAGAGGTGATAAGAATATAAGACACCAAGATGCAAATAAATGGAGCAAGCGTGATCAGACTGGCTTCGATAAAAATCATCATCTCGTTGATGTATGTGTCCGAGCAGGAGAGTTTCAGGAGCGGGGTGACATCACAGAAGAAGTGGGGGATGACATTGTCCCCACAGAAGGACAGCCGAGCCATCAGCAGCGTATGTATGAGAACATCCACGTTGGCGACGATCCACGACCCAGCCACCAGCAGGGCACAGAGCTGAGGGGTCATCTTTACTGAATAGTGTAAGGGGTGGCAGATGGCAACATAGCGGTCATAGGCCATGACAGCCAGCAGGAAGTTGTCCATGTCCACAAACATGAAGAGGAAGTACATCTGCGAGAGACAGCCGGCGAAGGAGATGCTCTGGGTGCCCAGGAGGTGGTTGGTGAGCATCTTGGGAATGGTGGTGGAGGTGAAGCAGATGTCCACGAAGGACAGGTTGCCGAGGAAGAAGTACATGGGGGTGTGCAGGCGGGCGTCCACACTGATGGCCAGGAGGATGAGCAGGTTCCCCAGCACCGTGGCCAGGTACATGGTCAGGAAGAGCAGGAAGAGGAGCTGCTGCTGCCGGGGCTGGGAGGACAGCCCCAGGAGGAGGAACTCGGACACGCTCGACTGGTTGGAGCCTCTCATGGGGCTGCGCCCAGAGGCGGATAAGAGAGGCAGAAGTCAGAGACCACAATGGCTACAGGCTGCATGCAACAATCCATACTCGAACCGCAGTCTCAACACGAACCTAGAGCAGAGACACAGCCACTCTGCCCCCAGGCTCTAAGATGCTTCATAATTTATTTACAAAATATAACAGAACCACAGACACATACAAGATGTTTCAATTGTATAAGTCTCCTTCAACACTGCCAGACTTTTGTGCCATCCCACAGAGAAGAGAAATCGCTGGTGAGAACTGGATTTCTCGCAAGCACACGCTGATGGGTCCGGGATTCAACGACTCCCTGATTCTAAGAGGCTTAACAGGGATTCCTCAAGGAGCTTAACTCACTTCTAGGAAATTCTGACTTCACCATTGTTGCCATCTTACCTGGGATAAGCTGTGTTGCTGTCTTCACCTTTGAGGAAATGGACAATGGTCCTGTTTATTATAAGGCTCGGAAAGTCCTAAGGCCCTCTATCGTGGACAAATGTGGGGGCAACTGAAGACAGGTTTTTACAGCACCTCCCATGGCCACTGGGACAAGACTCCCTATGAGCCTCGTTAGAGAAAAACAGAAAGTAATTGGCCCACCTCTACTTTCTAGTCCCTATGGACCCAACATTAATGACAAAATATGTCATCTAACTTTTGGGTCAGAACTTAGAGATAAAGCAATCCCAGTGAGACATGTGACAGAGAAAAATCCCAGAAACCCCAAATTACAATATATTGCTGAGGTGATCTGGGATTCTTTAGGGATTGGAAAATTCAGCTATTAGTTTTTCTCTTTTTTTTTTTTAATTTTTATTAGTGAATCACCATGAGGTATTAGTTTTTTCTTATGTTCTTATTTCCTAATCTGGGTTAATGGTGGACTGTTGTCTCTGTTCTAGGGTGGTGTGGGGTCAGTCACCAGCACGTCTGCAGTGACCCATGGTCCCCTGGGTGTGTTTGGGACCAATCACTATCCCCCCACCCCGGCTGGCCAAAAGTGACAGAAAAATGAAGGAGGGAATGGGGATCACCAGGTTGGTTGGTAACAAGTGGCCATTCATTCAAATCTCACAGTGTTAGTTATAGAGAAATCATAAAGACTTGGGGGGTAGCGGCTGCACATGGGTGTGGCTGAACATTATCGTAAAAAATGAACAGATACAAAGCCCTTCCTTCAGGGGAAGTTCTAAGAGATACTCAAGGACAAAATCTCATCCTGCTAGAAGACTGGCCAAAAGGCAGAATTCCATCTAAGGGTGTACTGTCTTCCCTTTTCTTGAGTATCCATTTGAAACAGTCATCTTAAATTTACTTCTTCATATTTCTAGTCAGTTTATACGGACACAGTAAGAGATAGATTAAGCTTAAAGGGTGGCTCTTCCTGGGGACATTTCACTATATATCCCAGATTACAGTTCTCAGACCAGGTTAGTCTTTCCTAACCCCAGCAGGGTCCTTATCCAGTTACTTCTTTATGGGTCATGGCAGAGTTTGTTCCATGACTGTAGTCTTTTTTTTATTATTAGTGAATCACTGTGAGGTACAGTTACAGACTTACAAACTTCCGTGCTTATGTTTCAGTCATACAATGGTCAAGTATCCATCCCTTCACCAGTGCCCATTTTCCACCACCAATGGCATGACCATACTCTTAACTCATACTTCTTCCAGCACTTAGCCTATCCCTTTTCAAGACACAGGGTAGCTTAGGGCGTGCCCTGGGTCCATCCTTGTCCCTTGGAAGCACCCCCATTTTGGGGTGTTAGGAACTAAGGACAACTGGGGCTTAAGTCAATAAATATGACAGGTGACAAGGAGTAAATATTATTCAGAGTCAATTAACTCTCAGGTTACAAAAACATAGTATTAGCTGTCTTCAGCACAGCAGGTAGGGCATTTGCCTTGCATGCAGCTGACCCGGATTCAATTCTTTCGTCCCTCCCGAGAGCCGAGCAAGCTACCGAGAGTACCCTGCCCGCACGGCAGAGCCTGGCAAGATACCTGTGGCATATTGGATATGCCAAAAACAGTAACAACAAGTCTCACAATGGAGACATGACTGGTGCCCGCTCGAGCAAATCAATGAGCAACGGAATGACAGTAATACAGTAATACAAAATCCAGAATCCTCAGAAGAATTTGACTTTACAAGTCACAGGGTCTGATTTGGGGACAAAAGTGATTAACAGAGAGGGGGAAGGAGAGCACAAAGGAGAGGTTAAAGATAAACACAGAGGACTGAGAGCACCTGATGGAATTGGGTGTGTCTCCAGAGCACTGGGATGGGAGTTACTCAGTAAACCTAAGCTCCCTGCAGGCAGAAAAGACAAACCAATGTTATCCAACAGACTGTCACAAGATCTGACCCTCGAAGTTGGATTCTTCTGCACTCCATCCTCACTAGCTCTGCAGCACATGTCACCATCTTGCAGAGCCAAATACAGCGGCACTGGCCCTGGTCCAGAGTCATGGAAAGCTGAAAGCAGCAATTCTCAGACATAGGATTTTCTCAGAAGCCACCTAGCAGACTACTGCAAACATATATAGAAACCAGGGGCCAGAGAGACAACATAACGGGTGAGACCTTGCATTCAGCCAACCTAGGTTTTATTCCTGGTATCCCATATGGTCCACGGAGTCTCACCAGGCATGATCCTTGAACACAAAGCCAGATGCAAGCCCTGAGCATCACTAGGTGGGACTCCCTAACAAAAGATACAGAAACCTATGGGATTGGAGAGACTGTAGAATAGGGAAGGTACTTGCCTTGCATGCTGCCAACCTAAATTCAACGCCCAGCACCACATATGGTCCCCTGAATATTGCCACAAGTAAGTCCTAGCTTACAGTCAGGTATGGCCTCCAAACCAACATATATACTCATATATACAGAAAGCAAATTTAAATGAGGCTGGGAGTCCAGAAGGAGTTCGTTGGTACACACACGTACACACACACACGTCAGCAAAATATAAGAACAAACCAACTTTGCATCACCAATAATTGTGACACTGCTTCCCAACATTGGCCCAGCATCAGCACCCCAACACAGGGGAAGACTTGCACACATCAGAGGCCAGCTTCTTCCTGATAACGATGCAGTTACAACAGCTGCTCTAAATCTCTGTAACAATTGACTCAAGCCTTATTCTGGGCTCGGTGTGTCTTGCCTGACGACTGAACTCTGCAAAGTGGGTTGTGTTGTTCCCAGACCAACCCACTCTGTCGGTGAGACAAGCAGCTGCTTTCTGTTGGAGGTCAACCTTGTTTAAGCTGAAGATTCTGGCTGAAGGTCTGGCACGGACCTCACACTGTTTCTGTCCCGCTGAGCAGCAGGGGCCTAAGCCCCCCCACCCAACTTCCCACCCTGCCAACTTCCCAGTCAGTCACTTCGCCTCTGAGTGTTTAGTCTTCCCTTGGGGAGGACGGGCAAAGGTCGAGGGTGCTGGAGGTCACCAGGGCGGTGCTCAGCAGCGCCAGGAGGCTTTGCGGTGCCGGGATGGACTCCCTGCCCTGTGCCTGGCAGTCCCGCGCGCAGCCCTCGAACCCATGTCCCGGGCCCTCCAATAAGCTACTGTCCGGTGTCGTGTTGTGCGCAGCGGAGGTGCTACACCCCGAGTATTTACTGGAACTGAACCCAGGGCCTCGCCAAATGCGACGAGAAATGTGTCGCCGGCCTCCAGCCGAGCCTTCTAGAAGCTACTGAGGCGGGAAGTCGGATGCTTCTAGGAGGGCGAGGGAGGGATCCTGACGGGCGTTCGAAGAGACCGAGGGCCGGGTCCAGGTGGAGTGCGGAGAGCTCACGGGGTCTGCCCGTTGCCGCGTGACGGCGGCCAGCCCAGACTCCCCTTCCGCCGCGGCTCACGGCAGACACACTTACAGGAAAGCACTGGCTCCCTCCAGCGGAGCCCGGGGAAGGTCGGACCAGGACGCGTTACTGAGGAGACCGCGACGAGCCGCGCTGAGGCCCCGCCCCTCTCATCTCATTGGACGGGCATAGAGGCTGGAGGGGGCGGGGCAATGAGAGCCACTTCTGATTGGTCCGGTTCAAAGAGGGAGGCAGTCCTTCCGGAAAGAGTTACCAGCAGGTTTCCGCCATCTGTGGCGCGCCTGGGAGTGTCGCTAGGTCGAGCTTCCCAGAGAGGATCCGCGGGCTCTCAGGCAGCGCGGATGGGGGCCGTTCCAGAAAACTCAGTAATCAGTATGATCGAAAAGTGCCGCTTCTGCAGAGGGCCCATCGGGGGTACTTTCAGGGAGGGTGAGAATAGTGTGGGGCTTACGATCAGGGGCTTGGTCCAGGTGAAACCCTTTTGAGCTTGCCACCTGTATTCTGAAAGGAAGGTGCAGGCCTACCCTCCCACGCGCCCGGAAGACTGGCGCTTGTCTGCAGCCTTTCCTGGAGCCGTCATTTTGCAGGACTCCTTCTTAAAATGATTTCATCTGTAAAAACCCTTTTTCCCAATAAAGCCACTTTCATAGATACTGGGAGTTAGGACTTGAGCATATCTTTGAGGAGGACACACAATGCTACACTCGTTAGAGCAGGGAGTAACTTCAGGGCGAATGGAGGGGTAAAGCGCAGGATGCAGTGCCAGAGCAGGCTCTGGGGCTCCGGAGAGAGTAGAGGGGAGCTGAACACAGCAGCGCCTCCAGCTGACACAGTGCAGCCCTCAAGGTGTGTGGGGTGTGCCTGTGCCTATTTGGGACGAGGTGCTAATAGTGGCAGTGGGAAGATGATGGAAGTGTTGGGTGGAGGGATTCAAGAATCGACATTATGATCTACGGGTGAGGAAATCTGGCCGATACAGAGTCAAAACTCACCAATAATTCGTAGGTGTGGTTAAAGACATGAAAGTGAACGCGATTGCCAGGGAAAGAGTGAGAGGAAGTCTGAGAGTGAAAACCAAGACAACAACAAGTACTTAATGGAAGACAAGCGAATGAAAAATGGAACTGGATGAGGACAGGGGTTATGGGGCTTGCCTTGCACACAGCTGACCTTGGAACCACATGCGGTGCCCAAGCACCATCAAGAGTGATCCCTGAACACTACTGTGTGTAGCCCCTAGACAAACAAGGGAGGGCAGGACAAGTGACTCAGTGGTTGGGGTGCTTGTCTTGGACACAGCTGCTGTGGGCTGCCCTGCTAGGAGTGATCACGAGTGAAGAGCCAGGAGTAAGCCATGAGCATTGCTGGGTCTGGCCCAATAAAAGGTTAGCTATCTTCCATCAGTAAGACTACAGATTTTTAAAAATATTCTTCTTGATAATTTTTCTGGGCTGGAGCGATAGCACAGCGGTTGGGCGTTCACCTTTCACGCGACCGACCCGAGTTCAGTTCCTCCGCCTCTCTCTGAGAGCCCGGCAAGCTACCGAGAGTATCGAGCCCTTGCGGCAGAGCCTGGCAAGCTCCCCGTGCGTATTGGATATGTCAAAAACAGTAACAATAAGTCTCTCAATGAGAGACGTTACTGGTGCCCGCTCGAACAAATCGATGAGCAACGGGATGACAGAGTGATAATTTTTAGGATTCTACAATGTCTAGTAGGTATTACCCACCAAATCAACAAAGATAATTTCACTATTTGTGTGTCTGTATCTGTGTGTGTGGTGCTGGGATGAGACCCAGGACCTCACATGTGCGTGCTATGCCAAAAAAGATTTTTTAAAGCCTTTGACATGGTATTATTTTTTAATTGTGGAAAGTTGGTATTTTTTTTTGGGGGGGGGGTCATACCTGGTGATGCACAGGGGTTATTCCTGGCTCTGCACTCAGGCACTCAGGAATTTACTCCTGGCGGTATCAGAGACCATATGGGATGCTGGGAATCAAACCCGAGTCGGCCGTGTGCAAGGCAAACGCCCTACCCACTGTGCTATCGCTCCAGCCCCAATTGTGGAAAGTTTTTTTAAAAAAAAAAAAACAAACACTTTTCAAATAAGAAATTCCAAGGGCAGGGGCTGGAGTGATTCCCAGCATCCCATATGGTCCCCTGAGCACGGACAGGGGTAATTCCTGAGTGCACAGCCAGGAGTGACCCCTGAGCATCGCTGGGTGTGACCCAAAAAGAAAAAAAATTCCAAGGCAGGATAGATAGTACAATTGGGTAGGACACTTGCCTTGCATGTGGCCACCGGGGAATCAAACCCTGGTGTAAAAAATTACGCACACTGAAGGGTGTGTGTTCGCAGGCTCTCTGGGCGGCTCTATCTCACCCGCGTTCAGTGCTCAGGAGCCGCTATGTATGAACTGAATCAGGATGGCTGTTGGCCAAGGGCAGGCAAAGGAAGAATGAGGACCAAGCTGGTTGCTGATTAGTTACCGTTTATTCAGTCTCTCCTCTCTTATATCACTCACTCTTCCTTCCTAGCCCCTTATTCCTGCATCCCAGCATTCAGGATTCTCCTTCTTCCCACAGTCTCTCCACCCCCTACTAGTTCTCTCTCCACCTTCCCTCTGGTCCCATGCACAATCAACATAAGAAAGCCCTTCCTAAGGGCCCACCAGGCTCAAAGGAAACACCACCTAGTGGTATTCAAAAGCCCTTCCTGACTGCCCTTGGGCAAATACCTCTTAAGGTGTTTTTCTCCTTTCCCCAGTCCAAAAGCTCAATCAACATCTAGTTAGTTTTAGATGGACACAGTAAGAGATGCATTGAGGCTTGTAGGGCAGCTCTGCTGGGAACATCTTGCCACAGACTCAGACTACAGCGCTCAGGCCAGATTTATCATTCCTAACCCTAGCAGGGTCCGAATAATAATATAATAACTGGGGCCGGATCGATAGCACAGCGGGTAGGGCGTTTGCCTTGCACGCGGCTGACCCGGGTTCGATCCCCGGCATCCCATATGGTCCCCCAAGCACTGCCAGGAGTAATTCCTGAGTGCAAAGCCAGGAGTAACCCCTGAGCATCGCTGGGTGTGACCCAAAAAGCAAAAATAATAATAATAATAATAATATAACTAGTAGTTATTACTTTTTGAATCATGACAGTATGTATATTTGAATATAATAAACCTAGTAGTTATCATTTTTTGGATCATGACAGCATTTGTCCACGACCTAGTTCTTACCTTATAGTTAAGCATTAGGAACTTTGGTCAGGCCCATCTCGATGCCAGGGTAACACATAGCTCACCACTTGCCCTGGATCCATCCCGTCCCTTGTTGGGACGCTGCCTTTGGGGATGCTAGGAAGTAAGGGCAGCTGAGGTTAGGTCTAGAGAACAGATGCCCAGGAGAAAAATATCACGTAGAGTCAAATGACTCCCAGGTTACAAAAGCATAGCATTTACGACAGTCTTCTTGTCCCCATACAAAAGGACATGGCTCTGAATAAACCATGCAAAGGACACAAGAAGAGAAAAACGATATTTACAAGTAACAGAGCACAAAGAAAAAAGTTACAAATAAACACAGAGGAAAGGGAGCACTGTGATGGTGATGTAGGTAGGTAGATAGGGGAAGGCCCTGGACAATAAAACTGTCTGTACCACTGTCTTCCCATCCATCATCGATTTGCTTGAGGGAGCACCAGTAACATCTCCATTGTGGGACTTGTTGTTACTGTTTTTGGCATATCGAATACACCACGGGTAGCTTGCCAGGCTCTGCCATGTGGGCGGGATACTCTCAGTAGCTTGCCGAACTCTCCGAGAGGGGCGGAGGAACCGAACCTGGGTCAGCCACGTGCAAAGCAAACATCCTACCTGCTGTGCTTCCCAGATAATTTTGTTTTATCCTAAGACCCAAGGGGATGGAACCTAGCAGTAATAATACAAATGATCTATCTCAAAAAGTAACTTCAGGGCCGGAGAAACAGTACAACAGCTTGGGCACCTGCCTTGTAAGCAGCTGACTTGCATTCAATACTTTCCACCCTATTTGGTCCACCAGCTCCACCAGGAGTGATCCCTGAGCACAGAGCCAGGAGGAGGTGCTAAGCAAAACCAAAAAAACAACAACAACAACAACAACAACAAACAACCCCCCACCCCAAAATAAAACACAAAAACACAAAATAAAACCAAAAACAAAAACAAAAACAAAACGCAGCTTCAGAATTCCAAAGAGGTAGGCGCTAGAGACATTCCAGAGGTTAAGGCACTAGGTTTACATGAAGCCAACCCCGGCTGAATCCCTGGCACTGCATACAGTACCCTGAGCTCTGCCAGGAGTGATCCCTGAGTACAGAGCCAAGTGGAAGTCCTGGCCACTGAGTGTAGCCCAACATTCACCCCCAACACACTAAATAAGAACCAATAAAACGAAAAAACCCACAAAACGTAGAAGACGCAAATCAAGATAAATTTCCTTATGTCCTACTGTATCCTTAGAGAATCACCAAGAAAAAAATTCTATTTTTGTAATATAAAAACAGAAACTCCCTTATCAAAATCAGCAACAATGTACCAGGAATTTTCTTTTCTTGACTTTTCTTTCTATATAGGATCCCCACTTATAAAAGGAAAAAAGGGGGCTAGAGACATAGCACAGTGGGTAGGGCACTTGTCGCACACAGCCCACTCAGGTTCGATCACTGCATACCGTATGGCCAGGAGTGATTCCTGAGTGCAGAGCCAGGAGTAAGCCCTGAGCACAGCTGGGTGTGGCCCCAAAAACAAAATTTAAAAGATAAAAAAAAAAATACCACTGCTGATCATATTCCATCCTCTAATTCCCTCCCAGTGGATATATATTTTTTCCAAAATTAAAAAACAAAAAATAAAACAAGGTGCCTCCTGTAGGAAAATTTATAATAGTCCAGGGCCAGAGACAGTTCAGTGGAGAGAGCATCTGTCTTGCACACAGTCGACCCACCCCCACCAAAAAAAAAATGTAACAATATTTGGTATATTCTACGGGTGACAGGCAAATGAGGTCCACAGACAAATCATTACCAATGATGTTTCTACCTGTTCCTAGCACAAGATCAGTGTGTGATTCCAGACAATTGCAGCCTAACAGCCATTGGCAACACACTAATTTGCTTGAGGGTTAGACACAGACTTGATTTTCTCATCCCACTGAAAACCTCTTCCTGCCTACCACTTTCCCGAGAGCCCTTTTCAAGTCCCTGTTCCTCAGGCTGTAGATGAAGGGGTTCAGCATGGGGGTGACCACCGTGTAGAGCACAGCAGATGCAGTGTCCTCCTCAGATGAGTGCGAGGACAAGGGGTTGAAATACACAGCTATGATGGTGCCATAGAAGAGGGAGACGACAGTCAGATGGGAGCTGCAGGTGGAGAAGGCCTTCCACCTGCCCTGCGTGGACGAGACGCGCAGGACCGCGCGGGAGATGTGGATATACGAAACCAGGATGCACACAAAGGGGGTGATCATGATCAGGGCACCCTCAGTCAGAATCATCGTGTCGTTCAGGGATGTGTCCGAGCAGGAGAGTTTCAGGAGAGGAGCAGCATCACAGAAGTAGTGGGGGATGACATTGTCCCCACAGAAGGACAGTTGAGCTATCAGCAGCGTATGCATGAGGACATTCACGTTGGCAACGATCCACGACCCGCTGACAAGCAGGGCACAGAGCTGAGGAGTCATCTTTACTGAATAGTGTAAGGGGTGGCAGATGGCAACATAGCGGTCATACGCCATGACAGCCAGCAGGAAGTTGTCCATGTCCACAAACATGAAGAGGAAGTACATCTGCGAGAGACAGCCGGCGAAGGAGATGCTCTGGGTGCCCAGGAGGTGGTTGGTGAGCATCTTGGGAATGGTGGTGGAGGTGAAGCAGATGTCCACGAAGGACAGGTTGCCGAGGAAGAAGTACATGGGGGTGTGCAGGCGGGCGTCCACACTGATGGCCAGGAGGATGAGCAGGTTCCCCAGCACCGTGGCCAGGTACATGGTCAGGAAGAGCAGGAAGAGGAGCTGCTGCTGCCGGGGCTGGGTGGACAGCCCCAGGAGGAGGAACTCGGACACGCTCGACTGGTTGGAGCCTCTCATGGGGCTGCGCCCAGAGGAAGAGAGACTGGACTCAGAAAGCCAGACCAGGACAGTGATGCTGTGACAACTCAGGCTCCACAATCACAGTCAGACTCTGAGACAGAGAGTAACTAACTCAGCTGCACTCATATTTTCAACTCGCAGTTCTGGTATTTCCTACTGAACTCATAGTTTTTTATTTTTATGAAATCTACAAGCGTTAACTCTCTGTGTATGTCTGACACTTCTCAGACCTAATTTCTCCCCGAAACATCCAGGTCAGGAAAGCTCTACGAAAGGCAGGGCTGGTCAGTACTGGCCTCATCTCAAGTGACGACCAACGGATTCAGAAGGGCCACTAACAGGTCGAAGATCTGGAAGATGCAGTGCAGGGATTCTTAAGAGACCCCCATCTCCGGTCCCTTTCTCCGGGTGGCCGCCTTACCTACCTGACGCTACTATCACTGTGCAGTGCTCCTCACCTCTCACAATGGGCCCAGGCCTGTCATCATTGTCCAGCTGGCTCAGACACACAGGCAGATGCTCGCCAAGAGAAAGGCGCCGGCTCATGGTCTTGGCCTCTGTCCAGGGACGATGCTCGGGGCAGTGACAGAGCAGCCCTTACAGAAGCAGTGCAGCCACTGGGACTGATTCCCTCAGAGCCTCATTACAACACAAGAAGCAACTCTCGCCCCTACTTCTGCCCCTGTGGAACAAACAGTAATAATAGTGACGATTAGCTAAGATTCTGATGAAATTCTTGGGTCAAACTTGAAGTTTTTTTTTTTAAGTCACTTTAATGGAGACAATATCCAAACATAATTTCCAGGGACACAAGCTTGCACAGGGATGATCGAGTCCTGTGGGTATCTATCAGGGTGGAGATTTGGTTAGTAAATCCCCATCTCCTCACTTTCTTTGTCCACACCAGGGTCACTCTGTCACTTTATGTAGAAAGCTTGCTTTATTATTTTGCAAGAAGGCTAGTGATGGCCCCTCTCACAGACGGGAACATCGGGAACACAGCACAGAGCTGAGAATAACCCACGGCCCACGGCCACATCCCCAGTTAAAAGAGCCCAACACTCAGGGCAATGGTCCCTGGGCATCCAGGATGCTGGCGTTACGAGTCCATGCCCCGGGATGTCTCTCCAATTCACATTGCTGACCTTGGTTCCACAGGGAACCCCCTGATCCATGTAGAAATGACCACAGGAGTCCCCCGATGCATGTGTATCCCCAAACTGCTCCCTCTCACCTTTGGTGAAACCAGAGGACTTGGTCTAAGATTGAGGGAAAGAGGAGCCATAGCACTATGTGTCCTGTCCATTTATTCTATGCATAAATCAACCCTCTGCTACCTCCCCTTGACACCCTCGGACTCAGGAGATGGAGCACAGGAATAGCACACAAGAATAGGCACCAGCTGGGGGAAATGTTCACGAATTCAATCTTCTCATGGTGAGCCTTGATTCAGTTCAATACTTTCCTACATTTCAGGCTGCCTCACTCATGGTTCGTCTTCGTGGAGTATAAAAGCGAACTGTAATAATTTTAGCAGAAAAGGATTACATTGTAAGAATATGAGTCTTTCTTTAGTTTGGGGGCCACACCCAGCAATGCGCAGTTCTGGCTGCTGTCTGGGCCCAGGAGCTCTGGCTGTGTCTGGGGACTGTATTTAGTGTCAGGAATTGAAGCCCGATCGGCATGGGCAAACACCCAAGCCCTATGCCTGACCTTGAATTAGAATATCATTACCTAGGCCAGAGAATCAGCTCGACAAGATTTAGGCAGATCTGGAGCGTCCAAGGCCCCACCCTGTGGTTGGTCCTTGGGGCCCCCAGAACTGTACTTGACTCAAAGGACTGACAAACTGGTGGCAAAGTGCCTATGGACTTAACTTTGGCACATGCTAAGCACGTACCTTAGCCACTGTACTCTTTTGGGCTCCACAATTTTTCTCTATAGAACAATTTTAGGGGGACTGAACAGTGACAATACAGTGCTGAGTAACATTGGGTTGTCTTTGCTGCTCCCACAGGGAGCTTAAGGTTTACTGAGCCACTCCCATAATAATGCAACTGAGGCACACCCAATTCCATCAGGCATTAGTAATCCTACAATGCTTTTCTCTTTCCTTTATGTCATTTGCATAGTTTATTTAGCAATGTCCTTTTTGTATAGACACAGAAAGACAGTTGATGCTATGCTATGTAACATGGGAGTTAAATAACTCCAAAGTAATATTTACTCCTGGGCATTTATATTTACTTGACTTAAGCCCCAGTTGCCCTTAATTCCTAGCATTCCAAGAGCAGGGTCCTGACGAGTGACTGGATGGACCCAGGACAAGCTGTGAGCTATCTTGGCATCGAAATGGGTCAGGCCAAGCACCATACTACTTAACTATAAATTAAGAGCACGGTCATGGACAAACTCTGTCATGACCCAAAAGAAGTAACTTAAAAAGGACCCCGCTGGGGTTAGAAAAGACTAACCTGGCTTGAAGACTGCGGTCTCAGATATATACCGAGATTCCCCAGGAAGAGCCAAAATTTAAGTTTAGTATATCTCTTACTGTGTTCATACAAAATGACATTGCTAGAAGTATTATAAATACATTAACAACTCTAAATGGATTACTAGCTGAGAAAAGGAAAAAGCAATATTCCCTGGATGGAATCCCGCCCTTAGGCGGGATCTCCTAGTAATCTGGAGTAATCTCTCGACACGAGATTCTGTCCTTGAGTTAATCTGAAGGAATGGCCTTACCTCTTTTTGTGGTTCAACCTCACCTTTGTGTCCCCACCCTCCATGATTTCTATATAACTATGCTGTAAGGGGTAAGAGGAATCGGAACAAGAATCAGAACGAGAGTAGATGCAGGGGGACAGAACGAGACTAAACATTGGGGAAGGAGATGAAGACAAGCTGCTGGGAGCAGATGTTGAGCACGAGAAGGTTGACGACGAGACGTTGAAGATGAGGAAGAGAACTGAGACTCTGGGACTTGGTCTGGGAGGAGACTAGGATATGGAACTCGGATAACTGGGACAGGCCAAAACTACACTACGAGACTGCATCGTAAAGGGAGAGATGGGACGCCGCCAGGAGGGAGAGAAATAAACCAACAGCTGATCAGCCTGGGGCCCGGCTCCTGTTTCTTCGTTTCCCCAGTCCTTTGCCCATCATCCAGCCCGGGGAGGTGGCTCATGGTCATGGAAAACTCAGGTCGCGTGTCCCATGGCAGGACCCCATACAGGGGCACAGAGTCGCATCTGTACCTGTGACTTAGCGAGAAACCACCTTCCCACAGTTCAAAGCCACCAGCCCTGAGGTTGACATGAGGCTCCGCCATGAATGTGGCCAATCACATACAGGATGCGATAGGGAGGCAGCAGGAGAAGAGCAGAGAAGAAAAGCATCCTGGACGACAAAGAACTGAGTTTCCAAAGCAAGTGAAGCTGCGTTGTTTTAGTTCCGACGATCCAACCAAGTGCCTCAACGCCAATGGCTCAAAACAGCTCCAGCCTTCTTGTGGTGGGCCTGAGGGTCTCATGCCACAAAGAGGCAGTGCCCAGACAATGCCCTGGCACACAGCCATCTGGGCTGGCATTGCACACATGGACCCTGTTCTCAGAAAGCAGTGCCAGCTTCTCTCACGGCATCTGCCAATTACATTCTCCACATGCAAGACCAGACTGACTCTTCTCGGGTAGCGAGAGCGTTCAGAGGGGAAAGCCTTCCTCCCGGCCAACAACGGAAAGGGCAGGGTCTCTGTGAAAGCCCGAGCCTCCACATCTCCCAAACCCAACATCAAGGCCAAAGTAGAAGCGGAGAGGCAGCAGGCCGGGCATTTGCCTTCCACTCGGCCAACTGGGTTTCAATCCCCAGTGTCCTGTCTGAACTCAAACATCACTGTGAGTTCAAAATGTGGGGGTGCGACACATGCATTCATTGGTGAGAGCCACCTCCCGGCCTCCCCAGCAGAGGGACAAAAGGAGAGGGGACCACAGACTGATGGTCAAAACAGCCCAATTAATGCAGAGCTGTTAGCATGCTTAGAGCACATCTGAGGGGGTCTGAGGTACAGGACTGCACATAGGTGTGACTGATCACGTAAAGCGATTTGGTGGAGACAGTTCTCTTGGGGGATCAACTCAAGGAGCTGCTCTGTCTCCCAGGGACATCTATATTGCTTTTCTCTTCCCCTGGCTACTAGGAAATATTAAACAATTATGTTTGCTTCTTATTAATGCTTGCAGCTATTTGGATAAACACAGTACGAGATACAGATTCTAAAACTTAGTTCTCTGGGCTGAGGGCAAGACTGCCGGGCTTCTACCATAAATCCCAGACTAGGTCCGCAGGCCGCTTTAGCTATTCCTTCCCCAGGGGGCTCCTGTCTCTTAAGTCATAATGGCTTGTATCAAGGCCATGCTTTTACGCTTTCTAGATTGTCCCATTTCGGAGTAGCTCTGCCGCCTGTCCCGGGTCCATTCTGGGACCTCCCTCTGTGGGTGCTAGGAATCACGGTGACAGAAGCCTCAGTCAAGTGATTAGGACGATGTCGGGAATAGATGTATTTCAGAGACAATGAACACAATGAGCTCTTTCCTGTACCCCATAGCCACACCAGTTTGATCACCGTAAACACATGGTCTTGCAGCTCACCAGGTGTGATTCCTGAGCAAAGAGCCAAGAGGGATTTCTGAGCATTACCTAATAATGTCCACACACAAAACAACCCGCCATAAAGGCTATTAATAAATAGAAAACTCAAGGTCGGTATGTTCATTAGATGACAACAAAGAGACACATTAAGGGCTGGAGCAATAGCACAGTGGGTAGGGCGTTTGCCTTGCACACGGCCGACCCGGGTTCGAACCATAGCATCCTATATGGTCCCCTGAGCACTGCCAGGAGTAATTCCTGAGTGCATGAGCCAGGAGTAACCCCTGTGCATCGCCGGGTGTTACCCTCCCAAAAAAAATAAAATAAAAAAATAAAAAACAAAGAGACACATTAAATATCTATTTATTTTAATTTCACATACACAGACTCAAATTCTATTTTACAAACAGTTTTATGTTAGAAAACACCTGACTCGGTTCCTCTCAACATATAAAGACCCCTGGAATCAAGAATAACCTGAAAGGTAGGTGGGTATATCTGGGGGCTTTGTGGCCAGGGCTTAGGGACACCGTGGACAGGGAAGTCCCTGCTGGTGTAGTCCCCATGATTCATTTCTTGACTCTGAGCAACGTCAAGAGTCTCCGTCTGGGAAAAAGAGAGGGAAGGAGAAAGAGAGAGACAAAGACAGAGAGAGATAACAGTGAGGCAGGGCACTTGCTTTAAACATGGCCATCCCAGGTTTGATCCTCATTAACCCATATGCTTCCCCAAGCACTGCCAGGAGTGATTCCTGAGTGCAGAATCAGGAGTAACCCCTGAGCATCACTGGGTATGGCCATAAAACAAAACAAAATTTTAAAAAGAAGAAGAAAAAGAAATGAATCAATCAGGGCTGGAGAGAGAGTACAGGTGTTAAGGCATTGACCTTGCACGCTGCTCCTCCGGATTTGATCTCTGAGAACACATGGTTTCTCTGAGAACTTCCAAGAGTGATTCCAGGCACCAAGCCTGGAATAAAGCCTGAACACCACCATATTTTGCCCAAAACCCATAACATTCACTTATAATACATAAGCCACAAATCCGCCATGTGATGAAGGATTATACAGACATTAAAATCAACGTTTTTTAAAAATTTTATTATTACTAGTATTTTATTATAATGTAGCAGCACTGCTATTTATTCAGCCATTGGTTAAGCTGTAAAATCACCTTTCTAAAAGCCTTTCACCTGCTTAGGAAGGAGGGGGATAATAAGATAAAAAATAATAGGGAATGATCACAGCCAACGTGTGTAAAACTATGTCAAATGCATGCAGAGGGATCTTCCATCAGCCTCGGGGACTCTCATTTCTTCTTTACAATTATTGATATTCCATAGGGTGTAGTACCACATGTCAAGTAACAAAATGATGTGATGTCATGTGTGTGTGGTGTTGGGCCCAAAGCCGGGCTTTGCACATGGTGTGTGTGCTCTGGACCATGGAGCTACAGCCCTGGCAGCATGCCTCTCTTGGAACGGGGAGATTGTTTAAACTCAAGTAAGAATGTCCAGATAGAGACTGGGGAATGGCTCGATGATCTGGAGGGCACTGGATGGACGAGGGACCTGGCCCGGTGCCCTGACTGCCAAGTAGTGTGGCTCCAGTGAAAAGTAAAGCCCAAATTAGGGGCCGGGGTGGTAGGACAGTGGGGAGGGCATTTCCCTTCACGTGGCCTCCCAGATTCAATCCCCACCATCCCATAGGGTCCCCGGAGCACCACCGGGAGTAATTCCTGAGTGCAGAGCCAAGAGTAAGCCCTGAGAACACCACCAGGTGTGACCCAAGAGGGGGGAAAAAAAGTCCAAATTAAAAATGACTTTGCATCCACTGTTTTCTTTCCCCAGCCTGAGTATCCTTGGGGCTAGCACCCGGCCAGCCCAGGACACAGCAATACCGCATCGTCAGCTTGGGAATGTAGAGGGTCACAGACTGGGGAGATGGGTCGAGAGATGATAGAAGGCGGGCTACAGAGGCAGGCTATACCTGCCATGCACGAAGCTGACCCGGGTTCCATCCCGGCATCCCATAGGGTCCCTGAGTGCCACTAGGGGTGATCCCTGAGTACAGAGCTATGAGTCAGCCCTGAGCATTGCTGCGAGTGACCCAAAAGCCAACAACAACAACAGCAACAACAACAGCAAAGAAAGGGAAGAATGATTGTTTGAGGAGCAAAAGAGAGACCAGGAGGAGGGACTCATCCCAAAGAGGAGGACAGGGGCTGGAGTGATAGCACAGCGGGTAGGGCGTTTGCCTTGCACGCGGCTGGCCCAGGTTCGAATCCCAGCATCCCATATGGTCCCCTGAGCACCGCCAGGGGTGATTCCTGAGTGCATGAGCCAGGAGTGACCCCTGTGCATTGCTGGGTGTGACTCAAAAAGCAAAATAAAATAATAATAATAAAAAAAAAAAACCAAAGAGGAGGACAAAGCCAAGTGTCCACATGGGGCAAATTGTCCTGGTCCCGCCCCTCAGCCCGGGCAGCCAATCAGGAAGCTCCTGGGGATTCCCAATCCTTCTCCACTCCCCACAGGTTCCCCAGGTACTGGCTCACCTGCCTGGAGATCAGTCCATGGACTCACACTGGTCCCTTTTCTAGTGCTCAAAGCCAATTTGGGGATTGTTTTTGTGCCAGAAAAACGCTGAAGGACCCGACAGGGGACAGATGCAGAGAAAGACCAGTGATTCTCCCCCCTGACTGCACATGGGAACCACTGAACTTGAAAAGGTCGTGTCAGGCCCCACACTAGACATGTGACCCATTTGGGCAGTGTGGCCTGTCTGATTTGTCAAGGCATACTTTCTTTTTTTTTTTTTTTTTTGCTTTTTGGGTCACACCTGGCAATGCACAGGGGTTACTCCTGGTTCTGCACTCAGGAATTACTCCTGGCGGTGCTCAGGGGACCATATGGAATACTGGGAATCGAACCCGGGTCGGCCACGTGCAAGGCAAACGCCCTACCCGCTGTGCTATTGCTCCAGCCCCATCAAGGCATACTTTCAATACTCAACATGTGTAGCAAGTTCCGCCCCAGACACATTTTTAAAAAGGAAACACACAGTGTGAATATGAAACAATTTTGAAATTTTTCAAAAGAAGTTCCAGGAGCTGGAGCAATAGTACAGCAGGTAGAGCGCCTGCCTTGCATGCACGTTGGATCCCTGGCATCCCATATGGTCCCTAAGCACTGCCAGGAGTGAGAACTGAATGCAGAGCCAGGAGTAACCCCTGTACATTCCTGGGTGTGATGCTCCCCCCCTAAACAAAACAAACCAAACAATACCAGAAGTCCCAAGAGCCAGAGAGATAGTTCAGGGATTAAGGAGCCGAACTGCACATGACCAACTCCTGCTTAATTTGACCACCTCAGGTTTAGCATTGGCTTCTACAGTCTGGCAGGACGCTCAGTTCGTGGCATCTGCATAATTGAGGCACAGATTCCTTCTGTCATCCCACTGAGAACTTCTTCCTGGCCACCACCTTCCCGAGAGCCCTTTTCAGGTCCCTGTTCCTCAGGCTGTAGATGAAGGGGTTCAGCATGGGGGTGACCACCGTGTAGAGCACGGTGGCCGCAGTGTCCTTCTCAGATGAGTGCGAGGACAAGGGATTGAAATACACAGCTATGATGGTGCCATAGAAGAGGGAGACGACGGCCAGGTGGGAGCTGCAGGTGGAGAAGGCCTTCCACCTGCCCTGCGTGGACGAGACGCGCAGGACCGCGCGGGAGATGTGGATATACGAAACCAGGATGCACACAAAGGGGGTGATCATGATCAGGGCGCCCTCAGTCAGAATCATCGTGTCGTTCAGGGATGTGTCCGAGCAGGAGAGTTTCAGGAGCGGGGTGACATCACAGAAGAAGTGGGGGATAACACTGTCCCCACAGAAGGACAGCCGAGCCATCAGCAGCGTATGTAAGAGGCCATTCACATTGGCAACGATCCACGACCCAGCAACGAGCAAGGCACAGAGCTGAGGGGTCATCTTTACTGAGTAGTGTAAGGGGTGGCAGATGGCAACATAGCGGTCATACGCCATGACAGCCAGCAGGAAGTTGTCCATGTCCACAAACATGAAGAGGAAGTACATCTGCGAGAGACAGCCGGCGAAGGAGATGCTCTGGGTGCCCAGGAGGTGGTTGGTGAGCATCTTGGGAATGGTGGTGGAGGTGAAGCAGATGTCCACGAAGGACAGGTTGCCGAGGAAGAAGTACATGGGGGTGTGCAGGCGGGCGTCCACACTGATGGCCAGGAGGATGAGCAGGTTCCCCAGCACCGTGGCCAGGTACATGGTCAGGAAGAGCAGGAAGAGGAGCTGCTGCTGCCGGGGCTGGGTGGACAGCCCCAGGAGGAGGAACTCGGACACGCTCGACTGGTTGGAGCCTCTCATGGGGCTGCGCCCAGAGGAAGAGAGACTGGACTCAGAAAGCCAGACCAGGACAGTGATGCTGTGACAACTCAGGCTCCACAATCACAGTCAGACTCTGAGACAGAGAGTAACTAACTCAGCTGCACTCATATTTCCAACTCGCAGTTCTGGTATTTCCTACTGAACTCATAGTTTTTTATTTTTATGAAATCTACAAGCGTTAACTCTCTGTGTATGTCTGACACTTCTCAGACCTAATTTCTCCCCGAAACATCCAGGTCAGGAAAGCTCTACGAAAGGCAGGGCTGGTCAGTACTGGCCTCATCTCAAGTGACGACCAACGGATTCGGAAGGGCCACTAGCAGGTCCAAAGTCTGGAAGATGCAGCGCAGGTGATTCTTAAGAGACCCCATCTCCGGTCCCTTTCTCCGGGTGGCCGCCTTACCTACCTGATGGCTACTATCACTGTGCAGTGCTCCTTGCCTCCCACCACGGACCCAGGCCTGTCATCATTGTCCGGCTGACTCAGACACACGGGCAGATGCTCCCCGAGTGAGTGGTGCTGGCTCTTTGTCTCAGCGTCTGTCCAGGGACAATGCTCGGGGCAGTGACAGCGCAGCCTTTACAGCAGCTGCGCAGCCACTGGGACTGATTCCCTGAGAGCCTCATTACAACACAAGAAGCAATTGTCGCCCCTACTTCTCCTGCCCCTGTGGAACAAACAGTAATAACAGTGATGATTAGCTAAGATTCAGATGGAATTCTTTGGTCAAACCTGAAGATATTAAAAAACTATGCCACTCCAATGGAGACAAAACCCAGACACAATTCCGGGGGACCACAGCCTTGCAGCCTTGCCCACTGATGGTCTAGGTCTCTGGCTACCAGTGTGAATTTTCAGTTGTTAAATCCTAGTTCTTCTACTTCTTTAGTTGACACCTCGGGTTAGTCCTGTATTTGATGTAGAACGCTTGCCTCTTATGTCCAGATATCCTGCGATATAAAATATATATACATATAAAATATATACTCTCAGTACATTCCTTCAGCATGTTCTGCAGTATACACAGACTTTTTTTAAAGTTGGGGTAATGGTGATTTTAAAATGTTTATTGTTATAAAATTCCGGGGCTGGAGCGATAGCACAGCGGGTAGGGCGTTTGCCTTGCACGCGGCCGACCCAGGTTCGATCCCCGGCATCCCATATGGTCCCCCAAGCACTGCCAGGAGTAATTCCTGAGTGCAGAGCCAGGAGTAACCCCTGAGCATCGCTGGGTGTGACCCAAAAAGCAAAAATAAAAAAAATAAAAAATAATAATAATAAAATTCCTCCGTCCCTCTCAGAGAGCCCAGCAAGCTACTGAGGGTATCCTGCCTGCACGGCAGAGCCTGGCAAGCTACCTGTGGCGTATTGGATATGCCAAAAATAGTAGCAAGTCTCACAATGGAGACGTTACTCGTGCCCATTTGAGCAAGTCAATGAACAAGGGGACAACAGTGCTACAGTGCTATCCTTCGAGAAGGCTAGTGATGGCCCCTCTCGCAGATGGGAACATGGGGAACACAGCACAGAGCTGAGCATATCCCAAACCCCCATCCGCAGGAAAGAGAGCCCAGCGCTCAGGGCAATGGTCCCCGGGCGCCCAGGGTCTGGCATTACAAGCCCCTGCCCCAGGATAAGATGTCTCTCCTATTTACATTGCTATTGCTAACCTTGGTTCCACAGGGAACCCCCTGATCCACATAGAAATGGCCACAGGAGGGTCCCCACTGCCACATTTATCGGAGTATTTGGATCTAAGATCAAGGGACAGATGGGTCATAGCACTATGTGACTGCCCTGTCTGCTCTGTGTATATTCAACCCTCTCTCGCTCCCCTTCACTCCGCAAATGAGGAGTAAAAGTGGGTCAAAGGAGGAACACACAGTCCAGCAGGCAGGACGTTTGCTTGTGTGTTGCCGACTAATCCGGAGCATCGCTGGGTGTGGTCCAAAAGCAAACAAAAAACTCAGGAGGAGAGGCAATAGTTGGAGAAAACTCTCCAGGATTCAGTTATATCGTGGTGACTGGCTACATTTCAGCCTGCTTCAGTCACTGTTCATTGTCAGGAAGGATCAAAACCAGCTGTAGCTAAGTTTAGCTAAGTTTAGTTCTGGGTGTGGCCAGAAACAGAACAACATAATGAGTGCCAGGCTGGAGAGAAAGTTCGAGTCTGAGAGCAGGCTTTGCGAGCAGGGTGCTGATTGATGCACCTCGAATGGGTCCCCGAGCCCACGAGGAGGTCAGGAGCGTCTCCTGACACCATCAGGTGTGCTCCAAACAGCAGCCAACCCAAAGAAATATTCGGACTCAAAAGATCACATGGGGACTAAGGGGCTTGATTGCATCCCACCAACCCCCGTCACAGTCCTTGGAACCACATATGGTCCCCAGGGCACCCCAGAGAGCACTCCTGAGCGCAGAGCCACAAACGATCTCTGAACACTCTGGGCATGACTCTGAAACCAAAAGGAGAAACAGAATGGTTTTTTTTTTTTTTTTGCTTTTTGGGTCACACTCAGTGATGCACAGGGGTTGCTCCTGGCTCTGTGCTCAGAAATTACTCCTGGTGGTGCTCAGGGGACCATATGGGATGCTGGGAATCGAAACCGGGTCAGCCGTGTGCAAGGCAAACGCCCTACCTGCTGTGCTATTGCTCCAGCCCCAGGAAACTGAATTATTGAGTTCCTCACTGGTGAGCGGAGAGCAGCCTCGTCCCCACACACGAGATTAGTATTCAGTCATAGCCGTGAAGTCCCGGCACATGCGACAACACCAGGGGGCCACAAGACCAGTATGCTGTGGAAGACACACACTGAGGTCACATGTCCCATAGCAGGACCCCACACAGTCTGTGCCTGTGGCTTAGCGAGAACCCGCCTTCCCACTGCTCAAAGCCACTAGCCATGGGGTTGACACGAGGCTCCGCCGTGAATGTGGCCAATCACATACAGGACGTGAAGGGGAGGCAGCAGGAGGAAATCCCAGAAGAAAAGTCTCGGTCAACAAGCCTGAGTTTCCAAAGCCAGTGAAGCTGCATTGTATTAGCTCCGACGACCCAACCAAAGCCTCAATGCCAGTGCTCAGAACAGCTCCAGCCTCTCATGGTGGGCCTGCGGGTCTCATGCCACAAGGAGACAGTGCCCAGATAATGCCACGCAGCCAACTGTGCCAGCACTAGCACGCATGGGCCCTGTTGTCAGAAAGCAGTGCCAGCTTCTCTCACGGCATCATCGGACTGACTCTTCCCAGGCAGCGAGGGCGTTCAGAGGGGAGAGCCTTCCTCCCGGCCGACAGCCGTGAGAGGAGCACAGTCCAAGGGGCAGGGTCTCTGTGAAAGCCCGAGCCTCCACATCTCCCAAACCCAACATCAAGGCCAAAGTAGAAGCAGAGAGGCAGCAGCATTTGCCTTCCACGCGGCCAACTGGGTTTCAATCCCCAGTGTCCTGTCTGAACTCAAACATCACTGTGAGTTCAAAATGTGGGGGTGCGACACATGCATTCATTGGTGAGAGCCACCTCCCGGCCTCCCCAGCAGAGGGACAAAAGGAGAGGGGACCACAGACTGATGGTCAAACAGCCCAATTAATGCAGAGCTGTTAGCATGCTTAGAGCACATCTGAGGGGGTCTGAGGTACAGGACTGCACATAGGTGTGACTGATCACGTACAGAGGTAAAGCGATTCGGTGGAGACAGTTCTCTTGGGGGATCAACTCAAGGAGCTGCTCTGTCTCCCAGGGACATCTATATTGCTTTTCTCTTCCCCTGGCTACTAGGAAATATTAAACAATTATGTTTGCTTCTTATTAATGCTTGCAGCTATTTGGATAAACACAGTACGAGATACAGATTCTAAAACTTAGTTCTCTGGGCTGAGGGCAAGACTGCCGGGCTTCTACCATAAATCCCAGACTAGGTCCGCAGGCCGCTTTAGCTATTCCTTCCCCAGGGGGCTCCTGTCTCTTAAGTCATAATGGCTTGTATCAAGGCCATGCTTTTACGCTTTCTAGATTGTCCCATTTCGGAGTAGCTCTGCCGCCTGTCCCGGGTCCATTCTGGGACCTCCCTCTGTGGGTGCTAGGAATCACGGTGACCGAAGCCTGATCAAGTTATTAGGATGGATGCCGGGGTTGGATGTATTTCAGAGTCAATGAATTCCAAAGATTAGGAGAACTGCATTGACAGTCTATTTACGCAAAGAACACTGCTCTATAGTAAAATATGAAGATATAGGGGAAATAGAAAAGCAAGTAATTCATGACAAATACAAAGTTTGACTTCTAAGTAATCAACCCCGACTGGGAATTGTGACAATGAGAGGGAAAGCACAAAGGCAAGGTTAGAGATCAACTTGGGGTACAGGGGCCCCGTAAAAGCACTGTAAGTGTCTCTGGGGGGAGGAAAAGGGGCAATTCATTGGTGAAGCCAAAAATACTTAGGGTCAATTTCCAATAACCAGGAGTGACCCTTGAGCTCAGAGCCATGAGTAAGCCTTGAGCACTGCCTCATGTGATTCCTAAACAACAATAACAACCACAAAAAGCAAGAGGAAAAATCATGGGCTGGAGAGGTACGGGATAAAGCTCTTTCCTGTACCCCATAGCACACACAGTTTGATCACCGGCAGCACATATGGTCTTGCAGCGCACCAGGTGTGATTCCTGAGCTAAGAGCCCAGGGGGATTTCTAAGCAGAACCTAATAATGTCCACACACAAAACAACCCGCCATAAAAGCTATTAGTAAAAAGAAAACTCAAGGTCGGTATGTTCATTAGAAGACAACAAAGAAACACATTAAATATCCAATTATTTTTATTTTATATACACAGACTCAAATTCTATTTTACAGACAGCTTTATGTTAGAAAATGCCTGACTGGGTTCCTCTAAACATATAAAGAGACCCCTGGAATCAAGAACAACCTGAAAGGTAGGTGGGTATATCCGGGGGCTTCATGGCCAGGGCTGAGGGACACCGTGGACAGGGAAGTCCCTGCTGGTGTAGCCCCCATGATTCATTTCTTGACTCTGAGCAACGTCAAGAGTCTCCGTCTGGGAGAGGGAGAGACAGACAGACAGACAGACAGACAACAGAAAATAGTGGGGTATGGAAGTTGCTTTATTTTTTTTTTTTTTTTTTTTTTTTTTTTTTGCGTCACACCCGGCGATGCACAGGGGTTACTTCTGGTTCTACACTCAGGAATTACTCCTGGCGGTGCTCAGGAAGTTGCTTTTTTTTTTTTTTCTTTTTGGGTCACACCTGGCGATGCACAGGGGCTACTCCTGGCTCTTCACTCAGGAATTACCCCTGGCGGTGCTCAGGGGACCATATGGGATGCTGGGATTAGAACCCGGGTCGGCCGTGTGCAAGGCAAACGCCCTACCCGCTGTGCTATCGCTCCAGCCCCAGGAAGTTGCTTTAAACGTGGCAAAAACAGGTTCGATCCCAGCAACCCATATGGTTCCCCAAGCACTGCCAGGAGTGATTCCTGAGTGCAGAGTGAGTAGTAACCCCTGAGCATCACTGAGTACAGTCTTAAAACAAAACAAAATTTAAAAAAGAAGAAAAAGAAATGAATCAGTCAGGGCTGGAGAGAGAGTACAGGTGTTAAGGCCCTGGCCTTGAACTCTGCCCATCCGGATTTGATCTCTGAGAACACATGGTTTCTCTGAGAACTTCCAAGAGTGATCCTGGGCACAAGCCTGAAATAAGCCCTGAGCACCACCAGATTTTGTCCCACACCCACCACATTCATTTATAATACATAAGCCACAAATCAGCCATGTAATGAAGGATTATACAGACATTAAAATCACTTTTCTTGGGGCTGGAGTAATAGCACAGTGGGTAGGGCCTTGCATGCGGCCAACCCGGGTTCGATTCCCAGCATCTATATGGTCCCCTGATCATGGCCGGTGGTAATTCCTGAGTGCAGAGCCAGGAGTGACCCCTGAGCATCCGTGGGTGTGTACCAAAAAGAAAAAAAAATCACCTTTCTAAAAGCCTTTCCTGCTTAGGAAGGAGGGGGATAATAAGATAAAAAATAATAGGGAATGATCACAGCCAACGTGTGTAAAACTATGTCAAATGCATGCAGAGGGATCTTCCATCAGCCTCGGGGACTCTCATTTCTTCTTTACAATTATTGATATTCCATAGGGTGTAGTACCACATGTCAAGTAACAAAATGATGTGATGTCATGTGTGTGTGGTGTTGGGCCCAAAGCCGGGCTTTGCACATGGTGTGTGTGCTCTGGACCATGGAGCTACAGCCCTGGCAGCATGCCTCTCTTGGAACGGGGAGATTGTTTAAACTCAAGTAAGAATGTCCAGATAGAGACTGGGGAATGGCTCGATGATCTGGAGGGCACTGGATGGACGAGGGACCTGGCCCGGTGCCCTGACTGCCAACTAGTGTGGCCCACTGAAAAGTAAAGCCCAAATTAGGGGCCGGGGTGGTAGGACAGTGGGGAGGGCATTTCCCTTTACGTGGCCTCCCAGATTCAATCCCCACCATCCCATAGGGTCCCCGGAGCACCACCGGGAGTAATTCCTGAGTGCAGAGCCAAGAGTAAGCCCTGAGAACATCACCAGGTGTGACCCAAGAGGGGAAAAAAAAAGTCCAAATTAAAAATGACTTTGTGGGAGGGTGGGAGGGACGCTGGGTTTACGGGTGATGGAGAATGGGCACTGGTGAAGGGATGGGTTCCCGAACTTTGTATGAGGGAAGTATAAGCACAAAAGTGTATAAATCTGTAACTGTACCCTCACGGTGATTCTCTAATTAAAAATAAATAAATTTAAAAATAAAAAAATAAAAAATAAAAATAAAAATGACTTTGTATCCATCATTTTCTTTCCTCAGCCTGAGTATCCTTGGGGCTAGCACCCGGCCAGCCCAGGACACAGCAATACTGCGTCGTCAACTTGGGAATGTAGATGGTCTCGGACTAGGGGGATGGGGCCGAGCGATGACAGCAGGTGGCTACAGAGGCAGGCTGTACCTGCCTTGCACGAGGCCGACCTGGGTTCCATCCTGGCATCCAATATGGTCCCTGAGCACCTCTATGGGTGAACCCTGAGTGCAGAGCCAGGAGTCAGCCCTGAGCATTGCTGGATGTGACCCAAAAGCCAACAACAACAAATACAAAGAAAGGGAAGAATGATTGTTTGAAGAGCAGAAGAGAAACCGGGAGGAGGGACTCATCCCAAAGAGGAGGACAAAGCCAAGTGTCCACATGGGGCAAATTGTCCTGGTCCCGCCCCTCAGCCCGGACAGCCAATCAGGACGCTCCTGGGGATTCCCACTCCTTCTCCACTCCCCACAGGTTCCCCGGGTACTGGCTCACCTGCCTGGAGATCAGTCCATGGACTCACACTGGTTCCTTGTCTAGTGCTCAAAGCCAATTTGAGGATTGTTTTTGTGCCAGAAAAACGCTGAAGGACCCGACAGGGGACAGATGCAGAGAAAGACCAGTGATTCTCCCCCCTGACTGCACATGGGAACGGTCGGTGTCAGGCCCCACACTAGACATGTGACCCATTTGGGCAGTGTGGCCTGTCTGATTTGTCAAGGCATCCCGTACTTTCAATACTCAACATGTGCAGCAAGTTCCGCCCCAGACACGTTTTTAAAAAGGAAACACACAGTGTGAATATGAAACAATTTTGAAATGTTTCAAAAGAAGTTCCAGGAGCTGGAGCAATAGTACAGCAGGTAGAGCGCCTGCCTTGCATGCACGTTGGATCCCTGGCATCCCATATGGTCCCTAAGCACTGCCAGGAGTGAGTCCTGAATGCAGAGCCAGGAGTAACTGGGTGTGATGTTTCCCCCCCCTTAACAAAACAAACCAAACAATACCAGAAGTCCCAAGAACCAGAGAGATATAGTTCAGGGATTAAGGAGCCAAACTGCACATGACCAACTCCTGTTTAATCTGAGCACCCTTGAGCACCTCAGGTTTGGCCAAATACCCAAAAAAATACCTAGTAGATCCAACTGGGCTGCATGCGATGAGGTGCCTTAGCAGATAAGTAGTCACACACGGCAGCGTTTGCTTCTACAGTCGGGCAGGCCGCTCAGTTCGTGGCATCTGCATAAATGAGGCACAGATTCCTTCTGTCATCCCACTGAGAACCTCTTCCTGGCCACCACCTTCCCGAGAGCCCTTTTCAGGTCCCTGTTCCTCAGGCTGTAGATGAAGGGGTTCAGCATGGGGGTGACCACCGTGTAGAGCACGGTGGCCGCAGTGTCCTTCTCAGATGAGTGCGAGGACAAGGGATTGAAATACACAGCTATGATGGTGCCATAGAAGAGGGAGACGACGGCCAGGTGGGAGCTGCAGGTGGAGAAGGCCTTCCACCTGCCCTGCGTGGACGGGACACGCAGGACCGCGTGGGAGATGTGGATATACGAAACCAGGATGCACACAAAGGGGGTGATCATGATCAGGGCGCCCTCAGTCAGAATCATCGTGTCGTTCAGGGATGTGTCCGAGCAGGAGAGTTTCAGGAGCGGGGTGATATCACAGAAGAAGTGGGGGATGACACTGTCCCCACAGAAGGACAGCCGAGCCATCAGCAGCGTATGTAAGAGGACATTCATGTTGGCAACGATCCACGACCCACCAACGAGCAGGGCACAGAGCTGAGGGGTCATCTTTACTGAGTAGTGTAAGGGGTGGCAGATGGCAACATAGCGGTCATACGCCATGACAGCCAGCAGGAAGTTGTCCATGTCCACAAACATGAAGAGGAAGTACATCTGCGAGAGACAGCCGGCGAAGGAGATGCTCTGGGTGCCCAGGAGGTGGTTGGTGAGCATCTTGGGAATGGTGGTGGAGGTGAAGCAGATGTCCACGAAGGACAGGTTGCCGAGGAAGAAGTACATGGGGGTGTGCAGGCGGGCGTCCACACTGATGGCCAGGAGGATGAGCAGGTTCCCCAGCACCGTGGCCAGGTACATGGTCAGGAAGAGCAGGAAGAGGAGCTGCTGCTGCCGGGGCTGGGTGGACAGCCCCAGGAGGAGGAACTCGGACACGCTCGACTGGTTGGAGCCTCTCATGGGGCTGCGCCCAAAACAGTCAAAGGGGAAGAAAATCCAAAGCCTAGAAAATGATGGTTAAAATGGGATTGTGTGGAGAAGGGCCATGGACGTAGCTCACACTTGCCAAAAAGACAAGGACAGTAAGGAGAAATGCCATGGCACATTGTGGGGCCGGACAGCTTCGGCCCTGGCAGGGCGGCACCGGCCAGTTCTCTCCCTGTGACAGTCGCTCTCCTGCGACAGGCACCATGCCTCCGCCAGGACGCAGCTGCAGTTGGCATTGTCTAGACATCTTTCAGAGGCTCAAGCTTTCTGCCGTAACACTCATTTTTCAAGTGTTACATAACACCGCACAGGCCTAATTATAGAGACTGGCCCGCTGGTCATGCGTGTGGAGAAAATGGGTACGAACTGTTACCATGGCGAGGACATGCAGGCACTCCCGTGTCACTGCTGTTGTTGGCTGGGTCGCCCTAGAGAAGGCTCCTCAGCTCACCAACTCCATCTGCACGTTCCACATTCCCGACGCTCCGAGGGCCGGGCGCGGGGTCCTTTGCTGTGGTGAG